>NC_047113.1:113081471-113393991 GCF_902500255.1 Thalassophryne amazonica | reverse complement strand
ACTCTCTCTCTCTCTCTCTCTCCCTCACTCTCTCTCTCTCTGTCTCTCTCTCACTCTGTTTATCTGCCTCTCTCTCCCTCTCAGTTTATCTGTCTCTCTCTCGCTCCTTCCCCCCTCTCTGTCTGTCTCTCTCTCTCCCTCTCACTCTCTGTTTATCTGCCTCTCTCTCTCTCTCCCTCTCACTCTCTGTTTATCTGCCCCTGTCTCTCTCCCTCTCTCGCTCCTTTCCCCCCTCTATGTCTCTCTGTCTCTCTCTCTCTCTCTCTGGCTTCCTGTCGCACTGCATGCCGGGTGTGTGTGAACGTGTTGCAGGTCGCGTGCGTGGACAATGGGGCTGAGTGAGTGATTGGCACAGGCTTTCTATCTTTTTGCTATCACTCTTTGGGAGAAGGTAAGGGCTGTTTTTCTTTTCATTGAGGCTCGTGGTTGCTGAGTGAGTGAACGTTTGGGCCGGGCGGGCCATGGTGTCTCCCTCTGTGGAGGGCGCACAGGGCCCGTTGTTAAAACACAGTCAGGATCGTGGCTGACTCCCGCTTTACTGTGGAGCAAGTGTTGCTGGCTGTGGGGGAGAAGGTGGGCCATGCTAACATTACATATGGCTCACGGATGAATAAAGCTGTGGTCGTGTTTTTGCGTGAGGTGTGTTTGGTGCACGACCTCGTGGAGAGCAGGTTGGTTCTGGAAAATGAATTTGTGGCGGTGTTACCTTTGTTTGTTCCTTCTGTCAGAGTGACAGTGTTGGGAGTTCCTCCGTTCATTCCAAATGAAAGTATTGAAAGAGAGTTGGTGAGGTTTGGAAAGTTGGTGAGCGGCCTGAGAACTGTTTGTTTGGGCTGTAAAGATGTCAGACTCCAACATGTGCAGTCACTGAGGAGGCAGTGCTTCATGTACCTGAATAATTCCGGTGGAGAACTCGAGCTGTCTTTTGCTGTTAAATATCATAACAGATATTATACTTTGTATGTGAGCAGCTCAAGGAGTATGAGGTGCTTTGAGTGTGGGGACCTTGGGCATAAGCACACGTTCTGCCCCCACAGAGATGCCCAAGAGACCGGGTGAGAGGCGGGTAGTGGGGAGGCAGTGGGCGGAGAACCAGAAGAAATACAGGAAGTAGAGCGGGAGCAGCGGCCCGGGGTCTCCGGAGCTCCAGAGCCTCAGACTGAGGCGGAGACACCCAGTGAGGCTCAGGTTAATGAGGCTATTACGGAAACAGAGAGTGAGTCACACGTGACACAACAAACTCAGGGAATAACTGTAAACAGTGTCCTGAGGGTAGGGCCTGGTGCTGAGGGGGAGGAGTCAGGTTGTAGGGAGGTAGAGGGGGTAGTGGAGTCACACAGGGTGAAGATGAGGAGGAGGACATGGATGAAAATTTGTCTCAGCTGTCAGATCTCTCACAGGAGGTGGGGCTTGATGAACCTCCTTTTTATTCACTTACAGATATTAATGACTTTTTGGACACGACTTATGGTAAAAAGACTGTGAATGTGCAGGATTTCTTCCCCGATCTTGATGCTTTTGTGAAGTCAGTTAAGAAAATTGAAAACAGGTGGGCATTGATCAGTTGAGTCAGAAGAAAAGATACAGGTTGTCTAAATTAGTGAGTCGGGTAAAAAAAGAAAGAGAGGGGAAGGGGAGTTTTGAAGTGCTATAATGGTTGGTGCACATTGGTGTTTAATCCTTGTATTCCGCCTCTTCTCTTTTTTTTCTTTTTCTATGGAGAGCCTTAGAATAGCTACACTCAACATTAATGGAGGCAGAAATCAGGTAAGACAGACAGCTGTAGTGGAGCTGATGAAACTTAAACATATTGATGTGCTTCTCCTACAGGAGACACACAGTACTGCAGATGAGGCTGATTGGAGGGGGCGTGGCCAGGCCCACTGTTCATGAGCTACAGCTCTAATGTGAGTGCAGAAGTGGCTGTTATGGTTTCAGACCAGGTGGGTTTAGGCGGAGCCACTCACCTGGAGGTGGAGGGAGGGAGACTGCAGGTACTTCAGGGTATAATTAGAGATATACATTTTGTTTTTATTAACATATATGCATACAACTCACCTGTCCAGAGGGCTCAGCTTCTACAGACGCTGAATCAACAGTTAAGAACTTACAATCGTGACTCTGTGTTAGTGGTGGGCGGGGATTGGAACTGTACGATACACTCTCTTGATAGAAACACAGTCGAGCCCCACCCTAGAGTGGCTCTGCTGCTAGATAATGTATTGAGGGAGAATGATTTGGTTGATATGTGGAGGCTGTGCCATCCAGTGGCCCGGCAGTATTCATGGGTCCGCGCTGGGGGGGCAGTGTGAGTGCGGCCTGTCTGGACAGAATTTACATTAATCAAACTCATCAGAATAAAATAAAGACAGCACAAATTTTTCCCATTGGGTTTTCAGATCACCATCTGGTGATAACAGAGTACTGCATTCCAGGACAGGCTCTTTGCTGCCCCTACTAGCGCTTTAATGTAAAACTCCTACAGGATAGGGCTTTTGTTAGGGCCTTTGGGGATTTTGGGAGCAATGGAGACTTACAAAAGAGGATTTTGGAAACATCTTGAAATGGTGGGAGGTGGGGAAGAGTCAAATTAGACTGTTTGTTCAGCAATTCTTTGTATATACCCACAAAAGTGAGAGGGAGTCTCTGGAGCAGCTGGAGAGAGAGGTGTCAGTTCTGGAGGACAGAATGATTAGAGGAACAAGGGGTAGTAGTGTTTGGACACATAGGAAGGGGGCGTTGAGGCAGTTTATGAACGAAAGGGCAAAGAGGGCGTTGGTGAGGACCAAGGTGACCAACATTACAAACATTGATGCACAAACAAAGTACTTTTTTAATTTAGAGAAAGGAACCCAGACAAACACTGATTTTATGCATTTGAGTCTCGCTAATGGGGTGGTTACAACCGACCCTTCACTCCTGAGACAGGAGGCTATTAATTTTTATAATGATTTGTTTGGGGTTAGAGAGTGTGATGTGGACAGTCAGTGACAGATCCTGGACGGTCTTCCAGACCTGGAGGAGTCTGAAGCGGCCGCCCTGGATTTGCCTATTACTTTGGAGGAGATGACCATTGCCGTGCAGCAGCTCAGCGCTGGGCGGGCCCCAGGGATTGATGGACTTCCACCATATTTTTATAAGAAGTTTTGGTCTTTGCTGGGGCCTGATATGCACAGGGTCTTCACTACAGCATTGCAGCTGGGCAAGCTTCCCGGCAGTTGCTTTTCTGCATCTTCTTGTCTGCAGACGCAGAGCAGTTTTGGCCCTCTTGCCAAAGAAAGGGGACTTAACAGATTTAAAGAACTGGAGGCCAGTCTCTTTGTTATGTGCAGACTATAAAATACTTGTGAAAGTACTGTCCAATAGGTTGAAGAATTGTTTGGATTCAGTAATCCCTGATACACAGACTTATTCTATATCTCGTCGTTCAATCATGGACAGTATTTTTTTAGTTCGGGATATTATTGGAGTAGCAAAACTTAATAAATTGGACATTGGACTCTTATCAATTGATCAAGAGAAAGCTTTTGACAGAGTAGATCACTGGTATCTTTTCAACACCATGAGGGCATTCGAATTCCCCAGAATTTTTACATCATGGATTGGTGCTCTCTATGTGGGGGCTACGGTGCTTCTTAGAGTGGGGGGAGGGTTGAGTCGACCCGTGGAGGTGCAAGGTGGCACCAGGCAGGGGTGTCCTCTGTCTGGGATGCTTTATGTGTTGGCTATTGAACCACTTCTACATCAGCTTAGGAGGGGGCTGAAGGGCCTGGTAGTGGAGCAGATTTCGGAGCCTATTCTGACATCAGCATATGCAGATGATATCACAGTGTGTATATCGTCACAGGAAGATCTGGACACTTTAGGACAAAAGTTGTCTTTGTATGAACGGGACTCATCTGCACGGGTGAACTGGGCCAAGTGTGAGGGCTTCCTCCTCAGTTGGTGGGACCATCAGGCGAGACCGATACTTCCAGCAGGACTGCAGTGGAGCACAGAGGGGCTTAAATATCTGGGTGTGTTCCTAGGGAGTGATGAATTCCAAATGAAAAACTGGGAGGGTCTTGTGGAAAAGGTAAGTGCCCGATTGTCTCGTTGGACTTGGGTCCAGTCCCAGCTGTCTTATAAGGGGAGGATTCTGGTTGTCCAGTCCCAGCTGTCTTATGAGGGGAGGATTCTGGTTGTCAACACCCTGGCTGCCTCCTGTTTGTGGCATCATTTCACCGTTTTGCAGCCTCCAGACTCTGTGGTGGTGAATATACAAAGGAAACTGGTGGATTTTTTCTGGGGTGGGTTTCACTGGCTAAAGGCGGCCGCTTTGCACTTGCCGGTGGATGAAGGTGGGCAGGCGCTGATAGACATTGGCAGTCGAGTGGTGGCCCTTCGTTTACAGACTGTGCAGAGGTTGCTCTATGGCTCACAGCAGCTGTGGACAGAGATGGCGGCCATTCTGCTTCGCAGAGTTGGAGGATTTGGTTACTACAGACATTTGTTTCTGATGAACCTGACTGATGTGGAGCCCGTGGGAAGCTTGGAGTTCAGTGTTGTCGTTTTCACGACAGGAGCCTTATGGATGTGCAGGAGAAGAGCCACTCTTCCATAACCCCGCTATTAGCAGTGGCCTGTTGGAATCTCCCCAGCTGAAACAAGCATTTGTAGCGGCAGGGCTGACCAGGCTGGCTGACCTGAGGGCAGAGGACAGTTGGAAAAGTGCCGCTCAGCTGTGTCAGGAGACTGGGATCAGGTCTCAGCGAGTGATGGAACGGCTTTTGGGCGAGGTTAGGAGTGGGCTGCCGACACACTTCAGAGAAGCCTTGGAAATCTACAGACGCCATTCGCTGGTTCACTCTGTGTGGTTTCCTTCGCTGTCGGTGCGGGTTGCAGGACTGCAGTCAGAGCCAACGGGAATACTGTCATCCTTCCCAGTTTTGTCAGATATGGCTACATTGGAAAAGAAGGACATATATATGATGGTCATGGAAGTCCGCCACAGAGCTGAGTTGGCTGCCACTGCGGACGGGTGGTCGGGTGTGTTGGCCCTGGGGGCGTCTCCCAGAGGCAGTTGGAGGTCCTTGTACTGCCCTCCTATTGAGAAATGCTGTGCTGATCTCCAGTGGAGGGTGGTGCATGGAGCCATGGCTACAAACATGGCTCACTTTGACCCAGGCTCAACCAGTCAGTCACCTGTGGCTGACCTGCCCTCGTCTGATACTCCTTTTTAATGTCCTGGGACTATGGTTTCAGAGACTTGGGCGAGATTATACCGAAGAACTCTTTGTGTTTGGACCAAAATTTTCAGGGGTGCAGAGCAGGAATATATCAGTGACTAATTTCATCTTGGGACAGGCCAAGATGAGTATTTGGATAACAAGGAGGAACCAGAGAGCGGGTACAGGCTGCACAGATCCTGAACTCCTGTTGAAGAGACTGATAAGAGCACGCCTCAGGTTGCAGTTTATACACAGCTCATTGGTGGGGGAACTGGAAGAGTTTGAGGCCGTGTGGACGATGGGGGGGGGGCACTCTGTGAACTGAGAGGGGCGCAGCTGCTTATGGACTATTAGGATTTGTAGTTTTTTTAAGTTTGTTATGTTGATTTTATATTTACTGTTTTGACTAATAACAGATTAATTAATTAATTCATTAAATAAATGATTTTTAAAAGTCAAAAAGTCTCTCGCTCTGTTTATCTGCCTCTCTGTCTCTCCTCCTCTCACTCTGTTTATCTGCTTCTCTCTCTCTCTCTCTCTCTCTCTCTTGTTTGACGTCCTCACGCACGAACAATGAGGAAATATGGCATCATGCTACAAACCAACATATATACTTCTATAAATCGTGAAAATCCATCAAAATGTGATTCATCTGTTGTGCCCAACACTACCAGAGACAACGACACACAAAGGACACTGAAGCAGTTACACAAAAAGGTGTTTTTGCATCTTTTCTGCATCACATTAAAGTTATACAATGTAAAATGTACTCACAAATAATGCTGTCCTGTGTAAGCCCCGTAATACTTAAAGCAAACCAGTGAATAATTAAGCTGCTGTCTGCCAGCAGGGGCACACACAACACTTTATGCACACATGGCACACAAAACTTTAGTAAATGTTGTTGTCCGGTTTCAGCCCCGTGACATAAGGTACATTTTTTCATGAACCTAATTTCTGCTAAAACAAGAAACTTACTTTGCCATAAATGACCAACAATAATTAACAAAAAGTCATTTGTGCTCAGTGCAAAAAAACAAAAACAAAATAAGAATCACAGTTCAACTTTTATGCAGACACAAACTTCATGAACTGTTAATTCACTAAATAAGTCAAATGTTTACTATGCTTGATAGATTTGTGTGTGTGTGTGTGTCTGTGTCAGGCTGCAGCATCTGTAATTAAAATCATTTCTACAGATAAAGCTGCAGTGTGTGACACCTTTGAAATGGAATACAGAGTGCAGTGTAAGCCTGAAGACCTTTCTGCTCTTCAAAACATGCCAGAAATCATATTGTTTTGCCAGTATTACTACTGCAATATCTATGTTTATTCTTATTTGCTCCTGTGGCCAGTTTGTGAATTGTGACAACAGACATGTTGTGGCTTCCCTGAGGATTCACTTTAAGTCTTGCAGGGTACTGCCTGCTTAGTCTGACTTCACACTTCAAAAAATCAACGATCGACCATCCTGGCCTCACAAGTACTCACGATTTTTGCAAAGCTGCTGGACATCATAGCTGGTCTGGAGACAGCGACTATGAATGCCATTGCACAGGGGAGGCAGAGACTGATTTTTCCACAGTGAAAACTGGCCAATTTATGACGAGGATTCTTCTGAGGTTTCTTGGGTACTGCTGGATTCACTTTGCACCAAATGAGTAGTTAATAAGAGAAAGTAAGATGAGGAGTATTGCTTGCATTGTGAGGGACCATTAGCTTCTATATTTTGGCCATGTGGCCCATTTTTCTGTGCATGATCCAGCATGTAGGTGCTTGAGTGCTGATGAACCCAATAGCTGGAAAAGGTCAAGTGGATGTCCATGTTCCATCTGGCTGCAGCAGACAGATTACAGTCATGTAGCATTTGCAATGCCACATGAACAAGGTTGCAGATGCAATTGTTGGGAATGAGATTCTTCCACTGGATATCTGAGCTTACACTCGGGAACAGAATGATGGACTCTAGTATCTGGGAGTGACTTATACTTTGCATTGAAAGGAGCCCAGCTGAGGTGGTTCAGACATGTGTCGAGGAGCTCTGACAGAGTGACCATCGGGTTCTTGGTCACCTGCCTGACTAAGGTCCTTCTCCCCTTATTGCTCAGTTTAGACGAGCAGCCAGCTGTAGTAAGAGTCCTGGTCTATCCAAACTTCTTCCATTTACGGATGATGAAGGCCACTGTACTCATTGGGACCTTCAACGCAGCAGCAATGTTTCTGTCCCTAGATTTGTACCTCAAGACAATCCTGTCTCCTTGGTCTACAGAAAATTCATTGGACTTCATGCTTGATTTGTGCTCTGACATGAACTCTCAACTGTGGGATCTTATACGTTGAAAGGTGTGTGTTGTTCAAAATTATGCCCAGTCAACTGTATTTTACCGGTTCCATTGACTTAAAATAAAGTTGCCCTGATGTAGGACTGTCACAGAGCTTCCACCACCACACAGACAAAACCTCCTTCACTGGATTAAGAAAGGGGCTGTAAGGTGGAAAGAAAACCTTTATGAAGTGCTGGTTGTTGGTGAACTGTTCACATATCAGGACAACACGGTGAACGCCCTCATTGTCCCAAACTGTGACACATACAGGATGCAGTGCTGCTGAATAGTATCAGTAATGATTGTTCTTGGTCTTCATTGTCCCCTTCCTCTTCATCCACCACCTCTCACATGAACTCTTCCTCCTCTGTCTCTCTGTTTCTGTCCATTGTAGATGGACACATGTGTACCACTTATGCACTCTGACCTGACCTTTATCCTGCCCGCGTTGTCTGATCACATCATTAGAAACATATGTGTTCAGTTGTGAGTGGATTTGTGTAAAAGCTGACAGCTGTGTTGGAGTTATGTTCACATGTTGCTGCCTGTGTTTACAATTTTGCAACACAAATCTTGTGTTTAGTGAATCAGAATGTGTTAAGAGTTTTGCAAAAAGTGTGCATAAGATTTGCAAATTGTGTCTTACTAGGTGAAAACTCGTGATGAGCGAGTACACCACTATTTGTATCTGTTCAACCATCTAAATGATCTGTGTCCGTATCTGTACTCATAGTGGGTGGGGCCTAAACTGGAAGTGGGCGTGGTTTAATTGCAAATGGGTGGGGCTTAAATCTGTACATTATTTTAAGCCTGAAATTGATATGCATTGATCAGACGTTGCTATACGAGGTCTGTTAGAAAAGTATCCGACCTTTTTATTTTTTTCAAAAACCTGATGGATTTGAATCACGTGTGCTTGCAGGAGCCAACCTTGAACCTTTGTGCGCATGCGTGAATTTTTTCACGCCTGTCGATTGTGTCTTTTGCTTGTAAGCAGCATTTATGTGAGGTGTGTGTCGTGCCCTCTGCGTTTTTTCATTCCAAGGAAAAAGACGGAACAACTGGAGCAGCACGACTGCATCAAATTTTGCCAGAAACTGGGCGACAGCCAGGTGGAAACCATTCGGATGATTCAGACGGCTTTTGGTGACGATCCTCTGGTCATCACACAGATTAAGGAATGGTACAACCGCTTTAAAGATGTCTGCACAACGGTGGAGAGGGAGCCATGTTCCGGGCGGCCATGAACATGCTGAAATGATCAGATCATTTCCAAAGTGAACGCTGTGGTGATGTGGGACCATCATGTGACTATCCGAGAAATTGTGGAAGAGGTGGAGATCAGCACTTTTTCGGCACATTCAACTGTGAAAGATGATCTTGCCATGAAAAGGGGTGGTGGCGAAATTCTTTCCTGAAGCTTCTGACAGCGGAGCAAAAGCGCCTTTGTGTTGAAGCCTCACAGGACATGCTGGACTCCAAAAATGATGCCCACCTCTTCCACCATTCGGAAGATTCAGATGGCTTTCGGTGACTTTTCAGTCATGTGACTATCCGAGAAATTGTGGAAGAGGTGGGCATGCCACAACATGTCCTTTCTTGTCTTGTCTCACAAAAGAAGTTCACCAAGTAACTTTAAATACCATACAAACCAAAATAGAGGCAAATTGAAGAAAATGTAAGGAGTACTGACAATGTGAGGCAGAATCAAGCCAAGCACAGAGAGAGAGAGAGAGAGAGAGAGAGAGAGAGAGAGAGATCAGTTCCTGTGTGTGTGTGTGCAAGAAGCTGCAGAGACGTGTCTGTGTAGGGAGGGGCAGGCGCTGTGAATGACTGGCCAATCACAGAGTGTGAAGACAGTCAGTAGCCAATCAGGAATTCCTTCAGCACAAGCACAGATATTGAGGAGTTTTACTCGTACCATGCTCATGGTTGTCAAAAATGCTTTATCCATACATCCGGCTCAAACCTAGTGAAAACTGCTTTAGGTTTTGCCAAAAGGGTTACTTCATTCAAAGCATGAGTTCAGGCCACTGAATTTGGTTCAGGGAGTGGAGTTTAGTGTTTTAGCAATTCAGGGAAAAAAAAAAAACTGTAAAGAGATGTTTCTCGACTTAAAAAGTTCCCATAGTGTCAGCAAGAACAGCAGTTCAGGATGATCATCATTCTGATAATCAATAATAAATCACTCCACACCAGATGAAACTCCTACATGTCATTGAAGTGACCGTTTAGTTCCAAAAATGTTTCCAATCCATCTGTGGTACATGGCAGTCTAGATGTACGATCCAACCAGCCAGACTGGAGACTTCACACAACACCTTTGGAATACAATGGACGATTCACAAATCTGAGGCAACCTGTTGAGGATGCCATTCTTTCAGGGACCATGAAGGAGCTCCTGCAGATCCCAGAAGATTTGAATAAATCTCAGTGTACTTTTCTGCATTAATGCTACTGTCATTCATTCATTTATTCAGTGGCAGCTGGTGAAAAGAAGTCTTGGTGGGGCTGATGTGCCAGTAGATTTCAATAATAATCATTTCATGTCCTTCTCAAAATCAGCAGTTTCACAGATAAAGTTAACCATTTACAGCTATATTAGGCCTCATTTATACTTTGGAAAGGAACAGTATCAAATACAACACTCAAGTTCTTGAGCAAGAAACATTTCACCATTTGACACCAATTACAAACATAGTACACCAAACTGTACTGCACTGCCATTATCTTCAGACAAACACATCCTGGAGTTCACAACGACACCGACCTTAACAGAATAGAAAATATCACCAAATTTAGACTCTTTCAGAATACGGAAAAATTCCTCAATTGACAAAATATACGACAATGTTCACACCTTCCAAAAAAGAGACGGAGAGAGAGAGAGTGAGAGAGAGAGAGAGACTACATTTACATGCAGCCAATAACCCTTTCATAACCTGAATATTAGCAATAACCCGGTTGCACACGGCCATGTAAACACCCGCAAAAACCCGAATATACTCATATTCCGGGTTTTAAAAACCCAAATAAAACCCCTGGGTTACTCCTTTTCTAACCCAAATATCAGGTCATATAAACGCGCATCGGGATATCCCCATAGAAAGGAACATTATTTTGTGTTCTGTGCATGTCCTATCTGCAACGAATCTTGGTCTTTTGAGTACTGCAACTACTTGTATGTGGCGCGCGCAGCCCACCTTACACCACAGAAGCAGAGATAAACAGTACATTGTGTTCTGCGTCCTTATCAGGCAGGCCAGTCGCGGCACCGGCATCACCACGATTGCTCTGCCTCCGATGCGCTTACTGAGTCTGCGGGCTCGGTAAACGCCACACCGGGCCACTCACACCACCACCCTCTCTGCTGTGCGGAGCTGCGCCAAATCTGGCAACAGGTCCAGAGACTACACTCACTGTTTTGATGCGGAGGCAGCCCGCAAGAGAGAAAAATGAGAAAATGTCATGCCTGTTTGAGAAGTGTGTAGTGAGGGGGTTTACACGAAGCAGGATTCCATGGAGCAGGATTTGTACAAACGCCAGACCAAATCAAGCACCGGTGGAAGACGTGCGTCGCTGGTTCGATGGGGATATTCCAAATGATACCACTGACCATGTATACAGGAGTAACTGTTTGCTTAAGCATGTAAACGGGTTATTCCTAATGATTCAGAAACCGGAATATTGACCTTAACCCGAATATTAACGGAATGTAAATGTAGTCACTGTGTGTGTGTGTGTGTGTGTGTGTGTGTGTGAGAGAGTGTGTGTGTGTGAGAGAGAGAGTGTGTGGGTGTGTGAGATAGAGTGTGTGTGAGTGAGTGTGATAGAGAGAGAGAGTGTGTGTGTGTGTGTGTGTGTGTGTGTGTGTGTGTGTGTGTGTGTGTGTGTGTGTGTGTGTGTGATAGAGTGTGTGTGAGATAGAGTGTGTGTGAAAGAGTGTGTGTGAGAGAGAGAGAGTGTGTGTGTGTGTGAGAGTGTGTGTGTGTGAGATAGAGTGTGTGTGTGGGGTATTGGGCGGATGGCAGGGGGAGAGAAGCTGCAGAGAGGTGTGTAAGACTACAACTCTGCTTCCTGGTCCCAACCCTGGATAGTCACGGTTTGGAAGGAGACAGACACCCTCTCTACTTTTAAGATTAGGCTTAAAATCAAATCAAATCAATTTTATTTATATAGTGCCAGATCACAACAAACAGTTGACCCAAGGCGCTTTATATTGTAAGGCAAAGCCATACAAAAAAACCCCAACGGTCAAAATGACACCCTGTGAGCAAGCACTTGGTGACAGTGGGAAGGAAAAACTCCCTTTTAACAGGAAGAAACCTCCAGCAGAACCAGGCTCAGGGAGGGGCAGTCTTCTGCTGGGACTGGTTGGGGCTGAGGGAGAGAACCAGGAAAAAGACATGCTGTGGAGGGGAGCAGAGCTCAATCACTAATGATTAAATGCAGAGTGGTGCATACAGAGCAAAAAGAGAAAGAAACACTCAGTGCATCATGGGAACTCCCCAGCAGTCTACGTCTATAGCAGCATAACTAAGGGATGGTTCAGGGTCACCTGATCCAGCCCTAACTATAAGCTTTAGCAAAAAGGAAAGTTTTGAGCCTAATCTTAAAAGTAGAGAGGGTTTCTGTCTCCCTGATCCGAATTGGGAGCTGGTTCCAGAGGAGAGGAGCCTGAAAGCTGCCTGCTCCCAGACCACCAACAACCAGTAAAAATCTATTTAAGCATAAAAATTCAAAAAGAAAACATAATATAGCACCTTCAACTGCACGACAGACTAAAACAGTTAAATGTGGTTTATTAAACATTAGGTCTCTCTCTTCTAAGTCCCTGTTAGTAAATGATATAATAATTGATCAACATATTGATTTATTCTGCCTTACAGAAACCTGGTTACAGCAGGATGAATATATTAGTTTAAATGAGTCAACACCCCCAAGTCACACTAACTGTCAGAATGTTTGTAGCACGGGTCGAGGAGGAGGATTAGCAGCAATCTTCCACTCCAGCTTATGAATTAATCAAAAACCCAGACAGAGCTTTAATTCATTTGAAAGCTTGACTCTTAGTCTTGTCCATCCAAATTAGAAGTCCCAAAAAACAGTTTTATTTGTTGTTATCTATCATCCAGCTGGTCGTTACTGTGAGTTTCTCTGTGACTTTTCAGACCTTTTGTCTGACTTAGTGCTTAGCTCAGATAAGATAATTATAGTGGGCAATTTTAACATCCACATAGATGCTGAGAATGACAGCCTCAACACTGCATTTAATCTATTATTAGACTCAATTGGCTTTGCTCAAAATGTAAATGAGTCCACCCACCACTTTAACCATACTTTAGATCTTGTTCTGATTTATGGTATGGAAATTGAAGACTTAACAGTATTCCCTGAACACCCCCTTCTGACTGATCATTTCTTAATAACATTTACATTTACTTTAATGGACTACCCAGCAGTGGGGAATAAGTTTCATTACAGTAGAAGTCTTTCGGAAAGCGCTGTAACTAGGTTTAAGGATATGATTCCTTCTTTGTTATATTCTCCAATGCCATATACCAACACAGTGCAGCGTAGCTACCTAAACTCTGTGAGTGAGATAGATTATCTTGTCAATAGTCTTACATCCTCATTGAGCACAACTTTGGATGCTGTAGCTCCTCTGAAAAAGAGCGCCTTAAATCAGAAGTGCCTGACTCCGTGGTATAACTCACAAACTCGCAGCTTAAAGCAGATAACCCATAAGTTGGAGAGGAAATGGCGTCTCACTAATTTAGAAGATGTTCACTTAGCCTGGAAAAAGAGTCTGTTGCTCTATAAAAAAAGCTCTCTGTAAAGCTAGGACATCTTACTACTCATCAGTAATTGAAGAAAATAAGAACAACCCCAGGTTTCTTTTCAGCACTGTAGCCAGGCTGACAAACAGTCAGAGCTCTATTGAGCCGAGTATTCCTTTAACTTTAACTAGTAATGACTTCATGACTTTCTCTGCTAATAAAATTTTAACTATTAGAGAAACAATTACTCATAACCATCCCAAAGACATATCGTTATCTTTGGTTGCTTTCAGTAATGCTGGTATTTAGTTAGACTCTTTCTCTCCAATTGTTCTGTCTGAGTTATTTTCATTAGTTACTTCCTCCAAACCATCAACATGTCTATTAGACCCCATTCCTACCAGGCTGCTCAAGGAAGCCCTACCATTAATTAATGCTTCGATCTTAAATATGATCAATCTATCTTTAGTAGTTGGCTATGTACCACAGGCTTTTAAGGTGGCAGTAATTAAACCATTATTTAAAAAAGCCATCACTTGACCCAGCTATCTTAGCTAATTATAGGCCAATCTCCAACCTTACTTTTCTCTCAAAAATTCTTGAAAGAGTAATTGTAAAACAGCTAACTGATCATCTGCAGAGGAATGGTCTATTTGAAGAGTCAGGTTTTAGAATTCATCATAGTACAGAAACAGCATTAGTGAAGGTTACAAATGATCTTCTTATGGCCTCAGACAGTGGACTCATCTCTGTGCTTGTCCTGTTAGACCTCAGTGCTGCTTTTGATACTGTTGACCATAAAATTTTATTACAGAGATTAGAGCATGCCATAGGCAGTGGTGGGCACAGTTCCGATAATCCGATAACAGATAATTATCTAAGATAACGTTTTCATTATCAGACTATCTTTTAAGGTAACTTAAACCGATAAACAAAGCTGAACAGTGACAAGCATTTTTATAATTAGTTCAACACCTACCTGTTAAAAGTTTAGTACCACATGCACAGTTATAACCTTTGCAAACAGAAGAGAACTGCTTGTATAAAAAGCATCTCAATCCTCTCCAAACAAAGGAAAAACAGCCCCAAAAAAGAAAAAAAAAAATATTTCTTTTAACACCATACTGATATGCAGGCATTATGACCCAAGTCATCCAGAGGCATACATCTTTAACTTATGGTTCAAATTTTAGACAAGTAATTTAAAATTACTGTCATGTCTGAAGTTGTATAAAGTAAAAATATCAGATTTATGTTTTAGTTTTAAAGTAATGTGTTCATTTTTAAGGTTTTGTGAGCACATGCTCTGCCCCGCAGTGCATTATGGGTAAGATGATGTAATCTCAGTACGTCACGACAGGACAAATGCATTTCAGACACTCTGTTCAGGCTCCAAGGACAACAGCATTAAACTCTAGTGCCTAAAACTCTCTTGTATATATTCTCTGCGTTTATAGACGTTGATTTTTTAATTGCGTTTGTTAAATTCCATGCATTTTAAATGTGAACAGACAGGGATTATCTAGAATTTGTTTTGAAAGCCTCTACTGCCATCTAGCATCTACTGGCCAGTAGTGTTCATGGCAGTGTCTGGGGACCAGTAGATGGCAGTGTTCTATTTATTTTGACCCCGGTTATGTCAGATATAAGACTTGTTCTTCTCTCTGCTCCTTTTCATTCTGGTGACTGTGATGCTTTATTTCTGTTTTTTCTTTTGTTTTAAATGAATGAAATAAATATTAAAGAAAGAAAGAAAGAAAGATGATTGTCAAATCAAATTTTTGCTTTGCAAATGGCTTTTTTTTTTTTTACAAATGAAGTTTAAAAACAAAACAACTGCATAATAATAATAATAATAATAATAACATTATTACAAGACAGCTCTGCAGTGTTTGCACAGGTACAGTGCAAATGGTTGGATGCTGCTTGTAGCTTTCAGCAGCAGGATAACCTCACGACGGCCGACCACAATAATATATCAAACAGGTTTGATTCTCATTCGACCATACGATCAGCGATCAGGAGGTGGTCGTCAGATGTTGACCGCAGCTTGATACTCCATGAACACTACACGATGCAGGACGCACGATTAACCTGAAACTTGGTCCAAAAAATTCCTGCATGAAAAATCATCTCGCACAGTGTAAAGTATGTTTTACAACATCAAATGAATGTTGTAAAGAGAGAATGCAAAAAATGCAAAAAAAAATGCAAAAAAATTTGCGATGACACTTCCAGAGCTCCGTAAAAATGCCTGTTTTTACAAATAAAAAAATGGAATATTTTACAAAAGCACATTTAAACACCAACACACAACAGACGTCACATTAACGTGTTGGTTTACATAATGAATGACTGAACCAATCAGTGTTTAGCAGGCACCTTTACCCAGAATCCTTTGCGATCTGTCTCTGTTACAAAACCCCAGAATTAGTGCATTATTCAACATTAAAATATATATGTTATATTTTAACTTTGTACAAATGACAGAATTGACATTAATGGAGTTATTCTATCAGTATTAATGTTATTTATAAATCAAAACCATAAGTCAATATGACTTTATTTTTCAAGACCCCCGCATGACCGGATCTTTACAATTGATACAGGGCTAGCTTTACTGCTGCTCTCAGAGTGCCTCGGTGCTGGGAGGGCTGTAATAAACAAGAGATTCCAGCAGGGGCCAAATGTTGAAAAAGAAAATTGTGGTCTCATTGTTTGGGTCTCGGGGTGCCTCTGTCTGTGCTCGGAGCGCTGTAGAGCTTCCAGCAGGGGCAGGCTGTTGAAAGAAAAAGTATGGTCTTATTGTTTGGGTCTGTTATTTTTAAAATTATTAGAATTTATTAAATTTGTTTTGCTAGTAGTTGTAAATGTGCCAGAGATAATATTAGAATTTATCTGTTATCGGTTATCTGTAACTTCCGATAAATTTTTGGGTGGTTTATTATTTTATCTTTATCGAAGATAACTTTTCAGTTATCTGATTATCTGTTATCAAAGTTAATTTTTTGGTTATCTGTGCCCACCACTGGCTATAGGTATTAAAGGCACTGTGATGCGGTGATTTGAATCATATCATGTAAATGGGGAGTCTTCTTCACAGACTAAGGTTAATTATGGAGTTCCACAAGGTTCTGTGCTAGGACCAATTTTATTCACTTTATACATACTTCCCTTAGGCAGTATTATTAGAAAGCATTGCTTAAATTTTCATTGTTACACAGATGATACCCAGCTTTATCTATCCATGAAGACAGAGGACACACACCAATTAGTTAAACTGCAGGATTGTCTTACAGACATAAAGACATGGATGACCTCTAATTTCCTGCTTTTAAATTCAGATAAAACTGAAGTTATTGTACTTGGTCCCACAAATCTTAGAAACATGGTGTCTAACTAGATCCTTACTCTGGATGGTATTACCCTGACCTCTAGTAATACTGTGAGAAATCTTGGAGTCATTTTTGATCAGGATATGTCCTTCAATGCGCATATTAAGCAAATATGTAGGACTGCTTTTTTTTTGCATTTGCGCAATATCTCTAAAATTAGAAAGGTCTTGTCTCAGAGTGATGCTGAAAAACTAATTCATGCATTTATTTCCTCTAGATTCAAGATTCAAAGAAATTTATTGTCATATGCACAATATAGAACATTAACATGTTCCCTGCACAATGAAATGTGTCTACTGCATTTAACCCAATCCTAATTGGCAGTAGGAGCAGAAGTCGCCATTAGGCGCCCGGGGACCAGCTCCAGATGTACATCCCTGCCTTGGTCAACAGCAGGGCTGAGCAAACAACACCGACCCATAACAAACAACACACACACAACACATGGGCCGGCCCGGTACATAAAACATATATATGAAAGCAAAACACGAGGGAAAAGGAGAAAAAAAAAACCCTCATAGCTGCTGCATTACACAGCAGCAATGAGGAAAAAAAAAAATCCCCATCAGCACAGAAAAACAATAATCACAGAGACAAAAACAAGGACACAGGACAACAACCGAGATTTGAAAGGACCAGTTTATCAGAACACTCCGGAGGCAGCCTGTTTGGCGCCATCAACGGCCTTGTCCGACAATCCTGGAGGGGGGAGGGAGCAGCCCTGCACAGTCTGAGCAGTCCTGAACAGTTCTAACAGAGCTGGAGAAGCTGAGGGGAGGGGGGAAGACCAGGGAGCGAGGCTTAAGTGTTGATCTTCTGAGGAGGTTTTTATCACAGCGACCTTGAAGTGCAGCTGTATTTGGGGAAGCCAAATGAATAGCCAGATTAGCAGACGCCTGAAAGATTCCACAGATCTGAGAACAGAGTGGCTCTCAATGCATCTGAATGTAGAATGTGGTCTTCACAGACGGTCATAGCGGGTTTCCAGGGCTGCAATCCTGCTCGAGATTGTTTTCCAACGCGCGGTTAACCCCCGCCGACTGCGCAGCCACTGCCTTCCCAATCGAATCAATCATGTAGGGCAGCCTGGAAGGACCAATCAAAGCTGCTTCCACTTTCTTGATTTTCCGGTAAACTAGCAAAGTGCCCGCTCCACACATCAGAAAGCCGGTCACCACCAAGCTGAATATGTACACATCTTCGACGTCCTCCACAGAAAGCATGTAAAGGCACATGACCTGCCATCTCCTCCACGAGTCCATCACGTAACCCATCACATGCGTCCCGGCAGGACAGGTCGGGTCCTCCGCCCCTGAATGTCTTGTAGAAAAAATAGTGTCAATTGCATTCAGGCTCTAGGCTGGACTATTGTAATTCATTATTATCAGGTTGTCCTAAAAGTTCCCTGAAAAGCCTTCAGTTAATTCAAAATGCTGCAGCTAGAGTACTGACGGGAACTAGAAGGAGAGAGCATATTTCACCCATATTGGCCTCTCTTCATTGGCTCCCTGTTAATTCTAGAATAGAATTTAAAATTCTTCTTCTTACTTATAAGGTTTTGAATAATCAGGTCCCATCTTATCTTAGGGACCTCATAGTACCATATCACTCCAATAGAGCGCTTCGCTCTCAGACTGCAGGCTTACTTGTAGTTCCTAGGGTTTTTAAGAGTAGAATGGGAGGCAGAGCCTTCAGCTTTCAGGCTCCTCTCCTGTGGAACCAGCTCCCAATTCAGATCAGGGAGACAGATACCCTCTCTACTTTTAAGATTAGGCTTAAAACTTTCCTTTTCGCTAAGGCTTATAGTTAGGGCTGGATCGGGTGACCCTGGACCATCCCTTGGTTATGCTGCTTTAGACGTAGATTGTGGGGGGGGTTCCCATGATGCACTGTTTCTTTCTCTTTTTGCTCCGTATGCATCACTCTGCATTTAATCATTAGTGATCGATCTCTGCCCCCCTTCACGGCATGTCTTTTTCCTGGTTTTTTCCCTCAGCCCCAACCAGTCTCAGCAGAAGACTGCCCCTCCCTGAGCCTGGTTCTGCTGGAGGTTTCTTCCTGTTAAAAGGGAGTTTTTCCTTCCCACTGTTGCCAAGTGCTTGCTCATAGGGGGTCGTTTTGACCGTTGGGGTTTTTTATAATTATTGTATGGCCTTGCCTTACAATATAAAGCGCCTTGGGGCAACTGTTTGTTGTGATTTGGCGCTATATAAGAAAAAACTTGATTGATTGATTGATAACACTTAAAAGACATTTTGGCATTAAGGATACTTGATGAAGAGCTTTAGATGTTGTGGTTTTTGCATTTTTTGTGTGTGTGTTTAAAAATCCTCAACACATTCTCTGTTAGAAACAGGTCAGGACTGCAGGCATGCCAGTCCAGTACCCAGAGTGTTTCTTTCTCTTTTTGCTCTGTATGCACCACTCTGCATTTAATCATTAGTGATTGATCTCTGCTTTCTTCCGCAACATGTCTTTTTCCTGATTCTCAATCCCCTCAGCCCCAACCAGTCCCAGCAGAAGACTGCCCCTCCCTGAGCCTGGTTCTGCTGGAGGTTTCTTCCTGTTAAAAGGGAGTTTTTCCTTCCCACTGTCACCAAGTGCTTGCTCACAGGGGGTCGTTTTGACCGTTGGGGTTTTTCTGTAATTATTGTATGGCTTTTGCCTTACAATATAAAGGGCCTTGGGGCAACTGTTTGTTGTGATTTGGCGCTATATAAATAAAATTGATTTGATTTGATTTAATTGTTAATGTGTCTCTGTGCTGTAGTGCTTGGCAAAGGTTTCTCAGAGTAACATTGTGCCAAAATGGTTATGTACATAACTGGTACTCGTGCTTGTGCGTGCTAAAAAGAAATGATGCACAACAGAAAACACAAAGGAAGCACTTCATAGGAGGAAAGCAATGATAAATTGCAGGAAAAGTGTTTCCCTCTGTGTGCTGTCTGCTGTACATCAGTGATTTTTAGCACACACAAGCACGATGAGTACCAGTTATGTGCACCCCTGTTATATCACCTTCTGATGAATGACAGTTCTTTATTCAGTTCATTCGAATTTTATTTACAGTGAGGAAAATAAGTATTTGAACACCCTGCGATTTTGCAAGTTCTCCCATTTAGAAATCATTGAGAGGTCTGAAATTTTCATCTTAGGTGCATGTCCACTGTGAGAGACATAATCTAAAAAACAAAATCTGGAAATCACAATGTATGGTTTTTTAAATAATTTATTCGTATGTTACTGCTGCAAATAAGTATTTCAACACCTGTGAAAATCAATGTTAATATTTGGTACAGTAGCCTTTGTTTGCAATTACAGAGGTCAAATGTTTCCTGTAATTTTTCCACCAGGTTTTCACACACTGCAGCTGGGATTTTGGCCCATTTCTCCATAGAAGATCTTCTCTAGATCTTTCAGGTTTGGAGTTTCAGCTCCCACCAAAGATTTTCTATTGAGTTCAGGTCTGGAGACTGGCCAGGCCACTCCAGGACCTTGAAAAGCTTCTTACGGAGCCCCTCCTTAGTTGCCCTGGCTGTGTGTTTGGGGTCATTGTCATGCTGGAAGACCCAGCCATGACCCATCTTCAATGCTCTTACTGAGGGAAGGAGGTTGTTTGCCAAAATCTCACAATACATGACCCCATCCATCCTCCCTTCAATACGGTGCAGTCATCCTGTCCCCTTTGCAGAAGAGCACCCCCAGAGTAAGATGTTTCCACCCCCATGCTTCACGGTTGGGATGGTTTTCTTGGGGTTGTTCTCATCCTCTAAACATGGTAAGTGGAGTTGATTCCAAAAAGCTCTATTCTGTTCTCATCTGACCACATGACCTTCTCCCATGCCTCCTCTGGATCATGCAGATGGTCACTGGTGAACTTCAAATGGGCCTGGACATGTGCTGGCTTGAGCAGGGAGACCTTGCTGCCCTGCAGGATTTTAAACCATGACAGCATCATGTGTTACTAATATAATCTTTGTGACTGTGGTCTCAGCTCTCTTCAGGTCATTGACCAGGTCCTCCTGTGTAGTTCTGAGGTTTCTCAGAATCATCCTTACCCCACAAAGTGAGATCTTGCATGGAATCCCAGACTGAGGGAGATTGACAGTCATCTTGTGTTTCTTCCACTTTCTAATAAATGATGATAACAGTTGTTGTCTTCTACCAAACTGCTTGCCTGTTGTCCTGTAGTCCATCCCAGCCTTGTGCAGGTCTACAGTTTTGTCCCTGGTGTCCTTAGACAGCTCTTTGGTCTTGGCTATGGTGGACAGGTTGGAGTGTGATTGATTGAGTGTGTGAACAGGTGTCTTTTATACAGGTAACAAGTTCAAACAGGTGCAATTAATACAGGTAAAGAGTGCAGAATAAGAGGGCTTCTTAAAGAAAAATGAACAGGTCTGTGTGAGCCAGAATTCTTGCTGGTTGGTAGGGGGTCAAATACTTATTTGCAGCAATAACATACAAATAAATTATTAAAAAATCATACATTGTGATTTCTGGATTTTTTTTTTTTTTTTTTAGATTATGTGTTGTGTGTTGGGGGGGTGTGGCTGGACATTTTGGTGTTCTTTTCTTTTCTTTGCTCTCCAGGTGGTATGCAAACTGATTTATTGTCTGTGGAGAAGGTGCTGGCAAAAGAGTCCTTCACCCTCATCAACATGATGTGCAGCACCTGTGGATGGTGCTCACGTGCAACCTTAAAGACTTTCAGCTGAAGCAGATAATGAGATGGCGTTCTGCATTTAAGTCATGTGTGATTCAAGCAGAATTGCCGGGAACTCGACCTTGTGATGTTCGTTTGTGAGACGCTGAGGACCGCGCCTGGGTTTGACACATCGTGCCTGTGAAGGAGGAAGGGTGAGGGACACATGCTGTCAGCACACATCAGAGGTGATTAATTGTTTGACTAATTGTTAATAGTAACTTGGTATTTTGTTACGCAGTATATTTGAACTTTGATGAGAATTGTGCAGCTCGCTTCTCACTGCCGTGGCATGTGGACTGATGATCCTCCACCTGTTGTGAGAAGCTGCTCATTTACATAAAGCTTAAATACAGACCTGAATGTGTTGCCGATAGTGTGTGCCTTTTGAAGGATATTAGTTGTAGCTGCTGACTTACCTCACCTTTTCTATCCTTCGCAGAGAGTTGGTTTGTCGTGTCCACCTGGGAGGTGTTTGGCGGTGAGCGTGGGTCCAGAAGCGCCGGGCTTCGATCCTTTTGGGCGCTGGAGAGCGTGCCATCCTTCACTCCGCCAGACTGATGCAGCTTTTGTTTGTACACTTTGTTATGCACCAAAGGGTGGAAAAATAAATTGTTTTGTTATTGGAACCGCTTTCTGGTTATTTTAGCGCTGGGTTCCGTCAGACGCAGGTCCGCTCCTCAACCTGCGGCGACACATAACAGTAGTTCCCGGCCATTCCATAATGGACCCAGCGGCAGAGGCAGTTCCATTCGCCGAAAGAGTTCAAGAACACTTGGAGGAAATATGGGAGCAATTACAGCATCTCACAAACCAAATTAAACAAACAGATGTCCGCGTTACGGAGCTTGCAGCGCAAGCCGTTCCGCTTCCTGCTGCTCCAGCTGCGGCACCATCGATACCGGTGCAGATAACTCCGTCACCCAGAGATTCGGCTTCCGAATTGATTATTTCTCGTCCGGAGCCTTATGCGGGAAACGTTGAAGCTTGTGCTCCGTTTTTGATGCAATGTTCTCTGGTTTTTGCTCATACCATCGTCCAGCGGTTGCTGAATCACAGGCAGGGGAGGCGGAGTGCGGCGGATTATTCTGTGCATTTCCAAATTTTTCCTGCTCAGTCCGGTTGGAATGCCGCAGCATTAAGCGGAGTGTTTGTGGTTGGTTTAAATGATCCATTAAGGGCCGAGCTAGTAGTCCGTGATGAGCCAAATTATTTAGATGAGCTAATATCGTTGGTGATTCGTCTAGATGATCGGATGAAGGAGCGTGGACGCGAGAGAGGGCGGCCATCAGAACGGGTTTTTTGTCTCGGGGCTTTCCCCGACACAGATCTGGGATGCCTCTTCGCCCCACTGAGGCTCCTCCGACGGGACCTCTGGCTCCTCTTGCAGATGAGGCCATGCAGCTCGGACGAGCTGAGGCCGCTATATTGCCCCGTCATAGAAGCGTCAAGAAAAATAGTGGTGACGTCTCTCCAGGTGTTCTGGGACAGGCGAAATAATACAAAAAAAAAAAATTTTTTGGGGGGCTAATTTTTTTTTTCTGAAAGGGGTTATAAATTGTTTGGGGATTCAGAGGCGGTTCTGGTGGAGTGAACGACAGGCGGTTCGAAGCCCGTACTGGACTCAGTTAATCGTTGGTTTTTATTATTTGTATTTAGGTATTTTCTGTTTGGGTCTGGGGTCGTTTTGTTTTGTTGTTTTTTATTTCCCTACTTCCCTAACCCCAACCTCACTCGCCCCAAGACCGTTCGTCTTGTGGGTTGTGGGGTGGTGCAGGTTGGTTACGCTGAGTGTTCTCAGAAGACCTCTGCAGCTAGGGGGGGGGGTTGTTAGGGGCTTTTTTTTGGTTTGGTTAGGGCCCGGTTCCACTCCAGCCTCGGTGGGCCTTTGTACCGTTCGTCATTGGTGTTGCCGGGGTGTGGTGCAGCGGGAACATACCTCAGTCGGAGGGGTGGGCCGATCTGTTGCCGTTCGCCATTTCGGTAGTTCCACCCCTCCCGATAGGCTGGGGTATGGTCGAGTTGGGGCACCGGACGTATTTCCGGTTTTCCGCTGCGCCTTGGGGTTGGGGCCGGGTTAGTTTTTCCTGTTCCCTTCCCCGGCTTGATGTTTTGTGCCGTTCGCCAAAACTGAGCCGCCGAGGGGCTCTGGGAGGGACCTGGGGTCTTTCGGGGTGCCGGGGAAGGTAACAGGGTTTATCGGTTGTTTTATTTGCCCCCGGGGTTGTTTAATGTAGTCCTCCGGGGGTTGGACTTTTGTTTTTTTTTGTTTCCTTCCAGGTTCCACCTCCAGGGTTGATGGGATGGTCCTCTGGGGGGGAATTGGCTTGTGGGGCCGACTAGCCAAGTGTGGCCGGGTCTGGGGTTCCTGGGTTGTGGGGAGGGTGCCTCCTGGGGTTTGATGGTACGGTCCTCTGGGGGGCGCCGTTGCTCCATGTGTACCTGGGGACCTCTGTGGGATTCCGGCTTTGGCTATTCCTCCTGGAACCGGCGGTAAAGGCCTTCTGGGGGGGTGTTGGGCTCTGCAAGTCGTTCTGGGGGGGTTGTTTGTTATTTTTCTTTCATGCATTTATGTTTGTATTGTGTTTCTGGGGCTGTGTTGGGTTTTTGCATTTGGGAGTTTTTCTTTTCTTCCCGGGGTTGGATGGGACGGTCCCCTGGGGAGGTTTTGGGTGGGTTTTATGGTTTTCTTGTATGTTGGATTGTACTAGGGACTGTTTTGGGGTTTTTGTTGATGCCAGCCGGCCTTCCCGCTGCGGTGCCCTGTCCTGTTGTCTGTGGTGGACCTTGGGAGTGTTACGCTGTCTGCTTCCTGACGAGGACCCCGGAGGGAGGTGCTGTTCTTGGACCTGGTCTGTTCGGTCGCCGGGAGGCTTCCCATTAAAGGGGGGGTACTGTTGTGTGTTGGGGGGGTGTGGCTGGACATTTTGGTGTTCTTTTCTTTTCTTTGCTCTCCAGGTGGTATGCAAACTGGTTTATTGTCTGTGGAGAAGGTGCTGGCAGAACAGTCCTTCACCCTCATCAACATGATGTGCAGCACCTGTGGATGGTGCTCACGTGCAACCTTAAAGACTTTCAGCTGAAGCAGATAATGAGATGGCGTTCTGCATTTAAGTCATGTGTGATTCAAGCAGAACTGCCGGGAACTCGACCTTGTGATGTTCGTTTGTGAGACGCTGAGGACCGCACCTGGGTTTGACACATCGTGCCTGTGAAGGAGGAAGGGTGAGGGACACATGCTGTCAGCACACATCAGAGGTGATTAATTGTTTGACTAATTGTTAATAGTAACTTGGTATTTTGTTACGCAGTATATTTGAACTTTGATGAGAATTGTGCAGCTCGCTTCTCACTGCCGTGGCATGCGGACTGATGATCCTCCACCTGTTGTGAGAAGCAGCTCATTTACATAAAGCTTAAATACAGACCTGAATGTGTTGCTGATAGTGTGTGCCTTTTGAAGGATATTAGTTGTAGCTGCTGACTTACCTCACCTTTTCTATCCTTCGCAGAGAGTCGGTTTGTCGTGTCCACCTGGGGGGTGTTTGGCGGTGAGCGTGGGTCCAGACGCGCCGGGCTTCGATCCTTTTGGGCACTGGAGAGCGTGCCATCCTTCACTCCGCCAGACTGACGCAGCTTTTGTTTGTACACTTTGTTATGCACCAAAGGGTGGAAAAATAAATTGTTTTGTTATTGGAACCGCTTTCTGGTTATTTTAGCGCTGGGTTCAGTCAGACGCAGGTCCGCTCCTCAACCCGCGTCGACAAATAACATTATGTCTCTCACAGTGGGCATGCACCTAAGATGAAAATTTCAGACCCCTCCATGATTTCTAAGTGCCAGAACTTGCAAAATTGCAGGGTGTTCAAATACTTATTTTCGTCATTGTATATTGTGCTGAAACATGACACATCACCCAAGGTGCTCCACAAGAGCAATGTCCAACATCAGCAGGCCAGGCTATTGGGGCAACCATCTGCTATGACCTCCACTAAAAAATCTAATAAAATGAATAATTAAAGCAAATAAATTCAAATCAAGTAACAAAAGTGAAACAAGGTACAAGAAATATTATAGCTAGCAACCAAAACAATTTGTCAGAATGTCCATTCAAGTTAACATCATGACTTCATCAGCAGTCAACGAACACAATAAAAAGTTCACCACCAACCATAATCCAACTGCTGTCTCAGAGATTGGTCATCACAGGCATGCATTTTAGGCTTATGATCTTGCCTTTTGGATGAAAAAAATAAAATTTAGAGACAGAGACAGAGAGACATAGATTCAAGGGTTCACACACACAGTGGGAAACCCTTCAATCCTTTATTGGTATGACAGTGTAACAGTATAACTCCCCCCCGGATAGCCTCCCCCACCTAGGATACCCCACCCCCCCCACCCCGGAAATCTTCCCGGATATAAAGAGTGGCAGATAGGAATCAACAGAATAATATAAATGTAGCATGAAATTGACAGATATGATTATTTGAAACAGTGTGATTCTCACTGAATGAGCAGCTTGACAGGGGAAAGAATGAATGAAGTGTTCAAATCATTTTTTTCCACTAAATATTACAGCAAAGTGGTTTCAAGTTCTTGTAGCATGAAGAATGAGTCCCAACTGGTGTTGAACTTCACGGCAAGTGATCCCACAATAAGTGAAGATCAAATGTATTCAAAAGAACAACATCCTGGTACAGACCCTCCTCTACCCGACAAAAATCAATGTACTTCTGATTTTACAGACAGTATGATAATAAACAAACAATACATTTATGTTAGTGTTTCAACATCCAGTATGATAGCAGTAGTTTGCTATAATAAACATTTTACTTATAATTAAAGTTTCATCTATTTGTAATCATATAACTATATTCTGCTAGTACTAATATAATCATAAAATGTTATTACTATATAGATAAAAATCTGTATGGTACAAAATATTTTGATACAATTTTATAGAATATAATTGATTTTAGGATAATTAGATTCAAGTAATAGTTATTCATTTTATTATGACAGTTGGGAACAAAGAAAAAAATTAAATATATTAATGATTATAAATGCTGTGTACGTGTGCATGTTTTGGCAAGATATCGGGGTGGGGGGAGGATATCCATGGTGGGGGGTAAGATATCCTACGACATCCTACCCCCGGGGGGTAAGATATCCAGGGGGGAAGATACACTGTTACACTGGTTTGAATAGTACTCTGCATTGTGTTGTGTACTAGTTGAAGACAGCTTCTGCCTTGTGGACCGGGGGGGGGGGGTTATTCTCTCTCCTCACCACATTTACATCAATTCATCAACTTCTCACATCCAGTTTTCCACAGCAAACCTCTCACAATGCCTGGAGAGGACTGGCTACTGTGTACATATTACTCTTTATATAATGGCTGAGTGGATCCTTGTCATTTGATTGCTGCTTTGTATGTCACTTGACATAGGTTATTCATCCCATTTGTGTTGTATTGCATTGAGAGTGCAATTTAGTTCCATTTAGAGTGCAGATATACAGAAATACATTGGCCATTTATGATCGATTGGTACCAATCAATCAACTTTTGGAGATCGATATGTGCTTAAGGGCCCTGTCCCACTGGTGTTTAGGAAGATTTGCATATGAATTGCGCACAAAATTGGTTCATATTCGCTAAACATCCGCAATATCCGTGAAACATGCTTGTATGAGTCGGCTGACACCCGCACACGTCTGCAATTATCCGCAGAGGCATGCTCTTCCATTGCCTGGATTTTTGAGTTGCACAAAATTTTGGCTGCGGATGACATCCGCCTTACATACTCCATACATACTGACGCTATGTGCTGTATATCCGCTGTTATCTGCAGATATCCGCAACTGACAGTGATTTGCGACTTGGCAGCAGACTGGGACAGTGTGAAAAACAGATGCCTATCATGTCCACATCACAAACTAAAATAAGTTGTAGTGAATGCATACAGATTGACCACGGATAAAGTGTTTGTATTACGTCTGCTTTGCATCTGATTTGTGGATCTGTGAATGCATAACAAACACATCACGTAAACCCAAAGTAGCAGAAAGCGACATACCTACCAGTCAGTGCCAGTCCAGCTGTGGAGATCCCCAAAGACGTAATAGCTGCTGCAATCCAACAACATACTGTAAATCCCCAGCTGCAGAGACACTGGGTCTCCTTCAGGCCCGAGTGCACTTCTTTTATGACCACAATGCAGATGCTGTGCACGCGCAACACGTGCGTGATGCATTCATAATACACCGTAATACTGCCGTGATGATTGCAATGTGTCAGATCTGTTTCCTCACTACATGTGTTATATAACCGTGATTGTTCATCATACAGTAGTGTTCAGAATAATAGTAGCACTATGTGACTAAAAAGATTAATCCAGGTTTTGAGTATATTTTTTACTGTTACATGGGAAACAAGGTACCAGTTGATTTAGTAGATTCTTACAAATCCAACAAGACCAAGCATTCATGATATGCACACTCTTAAGGCTATGAAATTGGGCTATTAGTAAAAAAAAAAAGTAGAAAAGGGGGTGTTCACAATAATAGTAGTGTGGCATTTGGTCAGTGAGTTTGTCAATTTTGTGGAACAAACACGTGTGAATCAGGTGTCCCCTATTTAAGGATGAAGCCAGCACCTGTTGAACATGCTTTTCTCTTTGAAAGCCTGAGGACAATGGGATGTTCAAGACATTTTTCAGAAGAACAGCGTAGTTTGATTAAAAAGTAGATTGGAGAGGGGAAAACTTATATGCAGGTGCGAAAAATTATAGGCTGTTCATCTACAATGATCTCCAATGCTTTAAAATGGACAAAAAAAACAGAGATGCATGGAAGAAAATGGAAAACAACCATCAAAATGGATAGAAGAATAACCAGAATGGCAAAGGCTCACCCATTGATCAGCTCCAGGATGATCAAAGACAGTCTGGAGTTACCTGTAAGTGCTGTGACAGTTAGAAGACACCTGTGTGAAGCTAATTTATTTGCAAGAATCCCCTGCAAAGTCCCTCTGTTAAATAAAAGACATGTGCAGAAGAGGTTACAATTTGCCAAAGAACACATCAACTGGCCTAAAGAGAAATATGTTGTGGACTGATGAGAGTAAAATTGTTCTTTTTGGGTCCAAGGGCCGCAGACAGTTTGTGAGACGACCCCCAAACTCTGAATTCAAGCCATAGTTCACAGTGAAGACAGTGAAGCATGGTGGTGCAAGCATCATGATATGGGCATGTTTCTCCTACTATGGTGTTGGGCCTATATATCGCATACCAGGTATCATGGATCAGTTTGGATATGCCAAAATACTTGAAGAGGTCATGTTGCCTTATGCTGAACAGGACATGGCCTTGAAATGGGTGTTTCAACAAGACAATGACCCCAAGCACACTAGTAAAACAGCAAAATCTTGGTTCCAAACCAACAAAATTAATGCCTCGCAGATGAGTAGAAATCATGAAAAACTGTGGTTATACAACTAAATACTAGTTTAGTGATTCACAGGATTGCTAAAAAAGCAGTTTGAACATAACAGTTTTGAGTTTGCAGCCTCAACAGCAGATGCTACTATTATTGTGAACACCCCCTTTTCAACTTTTTTTTTTACTAATAGCCCAATTTCATAGCCTTAAGAGTGTGCATGGTTGTCTACTGAAGTGCATGGTTGTCTACTGAATCTACTGGTACCTTGTTTCCCATGTAACAATAAGAAATATACTCAAAACCTGGATTAATCTTTTTAGTCACATAGCACTATTATTCTGAACACTACTCTATATTTGCTATACATTATTGTTGTTGTTGTTGTTGTTGGCAGTTTCCTCGCTTGCGAGGATAGTGGGAAGGCCTTTTTTTTTTTTTTTTTTAGTTTATTTTCTACAAGCCCTCTGGTGGCTGAAAAGTCCGATGCGGGATGCACAAGACCTGTTACACTTGGGGCAAATGAACACTTGAGTAGGCTGGGCTTGTGCTGCTGCCCGCTCTTTCTGTCTTTGATGCTTCTGGCGTGAGGCCTCACTTCTTTCTGCCTCAAACTTCAGGCTGGCAGATTTGATGCTGGAACGCCAGCTGAGTCTATCTGTAGCTAGATGCTGCCATGACTGATGCTGAATGCCTGCAAGGGAGAGCTGTTTCTTCAGCTGGTCCTTATAGCGCTTTTTGGGGGCCCCTGGGTTTCGTCTCCCTTCCTTGAGCTTGCCAAAGAGAATTAATTTTGGATTTCGGCATGCGTGTATCATCCATCCTGGCTACGTGACCTGCCCAACGAAGCTGTTGTTTGAGTATAATAGACTCCATGCTGTGCAATTTGGCTCTGGTAAGGATGTCCTCATTTCAGACGTAGTCCTGCCACTTGATCCCGAAGATGTTTCGGAGACAACGCTGATGAAAGCGTTCCAGTAATCTGATCTGCTGGTGATACAGAACCCAGGTTTCAGCTCCATACAGGAGGGTAGGGACCACAATGGTTCTGTAGGCCTGCACTTTTGTGGAACGGCGCAGTGCATGATTCTGCCAGACTTTCTTAGAGAGTCGACCAATAGAACTGCTGGCCTTGGCAAGGCGACTGTCTAGGTCCTTGGCAACAGATGCGTCGTTTGAGATAACACTACCGAGATACGTGAAGTGCTCTACTGCATTCAGGCCGGTACCCTCGATGTTGATTTGGGGTGGGGTATATGCTGTATGGGGGACCGGTTGATATAGCACTTCTGTCTTTCTCAGGCTGATGGTGAGGCTGAAGGCTCTTGCTGCTTCAGCAAAACAGTTGACACTGTGCTGCAAGGCTTGCTCAGTATGGGTGACGAGGGCGCAGTCATCTGCGAAGAGCAGCTCCATGATTAGCTGTTCTGTGATCTTAGTGTGGGACAGAAGGTGCCGCAAGTTAAACAGACTTCCGTTGGTTCTGAAGTGGATATAGATGCCGTCTGTCAAGTCTTCTTTGGCCTCACAAAGCATCATGCTGAAGAAGATGGAGAACAGAGTGGACGCGAGGATGCAACCTTGTTTGATGCCATTTGAGATGGGGAAGCTCCCGGACAGAGTCCCGTTGTACTTCACTTGTCCCATCTGGCCTTCATGCAGCTGGCAGATGATGGTGAGGAGCTTTGGAGGGCAGCCAAGGCATGCAAGAATCTTCCACAAACCCTCAAGACTGACCATGTCAAAAGCCTTGGTTAGGTCTATGAAGGCTGCATAAAGGGCCATGTTGTGTTCTCTGCATTTCTCCTGGATCTGTCTCAGGACGAAGATCATGTCGGTGGTTCCCCTGTTGGCCCGAAATCCACACTGACTCTCGGGAGTATTTTCATACGCTATGGTAGGGGTAAGCCTGTTGAGCAGCACTCGAGCCAAAATCTTACCTGCTATTGAGAGGAGAGTGATGCCCCGGTAATTAGAACAGTCAGACTTGTCGCCCTTGTTCTTGTACAGGGAGACAATGACCGCATCCCGAAGGTCATGTGGAACCATTCCCTTTTCCCAGCAACTGGAGAAGAGAATCTGAAGCTTGTCGAGGACTGCCTCACCTCCATTTTGGTACACCTCTGCTGGGATGCCAGCTATGCCAGGAGACTTCCCTGGATTCAGCTGCGTGGTGGCCTTTCGGATCTCTTCAAGTGTTGGGGGGTCATCAAGTTCCCATTTCACCTCCACCTGGGGAATCTTCTCGATTGATGACTCTTGCACAGTGCGCTTGTCACTGAAGAGGTTTTCAAAGTGTTCTGACCAATGCTGCAAAATGGTTTCCTTGTCCGTCAGAAGGGTGGAGCCATCTGAGGAGCGCAGGGGTGCTTGCACTTGATGTGCTGGCCCATGGATGGTCTTAAGGGCTTCATAAAAGGAGCGCATGTCTCCGGCATCGGCATGTTGTTGTGTCTTCTCTGCAAAAGCTAGCCACCAGTCATTCTGCAGTATGCGGAGCTTGCTTTGCAGTGTGGAGCAGACATTTCTGTAAGCTGTCTTGGCAGAGTGGTCATCAGGTTTAGCTAAAAGAGTCTTGTGGCATGCACGTTTCTTTTCTAGTAGTTCCTGGATCTGTGCATCAGACTCATCAAACCAGTCTTTATTTTTCCTGGCTGAGAAGCCCACTACTCCTGCTGCCGTCTCCTGAAGGATGGACTTTAATCTCATCCACTGTTGTTCAGGGTTGTCAGGCAGGCCTTCTTCTCCACCCAGTCTCTCCTCTAGTTTGGCCTGGAACTCCATTTTTGTGTCTATGTCTTGCAGCTTGTGGACTTGTAGCTTCTTAAACTGTGGGCCTTTCTTCTTAGGAGGGGGCTTGAAAGTGAAAGCAATCTTGGAATGGACCAAGCGATGATCCGTATAGCAATCCGCGCTAGGCATCACCCTGGTATGTAGTACGTCTCTTTTATCACGCTGTCGCGTCAGAATGTTGTCCAGAAGGTGCCAGTGTTTGGAACGTGGGTGTCTCCAGGTTACTTTGAATCTCTCTTTCTGTTGGAACAGGCTGTTGGTGATCGTCAAGTCATGTGCAGAGCAGAACTCCAGCAGCAGGCGGCCATTGTCGTTACAGTTGCCTATGCCATGTTTCCCTAGCACGTCCTTCCATACATCAGAGTCGCGGCCCTCTCTGGCGTTGAAATCTCCCATGATGAGGAGCTTGTCCTGGGTGTCGACGTGCTGTAGAAGGTTGTGCAGATCGCATTAGAAAGCCTCCTTAACTCCGATGTCGGCCTGCATGGTTGAGGCATACACACTAACAATAGTGGCAAAATCCTTGTTGTTGATGGGGAGCCGGAGTGACATGAGCCGGTCAGAATGTCCAACTGGCAAACTGTGTAACCTATGTGCTATGGCGCTCTTAATCATGAACCCGACCCCCGAGAGTCGACGATCTTCTTTAGCCTTCCCTGACCAGAACAGTGTGTAGCCTGTGCCTTCCTCGGTGAGTGACCCTTGGTCTGCAAAGTGCACCTCGCTGAGTGCAGCAATGTCTATGTCAAGCTTTGCTAGCTCTTTGGCGACTAAGGCTGAGTGTCTTCGAGGATGATCGCTATTGTCTGAGTCCATCATTGTGCGTACATTCCAGCACGCAATTTTCAGGTTCTTTGTTTTTCTTTTCACACCGTGGTGTAGTGATGCCCGTTGGCAGCGGTGAGCCAACCGGGTCTAGTGAGACAAGCCATGTTTAGACCACCTTTTCTAGGTCTGTCTCCATGTGGAGCAAGCAGGGCTATCACTAAACAGGGCTGCTTGGTCACCCAGGGCCCTGCCGGATGATGCTGTTGTCTCGGGTCAGCAATCAAACGACCATAGCTTCTGAGCCGCCTGCATGTAGGATCGAGACTGCAGCTCCCAGTGCCATCATGCACCTGCTGTTTTCGCCTCTTCCCATTGCTGCAGGGCTTTCCTTCCCACCTGCGCTCGTTGCTTAGAGTGGGGATCAGCTCGTGCACACCAATTCCACTCTTTAGGCAAGGTGGCACTCCACAGTGGCACAGACAAGCTGAGACGGCTGTGGCGACCACCAGGCTGTAGGTTTTACATCAGAGTGACCTTCTCCTAGCCTCTGGCTAAAGAACCTTCCTTGGAGGCACGGGGGCAGTAACCCAGGCTGGGGGTTTAACATCAGGGTTTTCCTTCCCCTAGGTGGACCGCCTTAACAGGGCTAATGAGTCCCAGCTACCCACTGCTATAACCCAGTCAGCTGGGAGGCTCGTGATGGCGGGAGCGCCTAGATCCCATATAGGTCATGGACCTACCACTGCCATACTTGAATAAACAATATCTGTGTTGTAAAACAACAAAAACACAAAGCCAACCTAATCAAAACCAAAGTGAGTGCAGCTCCAGGAAAACCTACCTGAAACAATTTAAAACTGACTGAAAATAAATCTGACTCAATCTAAACCGAAAACAATTCATCTAGCGCAACGTAACTATAGCTTGTAAGCTAACAAACGGAATATCAAATCAAATCAAATGTATTTATTTATTTATATAGCACCAAGTCACAACAAACAGTTGCCCCAAGGTGCTTTATATTGTAAGGCAAGAGCCATACAACAATTACAGTAAAACCCCAACGGTCAAAATGATCCCCCTGTGAGCAAGCACTTGGCGACAGTGGGAAGGAAAAACTCCCTTTTAACAGGAAGAAACCTCCAGCAGAACCAGGCTCAGTGAGGGGCAGTCTTCTGCTGGGACTGGTTGGGGCTAAGGGAATATAAAGCTAACCAAATCTAAATGCACTTAAAACAATCACAGTCGAAACCTTTATCACTATGAAAACAGATAAGTGTGTATAAAGCTAACTGAATCTGAAAGTAACTGAAAAACAGGTAACTGAACATAAATTAATGCAAAGATATGCAAATTGTTAAATGAATATAAAGCTAGCAATCTAAAATGTACTTAAAATCACACTATCTGAATCTAAAAATGTATTTATCACTATGAACATAATCTCATGCAAAGCAATAGCTAAATGGATATAAAGCTAACAAAGTAAAATTGTAAAATTGACTATTATTAATATTATAATTATATAACATTATTAATATATCCGTAATTCATACTATGACATTTGTCATTTTTGGCCAATTTTGTTGTGGACGACAATGCACGCCCGTAATTTGTATACTCAATTCATGCATAATTAATCCTCTCCCCAGTGGGACTGGGCCCTAAGATCATCAATCTGGGTTTCTTGGTTTCTGAGATATTCATAAAAAAGTGTATTTCAGACCAAATCTTCCTTTACTTTGACCTTTGACCAAAACTATTTCAAAATCTAATCATGTCTAGATATCTATCCAAATAATATTCCACCCAGATTTGAAGGAAATCTGTTAAGTCATTTTTTTAGTTAACTTGTGCAGACACACACACACACACACACACACACACACACACACACACACACACACACACACACACACACACACACACACACACACACACACCAGGAAAAACAATTCACCAGGGTGCAGAGTAATAAACTGAACTGAATACAAAGCAAGAGAAATGTTAACATGAGACTGTGCTGTTATAGGTGCAGGTATGTATCTTTACCTTTTGAAAAGTAACAACTCAGCTCGCAATAAAAGATGCTGTGCAACCATCTGAGAAGTCAGAGTGGGACCTTCATGCATGGCAGGAATATTGCAAGAAAGATCCAAGCTGGTTCAGATCCTTTATATGATACTGAAAAGCAGAAATGAGATTTTTAATATCACCCCGAGTTATGTGATCACACTGATCTAACTGTAATTCCAGCTTGATTTGTTAGATTTGCCTGTTCTGGGCCATGCAGTTAAGTTCAAATAGTGCAGTGCAACTCAGTACTGTTGCAGTAATGTCGCGCCCTGGTCCTCTGGTCGGCGCTCAGGGTCTGTTGGGTTTTGCAGCTGATTGTATCAGAGCCCTTTGGGTTCCAGGCTGGTGAGGCGCGGAGGGTAACGAGGTGAGAACCGGCTAATGAAGTCAGTCCTGAACTTGTTAAGGTGACACATTGGACATCAGTCACCTCTCTTCTCGCTTCATTTTGTTTTTTTTATTATCAATCAGTCTTCACCTCTGCCTTCTATTTCCTGCATTCCTTCTCTGGGTGTGCAGTGTTTTCTCTCCTTCCATTCCTCAAACTCTCCCTGTCAGCCCACATATACATCTGTCCCCCAAACACAGAAGAAGGAAAAGTGCCCGGAGGTGGAACTGTGACAGGCAAATCAAGTTCTTGTTTTTTGGCATCACTCACACCCGTCAGGGACTTTAATATGATTTCAGAGGCCATTTGCATTCCATTTGTGACTATCGAAACTTATCATCTGTCTCCTTTCCCTCGGCGATGTTGACTGAATGCTGAAAGTCAGAAAAAGAGCAGAGAAACCGAGCAAAAACTTTGAATGGATTCAAACCAATGACCTGGTGGACATATGAAGTCTGCTTGTTTTATATAAATTCAATTAAAAATAAAATAATGTAAGATGATTAACAAACACTGACCTCCAACAATGTTTATTTTTAGGTTCTGGTCAAGAAAATACACTTCAGTTTGTGGACAGATTCTCACAGAGAGACCAGTTATCGTACTGAAAAATAAAACATTTGGGAGCTTTTCAACTTAATGCACAATGACCATTCAAGTACTTAATGCTGATTTTCTTAGTTTCTAATTACTTTGCTCCCTCTGTGATCATGTCAGGAACGTCCAACACCACCTTGTCAGACTTCAGCTAAGACATGATCTGTTTTTTTTTTGTTTTTTTTTAATATTCGCTGTACCATCATTAAGCTGTATTAATGGTATAAGCAGTGGTGGGCACAGATAACCAAAAAAAAAATAACTTTGATAACAGATATCAGATAACTGAAAAGTTATGTTTGATAAAATTAAAACAATAAACCACGCAAAAATGTATCGGAAGTTACAGATAAGCGATAAATTCCAGTATTGTCTCCAGTACACTTGCAACTAATAAACTGATTTTGAGTTTTAACACAACAATCACTTTTGGAAGCATCAAAAACAACAACAGACCTAAACAATGAGTCAGCACTTCTGTCTTTGAGTGGGCCTGCCCCCTGCTGGAACCTTCAGTTTACTACATGGCTTCCAGCACAGAAGCAACTGTGAGGAGCCGCAAACCTCAACCCTGTACTCAATCACAGTGCTGCCATCAGGCAGAGGTTTTGGAAAATAAAGCAGTGCTGAGTTATGGTTTGGTGTATAAATAAAATGAATACTGATAGAATAACTCCATTAATGTCAGTTCTGTCATTTGTGCAAAGTTAAGATATAACATATCTTTTAATGTTGAATAATGCACTAATTCTGAAGTTTTGTAACAAACACAGACAGATGGCATTCTGGGTAAAATGTGTCTCTGCTCACACTGATTGGATGATTCATTCCATGTAAACCAACACGTTAATTTGAGGTGTGTTGTGTGTTGGTGTTTACAGATAAATGTGCTTTTGTAAAACATACCATTTTTTTATTTGTAAAAAAAAGGCATTTTCAGAAAAAAAAAAAAGAAAAAAAAAGACAAGTTGCAATTAGATCAACATCTGATATAACCGGTGTCAAAATAAATAGAACACTACCATGATCTACTGGTGGCAGTGGGAGTTTTGGCCCTTTTTTGGCTGAGTTTTCATTCATGCAAGAATTTGTTGGATCGCACAGAGTTTCAGATTAATCGCGCATCCTGCATCGTTTAGTATACATGGAGTAACAAGCTGCATTTAACATCTCACGACCACCTCCTGATTGGCGATCGTATGGTCGAATGAAAATCAAACCTGTTTGATATTCTGGTCGGCCATTGTGAGGGTATCCCGCTGCTGAAGCGCTACAAGCATCCAACCTCTCGCACTGTGCCTGTGCAAACACTGCAGACCTGTCTTGTAATGTTTTTTTTTTTTGTTTTTTTTTAACTTTGATGTCTCCCATCGAGAGTTTTTGTAAATTAAGTTTGAAAAAAAGCTTCTATTTACGTTTTGCTTGTGGAAACACGAGTCCAACGTGTGGTTTTTGAACATACAATGAGTACAGTGATTGAAAATATCAGCCCAGCTTCAGTTTGAATACTGCCACAAACACTACTGGCCAGTAGATGGCAGTAGAGACCTTGAAAACTTGCAAACACAAAATTCCATATAATCTGTGTTGCTACTTGCTACATTTAAGATGCGTGGAATTTAATAAAAGCAAACAATAACAACATCTCTAAACCCAGAGAATATATTCACGTGAGTTTTAGGCACTAGAGTTTAATGCTGTTGCCCTGATCAGAGTGTCTGAAATGCATTTCTCCTGTCGTGAACGTACTGAGATTACCCTATCACCCGTAATGCACCTGGACACAGCATGCCCACACTAAAACCTTAAAAATTAGCACATTACTTTAAAAGTAAAACATATTTCTGATATTTTTACTTTATAAAACTTAATAAGTGACGTTAATTTAAATAACTTGTTCGAAATAAGTTTGGTTAAAATTTGAACCATAAGTTAAAAATGTATGCCTCTGGATGACTTGGGTGATATTGGCCGCATATCAGTATGAGGTTAAAATAAATTAGTTTTTTTGGTGACTAGTTCTTCTTTGCCTGCAGAGAATAGAGCAGTTTCTTCTAGAAGCAGCTCGTCTCTGTTTGCAGAGGATAGAACTACATATCTGTTCACTTTTGCTTACCACATTAACGGTCTAAAAATTATGGGACAAAAATTTATTGGAAGATAATTAGTCCGATAATGGTTTTCAAAGTTATCTGAAAAGATAATCCGATAATGAAAACATTATCTTCGATTGTTATCGGATTATCGGAACTGTGCCCACCACTGGGTATAACAGACTAAAGATGAATGACACATTGTTTCTTCAGTCACAGCACAGAAGCCTGTAACTCCTTCAGAGTTGTGTGGGTGTCTTGGTGCTTTTATCTCACTCGTCTCCTTCATGTAATGTAATTCAGTTTTTGAGAAATGTAGCAAAGTCCAAGTTTTACGAAGAAGACTGGTCCTCTTGTAGTCATCAGCTCATGACCAATAGGAGACTTAGACATTATTTAAAAATGTCATTTCTTATTAACTTCTCTGCTGTTTGCAGTTGCTTGCCTGAAATGCTGCCTCTTTGACCCCAGTTATACTCCATACCTGCTTTCTTCCAACAGCAGGATTTGAACTCCAGGTACCCCTTTGTAGTCAGTCTTCCCTTAAGACTGTACTAATATTCTGCACAAATCACAATGGATTAAGTGTTTTGCTGTTTATTGTCTCCCGAGTCTTAATAGGAGAATTGCCTCCTCCACACAGATTTACCATACAGTACCATATTGTTTGTATTTATTAAAAATTGATGATAGATAGCCAAGATATAGTCAGTGCCTTGGTCATGTTCATGTATCCACCTGCTGACTTGTCTGAATAAAACAGGCTGTATAAGTGATGATTTACTGTAAGATAAAATGGTTCTAAAAACTTTTCTCAGTGTGTAGTTTATGTAAAATGGTAAATGGACTGCATTTAATATAGCGCTTTTCCATCTTCATAAGATGCTCAAAGCGCTTTACAATTATGCCTCACATTCACCCCGATGTCAGGCTGCTGCCATACAAGGCGCTCACTACACACCGGGAGCAATAGGGGATTAAAGACCTTGTCCAAGGACCCTTAGTGATTTTCCAGTCAGGTGGGGATTTGAACCGAGGATCTTCTGGTCTCAAGCCCAACACCTTAACCACTAGACCATCACCTCCCCTGTCTGTAGCTTTATTTCAATAGCAAAGAATTTTATTTTGTTCAGTTCAACTTCAGTTGAATCCAATCCCAGCAGTCACAGGGAGAAAGGTTACACAATACAACTATTCCTTATTAAACTGGTCCAACAGGCTCTCAAGTGATTAAGGTGACCCTTGAAGTCCCTCATGTAAGTACTGAGTTTTGGAAGGCTGCTTTTAGTTTCTGTGCTGCACGTACTTGTAAAACATTATTACAGACACAAAAAGTGCAGCCGAGCCACTTACTTATCCAGCTGATCCACAACTTGCAGTGTTGATCTCAGGGCAAATCCACTCCATCCAGGCATGATGTTGGATAGACAGCAAAGCAGAAATAAGTGAATCAGGGTGATGAGTCACCGTTATGCCAGTTTAAACAGTGAGAAAACATTGCTCACATGTTCTCCAGCAGTACAGTCCTATGCTTCTTTAACATTCCAAAAAACTTTGGTTTTGTCCTTCACCACCAGTATAACAACTAATATAGATGAGAGTGGAGGGAGTGATTCAGTAACTCAGCCATATAGGGTGTGCAGGGAGGCAGCGATGTGTTAATACACTGAGTACTGATCCCAAGCCTGGAAAAAATGAGAAGGGTTGTGTGAGGAAGGGCATCCAGCATAAAACAAGAGAGAAGAGGAAAACAAGAAGGGTGGAAGTGAGAGTCGGGACTTTGAATGTTGGCAGTATGACTGGTAAATGGAGAGAGCTGGCTGATATGATGGAGAGGAGAAAGGTAGACATATTGTGTGTGCAAGAGACCAAGTAGATGGAAGTAAGAGCAGGAGCATAAGAGAGTTCAAGTTGTTCTATCACGGTGAGGACAGGAAGAGAAATGGTGTTGGGGTCATTTTAAAGGAAAAGTGTATTAAGAGTGTGTTGGAGGTTAAGCGAGTGTCTGACAGGGTGATGAGTGTTAAGTTGGAAATTGAAGGGGTGATGATGAATATCATCAGTGCATATGCCCCACACGTACGTTGCAAGATGAAGGAGAACAAAGATTTCTGGAGTGAGTTAGCTGAGGTAGTTGAGAGTGTGTCCAAGCATGAAAGAGTGGTGATAGGAGCGGACTTCAATGGGCATGTTGGTGAAGGGAAGAGAGGTGATGTGGAAGTAATGACTACATATGGTATCAAGGTCAGGAATGTGGAAGGACAGATAGGAGTTGATTTTGCAAAAAGGATGGAAATGGCTGTGGTGAAGAGCTACTTTAGGAAAAAGGAGGAGCACAGGGTGACATATAAGAGTGGAGGAAGGTGCACACAGGTGGACTACATTCTTTGTAGGAGATCCAAGCTAAAAGAAATTGGACACTGTAAGGTGGTGGAAGGAGAGAATGTAGCTAGACAGAATCGGTGTCAGGACCCATGGCATGGAATGGACTAAATGCCGGACACAAATGCAGACTTACAGACTCACAGGGTGGAGTATAATAAGGCTTTATCTTGGACACAGGTGAGGACACAGTACACAGGTGGTCAGTCAGCGTTGCAGAAGTACAGCAAAGTACAAGACAAAAAGGCATGGTCAAACAGGCTGGGTTCAGTGGCACAGCGAGACAATATAACACAGGCAAAAAGGCAATGTCAAAAAATGAGTGAGGTTGTAACCAGCAGAACACAATGCTCAAGGACTACAAAAATCCACAGGTTGGAACGAAGACAAGAAGTGTGATGAACAAGAAGCAAGGGAGTGAACCAGGTGGGTTTAAATACAAGGTGTGGTGATCAAGGTAAGTGAGAACAGGTGTGTGGAAAAACTCAGGAAGGGGTGTGGAAGAGAAAGACTACAGGACTTAACTGTCCTGTAGCCAGTGGAATTGAAGCTCATGGATGGCACCGGTGGTTGACTGAGTAGAGGAGACACTGAAGGAGAGGTCGAAGCTGGAAGTCTTGGAATCTTGTGTGCTGCGGATGAACTTGGTGGTGTGTGCGCTGCTGTGGGCTTGGAGGTGCTGTGCTTGGATGTGACTGACGCAGCTAATGGCTGTGGAGGGGCCGCTGTACCATGAACTTTGACATCGGTTCTAATCTATTCTGGATGTGGAGACGGCACCAATGTAGTCAAGGATGAGCACGCCTGGAAAGAGTCTCTGGGTGCTTCTGGAGATTCCGGTGTAGCATATGCCACAGATGGCAGTGGTGGCGTGAACATCAACCATGGTTTGGCTGGCGGTTCCAGAGGTGGAAATAGCACTGATGAGGTCTGAGACATGCACAAAGTGGATAACTCTGTAGGCACTGCTGAAGATCTTGATGATGTGTGTGCCACAGACATCTCCAATGGTGGATGCAGATGCACTTCTGAAAGCTGTGATGAGGAAAACTTTCCTGATGACTCTTTCAGCAATCCAGGAAATAGGATTGCCTTGGGATAAGTTTGGGTCTCCGGCGGGAGCTGCATCTTCTCCTCTCTCCTTTCCTTGTGTTTCTCTAACTCTGCTCCAACCTTCAAACTCCCAACTTCACCAGACTGAATTATTCAAACTATATTTGGAATAACCATGGAATTGATCAGCTGGTCTCTGAATGCTATTGACACCATTTTTTCAACAAGGAAATCCAGACTGGGGGACACTACGTGCCCAGATGGAACCTACCCTGCAGGCTATGTTCTTGATGCCTGGGAGAACATAAACAATCAAATGTATATGTGCAGTGTTTTAATTCTGATGTGTGCCATTATTACATTTAACTTGTAATAATTGTGGACTAATTGCTGTCTTTTGTCTGAGGTAATTGGGTGTGATATGAATGGCCCTTTTAGGGATCAATAAAGTTGTTTGAATCTTGAAACTGTGGGATTGGTTCTAATGACTTGGTGGGAGAGATCACCAAAGAGCAGTCAGGCAACATGAGAGCTTGCGACTTGCGCGGTGCTGGGACTGGAGGAACGAATCGTGGCTGGCATGGGTGCTGTGCACGGCTGCAAAACAGGCGTCCATGCTGATGAATGCCGTGGAGCAGGTGTAGGTGGCAGACAAGGCATGCTCGTTGTGGGCACACTATTCTGTGGAAAGCTCTGTGACGAGAGTGGGCGGGTCAGGAACTGTTGAGTCGCCGGAGCAGATGGATTGAGTGGCGCAACTGCTGCAGCAGATAGTGTGATTACACATGGTGTGTCAAAGCAGGTCTCATAAATATCTAACTCAGAATGGTAGGTCATGGGGTCTTCAATGTAAGGAGGCAGCTGACCTTTCCTGAACTGTGTTTTGATGGTTGCCAAGTCCGGATATGCAGCCACTATATCAAGGCTCAGTCCGCAAAAGCTGGTCAAGCACTGAAAAAAACCTGTTGTCTGTGCTGCCATCCTGTATTGTCCAAAAATTCAAAATACAAGTCTTGAATCTTAAAGAAAATGGCGGCAGTATCCTGGAGTGCCTGTTCATCCATCTCTGATGAAGAATCGCCTTCATCATCATCACCTTCGTCATCATCTATGTCCACACAATCGGACTCGCTGTCAGAGTAAGGTGAACTGGACGGCAGACGCAGATCGGGTTGCCACACTCAGGCAAAAGACTCCCAGGAGCATACAAGCTGTCCAAATCTTCTAATTCATGCTTGAATGGAAAAATTGAAGAAAGAAGACAATAAGTGCAACGAATGAGCAGCGAGGAAGTGAACCAAGTGGGTTCAAATGCAAAGTGTGGTGATCAAGGTAAGTGAGAACAGGTGTGTAGAAAAACTCAGGAAGTGGCGTGGAAGACAAAGATGAAGGAGGACAGGTGCAAGAGAGTGCAGTAACACAAAGCAGACAGACTCAGAGGGAAGAAATGCTGTAAGATAGTGCAAAGAGTAACACACAAAGCAGAGTGGAGAGGAGAGAAAGCAGGAGCAAACAGAAAAGGCATAAAGAACTATAACCAAGACATTAAAGGCTGGGGCAGAAATTAAACTGGAACTCCCAATGTGGCAAAAGTATAACAGCTAATACAACTAATGACTACACAGAAAATAAATGATAAACAAAGCATAAAACCAGTAACAAAAGTAATACGCACAGAAAAGAGATCATCACAACCAAACCCAGATGAGACTAAACAAGTGACTAAAATAAACTGACCAGATAGATACAACCAGAGACTGAAATCGTGATAAACAGAAAATCAAAGACTGTCTCACAGTTAAAAAGACAAAACAGCACTTGAGCCCAGATCCAGGGCAAATCATAACAATTGGATGGTGGTTTGTAGAATGACTTTAGAGGTAAAGACAAAGAGGAGAGTAAGAGCTCAACAAAGGATCAGATGATGAAAGCTGAAAGAGGAAGACTGTTGTGTGAAATTCAGTGAGTAGGTGAGAAAGGTGGACAGGAAGCAATTTTGGATAACTGGAAAGTTCTGCAGATGTGGTGAGGGAGACAGTTAGAAAGGTACTGGGTGTGATATCTGGACATCTGGTAGAACAAAGTAAGTAAGTAAACTTTATTTATATAGCGCTTTTCGCAGACAGGGGTCACAACGTGCTTTACAAGGTAAAACAATAAAAAATATACAGTAAAAATACACACTCAGTACTAAAAGATTATTGGCCATGAAAAGCCTGTTTAAAAAGTAGAGTCTTTAGTTGCTTTTTGAACATCTCAACAGATTCCAGGGATCGCAGGGACAGAGGGAGTTCGTTCCAGAGACGAGGCGCTACAGCTTTAAAAGATCGGTCTCCTCGAGTTTTAAAGCAGGTTCCAGGAACCATCAACAGGTTCTGACCTGAAGCTCTGAGGCTGCGGGCTGAGGTGTAGGGCTGAATCAAGTCAGCAATGTAATCAGGAGCCTGTCCATGTAGTGCTCTGAAAGTCAAGACCAAGATTTTAAAATTAATTCTGGAGGCAACAGGGAGCCAGTGGAGGGATTCCAAGATAGGCATGATGTGGGCTCTCCTGTTGGTGCGGGTCAGAAGCCTCGCAGCAGAGTTCTGGACATACTGCAACCAATTTAGCTCCTTCTTACCCAGGCAAGTGAACAGGCTGTTGCAATAGTCCAACCGCGTGGAGACAAAGGCATGGATGATTTCCTCTAATTCTTTCTGTGACACCAGTTTAAGTTTGGCGATATTTCGCAGTTGAAAGAAGCAATTCTTCACAAGCTTGCTTGCGTGCTGAGCAAGAGACATTCCTTCATCGAAAATAACGCCAAGGTTTCTAAGGCTTGTTTTTGCTGTTAAGCCCAAGTCACCAAGGAGCCGCCTGATAACAGGAACAGCATTGTAAGGGGCAACAATAAGTGTCTCAGTTTTTTCAGAGTTTAGTTGCAGACGGTTTCCACTTCTTCACCTGTGACAGGCAGTCAAATAAAGAGTTCAGTTTGTGGACTTCTGAAATCTTAAAGGAACTGTACAGTTGTAAGTTGTCCGCAAACAGGTGGTAGGAAATATCCCTAAAGCCCTGAATCATCTGGCCGAGGGGAAGGACATACAACTGAAACAGCAGTGGCCCCAAAACAGAACCTTGCGGGACACCATACTGTAAGGCTGCTGTATTCGATAGTTTATGGCCAGCCAACACACTAAAGCTCCTCTCCTCCAAGTATGAGGCAAACCACTTCAGCACAGACCCCGACAACCCTACCAGATCGCGCAGCCGGTTGACCATAATGCTGTGGTCGACAGTGTCGAAGGCTGCGGACAGGTCTAGCAGGACTAGGACCGTGCATCTTCCTGCGTCAGCGGCCATCATGATGTCACTAGACACTTTCAGTAGTGCGGTCTCGGTGGAGTGGTGTTTCCAAAACCTGACTGAAAAGCGTCATAGATGTTGTGCATCTCAAGGAAAGATGTTAGTTGTTTTGCGACCACTTTTTCCAGTATTTTTGCTAGAAAGGGGAGCTTTGATATTGGCCAGAAATTCTTAAGCTCAGACTGGTCCAAGTTAGGCTTTTTGAGTCTTGGTTCCACCACAGCATGTTTAAATAAGCTAGGAAAGAGACCAGATGACAGGGACATGTTAAACATTTTCATGACCCATGGCCCGATTGAGTCAAAAGTATCTAAGATGTCCTGGACAAAGATGTCCAGGATAGCATAAGGAGAAAGAGGTTGGCAAAAAAGATTTAGCATAGTCAGAAAGATGAAGAAAGTAGGCAGGAGATGTGGTGTAAGGTAAAATGAGAAGTGGCAAAAGCTAAGGAAAATGCATATTGCAAACTGTACAAGTTGAATAGTAAGAAGGAGAAAAAGCCCTGTACTGATTGGCCAGACAAAGGGACAAAGCTGGAAAGGATGTACACAGGTTAGGGTGGTAAAAGATGCACATGCTAATGTGCTGACAAACGAGGAGTGTGAGTTGAGATGGTGGAGGGAATATTATGTTAATAGCTGAGGAAGGAAGAAAATGACTGGATGATGTGGTGAGAGTAAATCACAAAGTACAAGGATGATGTGAGGGCAGCTATGAAGAGGATGAAGAGTGGAAAGGCACGTGGTCTGGATGACAAACCAGTGGAGGCATGGAAATGTTTAGGAGAGACAGCAGTGGAGTTTTGAAACAGATTGTTTAATAAAATCTTGGAAAGAGAGAGGATGCCTGAGGAGTGGAGACCACAACAGAGGCATAAAGCTGATCAGCCACAGCATTAAGTTATGGGAAAGACAGAGTTGTCAAATCCAACTTCAGAAAGTAAAAGTACAGCCACATATTTGTTCCATCTTCCCAATAAACCAGCTGACTGTAATTAGTTCAGCTCTTCAGCCAGGTGGATGAGCTAATTATTGAGATCACCTATTTTAGGTGCACAGGCAGAATCAACACATGGGAAGGTTTTTACTTTCTGAAGCCGGATTTGACACCTCTAAGTGCAGCTTATTCGTAGCTTTGGAGGCCAGGCTGGGCGAATTGGAGACTCGGCTCCGCACCATGGAAAATTCTACAGCTAACCAGGCCCCTGTAGTCGGTGCGGACCAAGGTGGCTTAGCCACCGTTAGTTCCCCCCTGGCGGATCCCGGGCAGTCGGGAAAGCAGGCTGACTGGGTGACTGTGAGGAGGAAGCGTAGCCCTAAACAGAAGCCCCGTGTACACCGTCAACCCGTGCACATCTCTAACCATTTTTCCCCACTCGACGATACACTCGCCGAGGATCAAACTCTGGTTATTGGCGACTCTGTTTTGAGAAATGTGAAGTTAGCGACACCAGCAACCATTGTCAATTGTCTTCCGGGGGCCACAGCAGGCGACATTGAAGGGAAATTTGAAATTGCTGGCTAAGGCTAAGCGTAAATTTGGTAAGATTGTAATTCACGTCGGCAGTAATGACACTCGGTTACGCCAATCGGAGGTCACTAAAATTAACATTAAATCGGTGTGTAACTTTGCAAAAACAATGTCGGACTCTGTTGTTTTCTCTGGGCCCCTCCCCAATCAGACCGGGAGTGACATGTTTAGGCCGCATGTTCTCCTTGAATTGCTGGCTGTCTGAGTGGTGTCCAAAAAATGAGGTGGGCTTCATTGATAATTGGCAAAGCTTCTGGGGAAAACCTGGTCTTGTTAGGAGAGACGGCATCCATCCCACTTTAGATGGAGCAGCTCTCATTTCTAGAAATCTGGCCAATTTTCTTGGATCCTCCAAACTGTGACTGTCTAGCGTTGGGACCAGGAGGCAGAGCTGTGGTCTTATACACCTCTCTGCAGCTTCTCTCCCCCTGCCATCCCCTCATTACCCCATCCCCGTAGAGACGGTGCCTGCTCCCAGACCACCAATAACCAGCAAAAATCTATTTAAGCATAAAAATTCAAAAAGAAAAAATAATATAGCACCTTCAACTGCACCACAGACTAAAACAGTTAAATGTGGTCTATTAAACATTAGGTCTCTCTCTTCTAAGTCCCTGTTGGTAAATGATATAATAATTGATCAACGTATTGATTTATTCTGCCTTACAGAAACCTGGTTACAGCAGGATGAATATGTTAGTTTAAATGAGTCAACACCCCCGAGTCACACTAACTGTCAGAATGCTCGTAGTACGGGCCGGGGCGGAGGATTAGCAGCAATCTTCCATTCCAGCTTATTAATTAATCAAAAACCTAGACAGAGCTTTAATTCATTTGAAAGCTTGTCTCTTAGTCTTTTCCATCCAAATTGGAAGTCCCAAAAACCAGTTTTATTTGTTATTATCTATCGTCCACCTGGTCGTTACTGTGAGTTTCTCTGTGAATTTTCAGACCTTCTGTCTGACTTAGTGCTTAGCTCAGATAAGATACTTATAGTGGGCGATTTTAACATCCACACAGATGCTGAGAATGACAGCCTCAACACTGCATTTAATCTATTATTAGACTCTATTGGCTTTGCTCAAAAAGTAAATGAGTCCACCCACCACTTTAATCATATCTTAGATCTTGTTTTGACTTATGGTATGGAAATAGAAGACTTAACAGTATTCCCTGAAAACTCCCTTCTGTCTGATCATTTTTTAATAACATTTACATTTACCCTGATGGACTACCCTGCAGTGGGGAATAAGTTTCATTACACTAGAAGTCTTTCAGAAAGCGCTGTAACTAGGTTTAAGGATATGATTCCTTCTTTATGTTCTCTATTGTCATATACCAACACAGAGCAGAGTAGCTACCTAAACTCTGTAAGGGAGTTAGAGTATCTCGTCAATAGTTTTACATCCTCATTGAAGACAACTTTGGATGCTGTAGCTCCTCTGAAAAAGAGAGCTTTAAATCAGAAGTGTCTGACTCCGTGGTATAACTCACAAACTCGTAGCTTAAAGCAGATAACCCGTAAGTTGGAGAGGAAATGGCGTCTCACTAATTTAGAAGATCTTCACTTAGCCTGGAAAAAGAGTTTGTTGCTCTATAAAAAAGCCCTCCGTAAAGCTAGGACATCTTTCTACTCATCACTAATTGAAGAAAATAAGAACAACCCCAGGTTTCTTTTCAGCACTGTAGCCAGGCTGACAAAGAGTCAGAGCTCTATTGAGCTGAGTATTCCATTAACTTTAACTAGTAATGACTTCATGACTTTCTTTGCTAACAAATTTTAACTATTAGAGAAAAAATTACTCATAACCATCCCAAAGATGTATCGTTATCTTTGGCTGCTTTCAGTGATGCCGGTATTTGGTTAGACTGTTTCTCTCCGATTGTTCCTTCTGAGTTATTTTCATTAGTTACTTCATCCAAACCATCAACATGTTTATTAGACCCCATTCCTGCCAGGCTGCTCAAGGAAGTCCTACCATTATTTAATGCTTCAATCTTAAATATGATCAACTTATCTTTGTTAGTTGGCTATGTACCACAGGCTTTTAAGGTGGCAGTAATTAAACCATTACTTAAAAAGCCATCTCTTGACCCAGCTATTTTAGCTAATTATAGGCCAATCTCCAACCTTCCTTTTCTCTCAAAGATTCTTGAGAGGGTAGTTGTAAAACAGCTAACTGATCACCTGCAGAGGAATGGTCTATTTGAAGAGGTTCAGTCAGGTTTTAGAATTCATCATAGTACAGAAACAGCATTAGTGAAGGTTACAATGATCTTCTTATGGCTTCGGACAGTGGACTTATCTCTGTGCTTGTTCTGTTGGACCTCAGTGCTGCTTTTGATACTGTTGACCATAAAATTTTATTACAGAGATTAGAGCATGTCATAGGTATTAAAGGCACTGCGCTGCGGTGGTTTGAATCATATTTGTCTAATAGATTACAGTTTGTTCATGTAAATGGGGAATCTTCTTCACAGACTAAAGTTAATTATGGAGTTCCACAAGGTTCTGTGCTAGGACCAATTTTATTCACTTTATACATGCTTCCCTTAGGCAGTATTATTAGACGGTATTGCTTAAATTTTCATTGTTACGCAGATGATACCCAGCTTTATCTATCCATGAAGCCAGAGGACACACACCAATTAGCTAAACTGCAGGATTGTCTTACAGACATAAAGACATGGATGACCTCTAATTTCCTGCTTTTAAACTCAGATAAAACTGAAGTTATTGTACTTGGCCCCACAAATCTTAGAAACATGGTGTCTAACCAGATCCTTACTCTGGATGGCATTACCCTGACCTCTAGCAATACTGTGAGAAATCTTGGAGTCATTTTTGATCAGGATATGTCATTCAAAGCGCATATTAAACAAATATGTAGGACTGCCTTTTTGCATTTACGCAATATCTCTAAAATCAGAAAGGTCTTGTCTCAGAGTGATGCTGAAAAACTAATTCATGCATTTATTTCCTCTAGGCTGGACTATTGTAATTCTTTATTATCAGGTTGTCCTAAAAGTTCCCTAAAAAGCCTTCAGTTAATTCAAATGCTGCAGCTAGAGTACTGACGGGGACTAGCAGGAGAGAGCATATCTCACCCGTGTTGGCCTCTCTTCATTGGCTTCCTGTTAATTCTAGAATAGAATTTAAAATTCTTCTTCTTACTTATAAGGTTTTGAATAATCAGGTCCCATCTTATCTCAGGGACCTCATAGTACCATATCACCCCAATAGAGCGCTTCGCTCTCAGACTGCAGGCTTACTTGTAGTTCCTAGGGTTTGTAAGAGTAGAATGGGAGGCAGAGCCTTCAGCTTTCAGGCTCCTCTCCTGTGGAACCAGCTCCCAATTCAGATCAGGGAGACAGATACCCTCTCTACTTTTAAGATTAGGCTTAAAACTTTCCTTTTCACTAAGGCTTATAGTTAGGGCTGGATCGGGTGACCCTGGACTATCCCTTGGTTATGCTGCTTTAGACGTAGACTGTGGGGGGGTTCCCATGATGCACTGTTTCTTTCTCTTTTTGCTCTGTATGCATCACTCCGCATTTAATCATTAGTGATCGATCTCTGCCCCCCTCCACAGCATGTCTTTTTCCTGGTTCTTTCCCTCAGCCCCAACCAGTCTCAGCAGAAGACTGCCCCTCCCTGAGCCTGGTTCTGCTGGAGGTTTCTTCCTGTTAAGAGGGAGTTTTTCCTTCCCACTGTTGCCAAGTGCTTGCTCACAGGGGGTCGTTTTGACCGTTGGGGTTTTTCATGATTGTTGTATGGCCTTGCCTTACAATATAAAGCGCCTTGGGGCAACTGTTTGTTGTGATTTGGCGCTATATAAAAAAAAAGTTGATTGATTGATTGATTGACCTCTGGGGAAAGAGTATTAGATGCTAGGCTGAGAAAACATGTGAAAATCTGTGAGAAGCAATACTGTTTGTATGTTGCTCTTATAAATACTTGAGTCAAATTACTTTAAGTACCTTGCTTTAACAACAGTCAGAAATAAATGTGTGTGTGTGTGTGTGTGTGCGTATACTGTCATGAGATTCTCCACTGAACTGCTCCGTCGGCTTTAACATTGGTTAATTACAGTTTTTTCAGTCACTTTGTTGCATCTCTCTGTTCAAAATTGAAATTCTCCTCACTGGTCGTTCGGTCTCCATAACATCTCATCACCTGGGAACGTCATGAAATCAACTTCTCACTATATTGCACACACTGTGAATGTTTTACAGTCCATGCAGTTGATTGTGTACAACTGTCTACTGTTTTAACATTTTTTTTATTGCTGATGTCATGATGGTAAAAATGCACTATGCTGGTTCCATGCTGAATTGCTGTACTCAATAAAACAAACAGTCCTTGTGTCTTCACTTGAGTCTTTACATGCAAAAGTGCTGAACTCGGTGTCAAAATCAGTTGAGCAATATTTTATATATTTCTTTCATCTCCTTTTTTTTTCAAGAAATGTCTCATAAACTGATCAACTGATCTCAGGTGAACTATGACTTTCACTTATGAGGAGGCACAATGCTGTAAAAATTGAAATTGCAAAGATTAAACAATGTTTAAAAAAACATGGGCACTGTTCAAAGTTTCCATTGCTGAAGCTGCAGTGGGGATCTGTAGCCTGAAGCTCTTAGGTGCCTCAAGGGGCGGCAGTCCTCACACACCGTGGTGGACACCGGTGGTCAGGGAAGCCATCCGTCTGAAGAAGGAGTCCTTCCTGGATATGTTATCTTGGAACACTCTGTAGGCAATTGCAAGGTACTGACAGGCCTGGCGGGCAGCAGCCTCTGCTGTGAGGGAGGCAAAGCAATGGATGTGGGAGGAGTTTGGAGCAACCATGGAGAAGGACTTTCGGTCAGCACCAAGGTGCTTCTGGTGGACCGTGAGGCACCTCAGGAGGGGGAAAACTGGAAACCATCCAAGCTGTCTACAGTAAGGATGGAACTCTGTTGACCTCAACTGAGGATGTAATCTGCTGCTGGAAGGAAGGAGGAACTCCTACATCAGACTGGAGCTCCCTCTATAGTAGGGGCAGAGCTGGAAGCTGAAGGAGGATTTTCATCAATTTTCCTGGTGGAAGTCACTGAGGTAGTCAAACAACTCCGCAGTGGCAAGGCCCCAGGGGTTGATGAGATCCATCCAGAAATGCTGAATGCTCTGGGTGTGGAGGGACTGTCTTAGATGAGACGTCTCTTCAACATTGCGTTGAGGTCTGGGACAATGTCTAAGGAGTGGCAAACTGGGGTGGTGATGCCCATATTTAAAAAGGGGGACAAGAGAGTGTGTGCCAACTACAGGGGCATCACACTACTCAGCCTCCCTGGTAAAGTCTACTCCAGGGTGCTGGAAAGGAGGGTTCAGCTGATAGCCAAACCTCTGATTGAAGGGGAACAATGCGGGTTCTGTCCTAGTTGTGGAACAACCGATCAGCTCTTCACTCTCACAAGGATCCTGGAGGGTGCCTGGGAGTATGCCCACCCAGTCTACATGTGTTTTGTGGACTTGAAGAAGGTGTATGATCGGGTACCCCGAGAGATACTGTGGGAGGTGCTGCGGGAGTATGGAGTGAGGGGGTCCCTTCTCAGGGCAATCCAATCTCTGTACTCAGAAAAGGAGAGCTGTGTTCAGGTGCTCAGCAGTAAGTTGGACTTGTTTCCGGTGGGGGTTGGCCTCCGCCAGGGCTGCGCCTTGTCACCGATCCTGTTTGTGATATTCATGGACAGGATATTGAGGCGTAGTCGGGGGGAGGCGGGGGGGGGGGTGGGTTCCAGTTTGGTGGGCTCAGGGTCTCATCACTGCTTTTTGCAGGTGATATGGTCCTGTTGGCTTCATCAGCCGGTGACCTCCAACACTCACTGGATTGGTTCACAGCCGAATGTGAAGTGGTTAGGATGAGGATCAACACCTCTAAATCTGAGGCCATGGTTCTCAGCAGGAAACTGATGGATTGCCTACTACAGGTAGGGAATACGGTCTTGCCCCAAGTGAAGGAGTTCAAGTACCTCTGGGACTTGTTCACAAGTGAGGGGACAATGGAGCATGAGATTGGCCGGAGAATCAGCGCAGCAGGGGCGGTGTTGCCTTCGCTCTACCGTACTATTGTGACGAAAAGGGAGCTGACCCAAAAGGCGAAGCTCTCAATGTACTGGTCAATCTTCATTACTACTCTCACCTATGGTCATGACGGTTTGGTCATGACTGAAAGAACTCAATCGCAGGTACAAGCAGCTGAAATTTACTTCATTAGGATGGTGACTGGTGTCTCCTTTAGAGATAGGGTAAGAAGTTTCGTCATCCATGGGGAGCTCGGAGTAGAGCCGCTGATCCTTTGCGTCAAAAGGAGCCAGCTGGTTCTGGCATGTGCCAGGCACGTCAATCTGGGAGGAGACCCCGGGAAAGACCCAGGTCTAGGTGGAGAGATTATATCTCCACACTCCCCTGGGAATGCCTCAGAATCCCCCAGTCAGAGGTGGTTAATGTGGCATTGGAAAAGGAAGTCTGGGTTCCCCTACTAGAGCCATTACCCCGCAACCCGATCCCAGATAGATAGATAGATAGATAGATAGATAGATAGATAGATAGATAGATAGATAGATAGATAGATAGATAGATAGATAGATAGATAGATAGATAGATAGATAGATAGATAGATAGATAGATAGATAGATAGATAGATAGATAGATAGATAGATAGATAGATAGATAGATAGATAGATAGATAGATAGACATTACAAGTGCAACGCAATTTCTTCCCACCCAATCACCTCAGACAAAAATACAATTAATCCACAGAGCCATCCCCTCATTACCCCATCCCTGTAGAGACGGTGCCTGCTCCCAGACCACCAATAACCAGTAAAAATCTATTTAAGCATAAAAATTAAAAAAGAAAAAATAATATAGCACCTTCAACTGCACCACAGACTAAAACAGTTAAATGTGGTCTATTAAACATTAGGTCTCTCTCTTCTAAGTCCCTGTTAGTAAATGATATAATAATTGATCAACATATTGATTTATTCTGCCTTACAGAAACCTGGTTACAGCAGGATGAATATGTTAGTTTAAATGAGTCAACACCCCCGAGTCACACTAACTGCCAGAATGCTCGTAGCATGGGCCGAGGGAGAGGATTAGCAGCAATCTTCCATTCCAGCGTATTAATTAATCAAAAACCCAGACAGAGCTTTAATTCATTTGAAAGCTTGACTCTTAGTCTTGTCCATCCAAATTGGAAGTCCCAAAAACCAGTTTTATTTGTTATTATCTATCGTCCACCTGGTCGTTACTGTGAGTTTCTCTGTGAATTTTCAGACCTTTTGTCTGACTTAGTGCTTAGCTCAGATAAGATAATTATAGTGGGCGATTTTAACATCCACACAGATGCTGACAATGACAGCCTCAACACTGCATTTAATCTATTATTAGACTCAATTGGCTTTGCTCAAAATGTAAATGAGTCCACCCACCACTTTAATCATATCTTAGATCTTGTTCTGACTTATGGTATGGAAATTGAAGACTTAACAGTATTCCCTGAAAACTCCCTTCTGTCTGATCATTTCTTAATAACATTTACATTTACTCTGATGGACTACCCAGCAGTGGGGAATAAGTTTCATTACACTAGAAGTCTTTCAGAAAGCGCTGTAACTAGGTTTAAGGATATGATTCCTTCTTTATGTTCTCTAATGCCATATACCAACACAGTGCAGAGTAGCTACCTAAACTCTGTAAGTGAGATAGAGTATCTCGTCAATAGTATTACATCCTCATTGAAGACAACTTTGGATGCTGTAGCTCCTCTGCAAAAGAGAGATTTAAATCAGAAGTGCCTGACTCTGTGGTATAACTCACAAACTCGCAGCTTAAAGCAGATAACCCATAAGTTGGAGAGGAAATGGCATCTCACTAATTTAGAAGATCTTCACTTAGCCTGGAAAAAGAGTCTGTTGCTCTATAAAAAAGCCCTCCGTAAAGCAAGGACATCTTACTACTCATCACTAATTGAAGAAAATAAGAACAACCCCAGGTTTCTTTTCAGCACTGTAGCCAGGCTGACAAAGAGTCAGAGCTCTATTGAGCCGAGTATTCCTTTAACTTTAACTAGTAATGACTTCATGACTTTCTTTGCTAATAAAATTTTAACTATTAGAGAAAAAATTACTCATAACCATCCCAAAGACGTATCGTTATCTTTGGCTGCTTTCAGTGATGCCGGTATTTGGTTAGACTCTTTCTCTCCGATTGTTCTGTCTGAGTTATTTTCATCCAAACCATCAACATGTCTATTAGACCCCATTCCTACCAGGCTGCTCAAGGAAGCCCTACCATTATATAATGCTTCAATCTTAAATATGATCAATCTATCTTTATTAGTTGGCTATGTACCACAGGCTTTTAAGGTGGCAGTAATTAAACCATTACTTAAAAAGCCATCACTTGACCCAGCTATCTTAGCTAATTATAGGCCAATCTCCAACCTTCCTTTTCTCTCAAAAATTCTTGAAAGGGTAGTTGTAAAACAGCTAACTGATCATCTGCAGAGGAATGGTCTATTTGAAGAGTTTCAGTCAGGTTTTAGAATTCATCATAGTACAGAAACAGCATTAGTGAAGGTTACACATGATCTTCTTATGGCCTCAGACAGTGGACTCATCTCTGTGCTTGTTCTATTAGACCTCAGTGCTGCTTTTGATACTGTTGACCATAAAATTTTATTACAGAGATTAGAGCATGCCATAGGTATTAAAGGCACTGCACTGCGGTGGTTTGAATCATATTTATCTAATAGATTACAATTTGTTCATGTAAATGGGGAAACTTCTTCACAGACTAAGGTTAATTATGGAGTTCCACAAGGTTCTGTGCTATGACCAATTTTATTCACTTTATACATGCTTCCCTTAGGCAGTATTATTAGACGGCATTGCTTAAATTTTCATTGTTACGCAGATGATACCCAGCTTTATCTATCCATGAAGCCAGAGGACACACACCAATTAGCTAAACTGCAGGATTGTCTTACAGACATAAAGACATGGATGACCTCTAATTTCCTGCTTTTAAACTCAGATAAAACTGAAGTTATTGTACTTGGCCCCACAAATCTTAGAAACATGGTGTCTAACCAGATCCTTACTCTGGATGGCATTACCCTGACCTCTAGTAATACTGTGAGAAATCTTGGAGTCATTTTTGATCAGGATATGTCCTTCAATGTGCACATTAAGCAAATATGTAGGACTGCTTTTTTGCATTTGCGCAATATCTCTAAAATTAGAAAGGTCTTGTCTCAGAGTGATGCTGAAAAACTAATTCATGCATTTATTTCCTCTAGGCTGGACTATTGTAATTCATTATTATCAGGTTGTCCTAAAAGTTCCCTGAAAAGCCTTCAGTTAATTCAAAATGCTGCAGCTAGAGTATTAATGGGGACTAAAAGGAGAGAGCATATCTCACCCATATTGGCCTCTCTTCATTGGCTTCCTGTTAATTCTAGAATAGAATTTAAAATTCTTCTTCTTACTTATAAGGTTTTGAATAATCAGGTCCCATCTTATCTTAGGGACCTCATAGTACCATATCACCCCAATAGAGCGCTTCGCTCTCAGACTGCAGGCTTACTTGTAGTTCCTAGGGTTTGTAAGAGTAGAATGGGAGGCAGAGCCTTCAGCTTTCAGGCTCCTCTCCTGTGGAACCAGCTCAAAATTCAGATCAGGGAGACAGACACCCTCTCTACTTTTAAGATTAGGCTTAAAACTTTCCTTTTTGCTAAAGCTTATAGTTAGGGCTGGATCAGGTGACCCTGAACCATCTCTTAGTTATGCTGCTATAGACTTAGACTGCTGGGGGGTTCCCATGATGCACTGAGTGTTTCTTTCTCTTTTTGCTCTGTATGCACCACTCTGCATTTAATCATTAGTGATCGATCTCTGCTCCCCTCCACAGCATGTCTTTTTCCTGGTTCTCTCCCTCAGCCACAACCAGTCCCAGCAGAAGACTGCCCCTCCCTGAGCCTGGTTCTGCTGGAGGTTTCTTCCTGTTAAAAGGGAGTTTTTCCTTCCCACTGTCGCCAAGTGCTTGCTCACAGGGGGTCGTTTTGACTGTTGGGGTTTTTACGTAATTATTGTATGGCCTTGCCTTACAATATAAAGCGCCTTGGGGCAACTGTTTGTTGTGATTTGGCGCTATATAAATAAAATTGATTGATTGATTGATTGATTGATATTAACAGTTGAACGTAATAATGGCACACATCAGAATTAGAACACCCATACATATACATTTGATCGTTTATGTGTGCTAAACTTTAAGACAGTCCATCATCCAAATTGAGGCAGTGTAAATGTGGAAGGGGGGCCGCAGCAGTGTTCCACGCAGCCTTAAGCTCGGGAGCAGTGGCAGGGCAGAGGCAAGGGTGGGTAGTAGAGGTGGGGGGAAAAGATGGCGTGTGCATCATGAGTGCACATGAGATGAGTTCGTATCACTCAGATGAGTTTGTATCAGTTTCTGTCAGTGTGTGCATAATGTCTGGAGTTGTCTTGACAATATCAGTCTGACTGTGGGGGAGGGCAGAAGATAAGTTGGCAGCCGAATGGATCACCAAGACCATAGAAATTCTTCTGGAGGAAAACAGCAGGGCATTTTGACCTTTGGAGACTGATAAGCCTGTCATGTTTAGGGTTGAGCCGAGAAAAACACATTTGCAGCTCCTCTGACCAACCAAATCCAATTTATGAGTATTCCCTGGTCTCCAACATCTTCCTTTGCAAGGCATACATTTGTTCTGAGATGTTATCTAACTTACGTTTGAGTTCAAGGGTTAACACAGTCTGAGAATGTATCGCCTTGCCCAGCTCATTAATCATGACAGACAGATGAGGGGTCGTGGTTCTGGTAGCAGCCATCTTTGCCAATTCTCCAGTAGGTCAGGGCACCACATAAACCAATAAGTACCCACCCTCCATGATAAAACCAAATATATACTCAACAAAAATATAAACGCAACACTTTTGGTTTTGCTCCCATTTTGTATGAGATGAACTCAAAGATCTAAAACTTTTTCCACATACACAATATCACCATTTCCCTCAAATATTGTTCACAAACCAGTTTAAATCTGTGATAGTGAGCACTTCTCCTTTGCTGAAATAATCCATCCCATCTCACAGGTGTGCCATATCAAGATGCTGATTAGACACCATGATTAGTGCACAGGTGTGCCTTAGACTGCCCACAATAAAAGGCCACTCTGAAAGGTGCAGTTTTGTTTTATTGGGGGGGGGGGGGGGATACCAGTCAGTATCTGGTGTGACCACCATTTGCCTCATGCAGTGCAACACATCTCCTTCGCATCATCCGTGAAGAGAACACCTCTCCAACGTGCCAAACGCCAGCGAATGTGAGCATTTGCCCACTCAAGTCGGTTACGACGACGAACTGGAGTCAGGTCGAGACCCCGATGAGGATGATGAGCATGCAGATGAGCTTCCCTGAGACGGTTTCTGACAGTTTGTGCAGAAATTCTTTGGTTATGCAAACTGATTGTTTCAGCAGCTGTCCGAGTGGCTGGTCTCAGACGATCTTGGAGGTGAACATGCTGGATGTGGAGGTCCTGGGCTGGTGTGGTTACACGTGGTCTGTGGTTGTGAGGCTGGTTGGATGTACTGCCAAATTCTCTGAAACGCCTTTGGAGATGGCTTATGGTAGAGAAATCAACATTCAATACACGAGCAACAGCTCTGGCTGACATTCCTGCTGTCAGCATGCCAATTGCACGCTCCCTCAAATCTTGCGACATCTGTGGCATTGTGCTGTGTGATAAAACTGCACCTTTCAGAGTGGCCTTTATTGTGGGCAGTCTAAGGCACACCTGTGCACTAATCATGGTGTCTAATCAGCATCTTGATATGGCACACCTGTGAGGTGGGATGGATTATCTCAGCAAAGGAGAAGTGCTCACTATCACAGATTTAGACTGGTTTGTGAACAATATTTGAGGGAAATGGTGATATTGTGTATGTGGAAAAAGTTTTAGATCTTTGAGTTCATCTCATACAAAATGGGAGCAAAACCAAAAGTGTTGCATTTATATTTTTGTTGAGTGTAAATCCAAAACGCAGCAATGCAACTGAGAAAAACTGTAAACAGACAGATAACATAAAATCTCAAAAATACAGAGACAGTGTGATACAGACAATGAAAGAGAGACAGACCCAGAGTGAAAGACAGACAGAAAACAGACAGCGAGAAAGACAGACAGAGAGACAGACAGAGCGAAAGAGAGATACAGATGGATAGAAAGGCTGCTAGAGCAAGTGAGAGAGAGAGTTTCTTGTATGCGTGCAGTGCATGTGGCAATAGTTTGTAGTGATTTAGTTATTTTCTAGAGACAGAAAATAAGTAACATAATTTTTTTTTCTTTTTTATTAGGGAGTAATGTGTAATATAATACTTTTTGAAGAATGACCCCAGCAATGAATTTCAGCCACAGTTTGCCAGACTGCACACAGGAGAGTGAAGTCTAGATTTGATGATGATGCTCACTTCATCACACCCACACCCGCAGGCAGTTGGGGAGCTCAAATTTTACCAAGTAAGGGGCAAGTAAGGGGTCACATTTTACACAGAGGGGTGTAAGTTTAGGCCCAAAGGATAGAAGATGTCAGGTTGGTTGGTCAAGAATGGTTGGACACAAATGCAAGGCTCAAACAAACAGCTCTGTTTTTTAAAAGGGCTTACTGAGGTGGATAGCAATGGTCGGTACACAAGTAGACAGTCCACAAAAATACAGCAGTAAAAAAAATCATCAGGCTTAGGCGTGGTCGATCAAACAGGCAAGAGGTCAGGAACACAATGAGGCAGGCTAGACTATGAGAACGCAAAGAAAAAACAGAGCTGGACAGAAGGCACATGGCACATCAATCTGGCGAGGGACAAGAGCACCCAGTGAACCTTATAGAACCTCCTGTGATGAGTTGCAGATCAGAAACGGGCATGCATGGAAAGCACCAGAACAAGGGTGTGGCCATACAGAGCGAAACGCCCACCACCAAGCACCAAGAGACAGACAAGAGAGATAGGGCCAGAAAAACCCAAGCAGGAAAAAACCAACAAGAGAACTAACACCAGACAACAACAATAAAACAAATCAACTACAACAGAGCATACCAAACAAAGACAAAAATCAAAATCCTGACAGAAGGGTAACTGAATATATGTTGGGCATTGTTCCTTGTTCACTTTGTGTACTCCTATACTATACTACTACTACTAATAATAATAATAAAGAGAAGAAGAAGAAGCACTGTAGAAGTGAGTGAAATAATAATTACCCAGTATTTACCCAAATACAAAGTGGTGGATTACCGAGTTACAGAAACTGGTTAAATGATGTTTTAAATTCAATAAATCTTTGAATATATAGGACCAGTCAAAAGTTTTGACACACTTTAACATTCATAAAGTGTGTCCAAACCTTTCAGTGGTCATGTACATGTCAATTTGTGGAAACTTGTTTCATTATAAAAATGTTTCATGCCCCCTGCTGTGCTCGTGGCTTAACAGAACTTGCATTGTGCTTGTTTATGAGATTTGCTCACATGTCAATTGGATGTAACTGTGTGTTTTTCGTAAATTGTGGATTGTGTTTAACTTCCCTCATCTCTGCACTAAAGGTCTGTTTTCCACGGTACCCGCTGCTCTGTACTTGATGAGCCAGCCTCGCCCCCTTGCTGCTGTAAACCTTTGATGAATCTCTTTGTTTAGAAGGCCCTGAAATGACCCAGGTCTCCATACGAGATCCTTAACAGACTTATTCTCAATTACACAATAGCAATAACGTCAGAAAGCCAGCCATTAAAAACACCCAGCCAGCAGCAGGCAGAAGCACTTGTTAGGAGACAGCGATGTAATGAGGAGTGTTCCAGGCCCAGACCATACTGCCTTTAGAAGAAACACCAGAGCAGAAAAAAATCGTTCCAGGCATCTTACTTTGTGTCAAGGTTTTATCTTTTGATTCTATGTACCATGGTTGTCCTCTGTGTGAGGGTGCAGACAGGCTTGAATGGCTTTATTTAGCTTGGCGCACTGATTACCAGCTTGTCTCCTCGGTACCTATTAGAGAGTGGAGGAGAAACAGGACGCAGAATCACAAAAACATGGTTTTCCAACACCTTCAGAAATCTGTCAAAGTTGCATGTTACTGTGCAGATCCACAGGCTCCAGACTGACAAATTTCTAGAATGTTTTGCAATGGCGTCCAGAATGTAATTACACTGGTCAACACATTTTTTGATGTATGGTTTTTCAATGGATTAGGGGTAATTTGGGGGTGCTGAATCTGAAATTAGCTTTTGACAAGTACATCACATTTTTGAGATATGTGTTATGTGTCGGACGCAGCCCGGAGAACCGACCAGCGTTTGAAGGACCCAGTATAAAATAAGCAGAGCACGGTACAAAGGATAACAGAGTTTAATGAACATAACAGTGCTGTCAAAAATATAAAAGTGCGCGGTCTGGCGTGGTGGATTGCGGTGCGCTCCCAGCAGCGCTAACGGTCCGGAGCCAGAACTGGTTCGGACCCAAGGACCCCGCCGACACCCCCCAGGTGGCCGCGACAAACCGAGTCTGTGAAAGAAGGAATCATTATGTGAGTCCACACTCAACACACAGAGAGAACGCTCAAAGGTGCACAAACAGCAAACACTTCCTGGCTTAATTACTAATCAGCTTCCCAACCTGCAGGCATGGAACATCCAGTTCACAAAACTCCACTGCAGAGGAAGCTGATTTAAACGACCAACATCAATCAATCAATCAATCAATCAACATTTATTTATAAAGCGCTTTACAGCACCGACTGGTGTCCAAAGTGCTTAACATTAAAAACACAAATTTACAAAATAAAACACATATAAAATAAAATTTTAAAACAACACATAAAAAAAGAACATAAAAATAACAGAACATGTCACCTCCCCACTAAGTGTTAAAAGCCAGTTTAAATAAATAAGTCTTTAACTTACATTTAAAAAGTGCTAGGTCAGGAATAGTATGTAACTCAAGAGGTAGCTCATTCCACAGTCTGGGGCCAGCTACCGCGAAAGCATGATCACCCCAGCGTTTATATCTTCACCTTGGAACATCTAAGTAAAGCTGGCCAGACGCCCTTAACGTCCTACTGTAGGTGCGCAAAGTTAAAATTTCAGACAAGTAGGGAGGTGCAAGGCCATAAATAGCTTTAAAAACAAACATTAAAATTTTAAAATCAATTCTAAAATGAACTGGAAGCCAGTGGAGTGAGTATAGGATGGGCGCAATATGCTCACGTCTAGAAGTGTTTGTCAAAAGATGAGCAGCAGCATTCTGCACCAACTGGAGACGCACAAGAGACGTCTGATTAATGCCCGCATAAAGTGCATTACAATAATCAAGTCTGGAGCTGATGAAAGCATGAATGGCCGTCTCAAGATCACGTCTACTGAGAAAGTGCTTTATTTTAGCCAAGAGGCGAAGTTGGAAAAAACTAGCTTTGACAACAGAATTTATCTGTTGATCGAACCTCAAACAGCTGTCAAATATCACTCCCAAATTCTTGACAGCTGGTTTTACATAGTTAGCCAAAGCACCAAAATTTGGTGTTACCACATTTGGTATGCCAGTGCGCTCAAACACCATGATCTCAGTTTTACCATCATTCTGGTAAAGGAAGTTTCGGGACAGCCACTGCTTTACATCACGAATACAATTAAATAATGATGACAAAGCATCACTCCCATTAGTCCTCACAGGCAGATAGATTTGCAGATCATCTGCATAACAATGAAAGGACAAATTGTGCTGGGTTATAATTGACCCCAATGGCAGAATGTACAAAGAAAATAGAATCGGCCCAAGGACAGATCCCTGCGGCACTCCACAGCATAGAGGAGCAGTTGATGAGGAAAGGTCCCCAATCATGACAGAAAAGCTCCTTTCAGCCAAATATGATCTAAACCACTCAAGTGCAGTACCATGAATGCCAATAAAATGTTCCAACCGGGAAACAAGTACTGTGTGATCCACAGTATCAAAGGCTGCTGTGAGGTCCAACAGAACCAGCACAGCAGGATTCCCTGCATCCACCGACAGAGTGATGTCATTATGAACTTTTAAAAGTGCTGACTCAGTGCTGTGTCGTGATCTAAACCCAGATTGGAATTTTTCAAGGATGAGATTGTCTTCTAAAAATGATTGTAACTGTAAAAAGACAACCTTTTCTAAAACCTTAGATAGAAATGGCAGATGAGACACAGGTCTAAAATTGGATAAAACTGATGAGTCCAGGTGAGGTTTTTTAAGAAGAGGTCGAACCACAGCAAGTTTAAAAGCAGCTGGAACAGACCCTGATCTAAGACAAGCATTGATAAAAGTTAGGAGACCCGCCCCAACAGTATTAAAAACCTCCTTCAGCACCTTAGCTGGAACAACATCAAAAGGACAACTTGTAGATTTTATGTGTTTTACAACATCAGTGAGAGATGCAAAAGAAATGGGCTCAAACTGCTCGACCACAGCAGAATGTGCACGAGGAGCAGACAACTCAACATTACAGTTCTGATCAGCGTTCTGTCTGACTGATGAAACCTTATCAATAAAAAACTGAAGAAACTCCTCACAGGTTGTGGTTGTAGCGTCCAACAAAACAGAGGTGTGTGGATTTACAACTGAGTTTATAGTCTGAAATAACACACTGGGACGATGACAACTGCTCGAAATAATATGAGACAGATATTGTGCTTTTGCCTCCTTCACAGCCTTCTGATAGTCAGTTAGACTGTCCCTCAGAAAACCCAGAGACACCTGTAGTTTGTCCTTTTTCCATTTTCTCTCCGCCCGTCTGCAGCGTTGCCTGAGGGCACGGGTCGTGGCATTTAACCAGGGGTCGGATTTTGATTTCCTGGATTTGCAGCGCATCGGTGCAACAGAGTCCAAAATGACTGTGCATGTAGAGTGGAAAGAAGAGAGGATGTTATCTGGGAGTAATGGAGAAACCAGTCCATTCATGGCATAAAACTGAGAGTCCATGAAGGCAGCAGCAAAGTCCCCCGCTGTCAAGGAGGTGACCAAACGGCGACGAGAGACAGGAACAAGTGGCTTACTAGCAGATGGAGGAGCAATAAATTCAAAAATAACAGGAAAGTGATCTGAAATAGCAACGTCTGATATGTCCTTAAGTGAAACTGAGAGCCCAAAAGAAATAACCAGGTCCAAGGTGTGTCCAAGATTATGTGTTGGTCCATCCACAACTTGTGTTAGACCAAAAGAGTTCAGGAGGCTTTTAAAATCATCAGCCAGCTGATTAGAAGGACAACAGATATGAATATTAAAATCACCACAGACCAAAAATTTGTCATATTTTGGGATAAAATCTGCCAGAGGAGAAGAGAGGGAACAAAAGAAAACACTCCAAACCCCCCCTCCCCTCCCGGGTGCAGAGGTTACCTGGGAAACGCCCAGCATAACCAAACTGCACCACTCCAGCAACGCCGACTCTACAACTCACCCGGCTGGAGTCAGAGGAGAAGAGAGGGCATAACAAAAAACAAACAAAACAAAAAAAAAAGAAAAAACAACCCAATTACCCCCCCATGACCCCCCAGGGGACCGTCCCATCAAACCCTGGGAGGTGAAACTGAAAGAAATAAAAAGAAAGACTAACAGACTAACATAAGGTTGCTTGGGTCCTTTTTTTTTTTTTTTTTTTTTTGACAGAACTGCAGGGTCACGACCCCAGACACTAATAGTGTAAAAAAAAAAAATCCCACACAAAAACCAACTCAAAAAACACCCACACAAAATGAACTAACACAAAACAAATAAGTGATTTATACCGTCAAGCTCAAACAAATGGAACACACCTGTTCCAACTTAAGAGCTTGACGGTAATGTGACTCAGTCACCAACAGAGGGAGCCAGAGTGCTAAAAATGAAAAACCCCCTTTGGTGACAGAAAATAATTCATGCTGCTTTTCCTGTGAGCAACACAACCAAAAATGTGATTTAACTAAATAACACCGGAGCTGACACAACAGACGCAGTAGTTATCTTCATCCGGGGAAACGGGGCTACAACTGTCACACGGGAAGCACAGCGACCTGTGCCACAGAGCTCCGCCGTGCGCGTGCACCCATTACAGACACACTCTTGCAGCTCCCGTTTAAACCTCTTATCCGGTCGGAGCGTGACGCGAAGCCGTCGCCAGTCACACTCCACCACGACCCTCGGATAAGGCACACACAGGAACACGGCTGCATGAGCGCTCAAATCAGTATTCAGTAATGGGTTCTCCAACGCGCACCATCCGGGCGGAGAGCACCCGCAACTGATCCGGATAACTTCTGAACGTCTGCTGCCACCTTCCCGGTGCGTTACCGTCTCTGCTACCGCTGGGTCCATGATGTTTGGCCAGAGACTACTGTTATGTGTCGGACGCAGACCGGAGAACCGACCAGCGTTTGAAGGACCCAGTATAAAATAAGCAGAGCACGGTACAAAGGATAACAGAGTTTAATGAACATAACAGTGCTGTGAAAAATATAAAAGTGCGCGGTCTGGCGTGGTGGATTGCGGTGCGCTCCCAGCAGCGCTAACGGTCCGGAGCCAGAACTGGTTCGGACCCAAGGACCCCGCCGACACCCCCCAGGTGGCCGCGACAAACCGAGTCTGTGAAAAAAGAATCATTATGTGAGTCCACACTCAACACACAGAGAGAACGCTCAAAGGTGCACAAACAGCAAACACTTCCTGGCTTAATTACTAATCAGCTTCCCACCCTGCAGGCATGGAACATCCAGTTCACAAAACTCCACTGCAGAGGAAGCTGATTTAAACGACCAACATACAGCTCAATATAATAAGGTGTGAGGGACACCACATTTACTGACTGTATAAATGTTAGTCACAAAATCTAACATACCTCAGGAAGTGTGCTGACGAGCGTGAGACCTCACCCTGGCAAATACACACTGTGTACTCCAGTCTTAAATGCCACCATGTTCCAATCCATGTAGATGCACCACAGCTGTGAGTCCTGACGAGCCGCAGGTGATCAGGGTGAGGTCCTGATAAACTCAGCTACACAGCCACTCAGTCACAAATGCAAGCCACCTGGAAGGAAAAACAAAAGACAGAAACAAAAAGGCAGCCAGGCCCCCCACCCATACAACAATATGAAAACATATATTTCATATCAAGCACTGAAACAAAAGCTGCAGTTTCACTCACCTCTTCCGCGCCATAAACGATGTTACGGCTCTTCACATTTCATGATCCCAGTGTAAAAACTATGCTTTTGAAGCTGCTTTTGTGCATGATTAATGGCATCAAACTCATGAGTGAATGAGCAACTTTTGTGTCATCCATCAATATGGAACATGCAGATTGCAAAAAAAGACGTAATATGAAATATGAAAATATTCAAGTTCAGCACCTCAAAAATACCCAAAATTAGTTCTCAAAGTCCATGCAAAAAAAAAAAGAAATGTTAATCAGTGTTGTCAATATCCATTGTTCACTGTTGTTACAATGTTATAGTTAGGGCTGGATCAGGTGACCCTGAACCATCCCTTAGTTATGCTGCTATAGACGTAGACTGCTGGGGGGTTCCCATGATGCACTGTTTCTTTCTCTTTTTGCTCTGTATGCACCACTCTGCATTTAATCATTAGTGATCGATCTCTGCTCCCCTCCACAGCATGTCTTTTTCCTGGTTCTCTCCCTCAGCCCCAACCAGTCCCAGCAGAAGACTGCCCCTCCCTGAGCCTGGTTCTGCTGGAGGTTTCTTCCTGTTAAAAGGGAGTTTTTCCTTCCCACTGTAGCCAAGTGCTTGCTCACAGGGGGTCGTTTTGACCGTTGGGGTTTTACATAATTATTGTATGGCCTTGCCTTACAATATAAAGCGCCTTGGGGCAACTGTTTGTTGTGATTTGGCGCTATATAAAAAAAACTGATTGATTGATTGATTGATTGATTGATGTCCATAATTTCTCCAAAAAGTTTAGTCCTATCAATTTTCCATCTTGGTGGCATTCATCTTTGTATCAAAATACATAAGCATACCAAACAGCAAATGTCAGCTCTCCCGTTTGTCTGTGATTGAACTTACACACACACACACCACTTGGCTTTTAATATATACAGTAGATGATTTACTGCCCCCAGCTGGAATGGTGTGTGAGTACAGAATTTAATTACCAGCGTCCATTGTTCAAATATGTAATTTCTCCAAAAATATTAGTCCTATTAATGTTTCAATTTTAGCAACATTCATCCTTGTCCCAAAATACATAAGTATACCAAACAGCAAATGTCAGCTCTCCCTGGTTTGTCCGTGTTCAAAGGTACACACACACACACACGCACACAAGCATACACATGCACAGAGGCCACTTGGTATTATAGGTATGTTTAACCCATGAGCCTGAGTGGGTGGGCGGAGTCTGACATTGACATTCAGCTGAGATAACAGGCATTAACACTGAAACTGAAAATTCATCACAGACAGGTAAAGCCTGATGAAGTGACAAACTGAGCATGTTTCCCACCTGTCCATCAAGTCCTCACCCAATGATGTCAGCCAGCTCCTGATTGGCTGTACACAGCTGATGACATCAGCCACATTGCATTCCCTCTCTTAAGGTGTAGTCATTGAGTTTTATCGCAGATTTGAAAGACAATTGTTCAGTTCTATTACCATTCCCAATGACACCCATCAGCTCCAACCCACCAGCACCTCCTCCCCCACCATGCCTCTCTCCATTCATGAGAGGGATGTCAACAGGCTCCTCAAGTGACCGGACCCACACAAAGCAGCCTTATTCTGCCTCCCTATCCACGTTGAAGATCTGCACATACCAACTGTCCCTGGTGTTCACAAACATCTTCAACACCTCAGTGGAGACATGCCAGGTGCCAGCATAGTTCAAAGCCTCCACCATCATCCCAATCCTGAAAATACAAAGAACTTCAGGTCTTAATGACTACAGACCAGTAATGCCTAGTAACGCGTTACTCTAATCTGACCACTTATTTTAGTAACGAGTAATCTAACGCATTAATCTTTCCAAGTCAGTAATCAGATTAAAGTTACTTCTCCAAGTCACTGTGCGTTACTATTATTTTTCATTGTGGGTCGATAGCAGCATTAAACTTGGTCTGTGGGCAGGAGGTCAGGGTTCGACTGAACTACACACTTTAAGTGAGCTGTGAGCTTTTCATCCGCGTTTTTTTTGCAGCTGCTCGATTCGTCCTCACCTCTTAAAGCGCGGTGATCAGCACACCTGCACTGAACTTTACAAAGACATTTTTATACTTTTTTCTCCTTTATTTAGAATTCTGATCTGAGCCGCTCCGTATCGTCTCGTTAAAACAGCTGATCCTCCGGGACGCGTCAACAACTAACACTATTTTCCACTCAAATGCACCTAAACTCTCTTTCTGAGGACCACATGATGTGAAAACGCAATAAAACTTTCTTACCTGTAAATCTGGTCCTGTTTTCTGCATAAATAAATGTTATCCATTCTTTGTGCTCAAACGCCAAAGCAGGGGCGAATCCAGATGGGATGGGGGCGTGGGGCAAGGATGTGCCCCCCCACAACAGCCCTAGATTAAAGGTCCAGTTTTGAAGCCGTTTTTTACTACAACTACTAATATTGCTTAAAATAATAATAATTTCGACAAGTAAAATGTTTAGAGAGAATTTAAATGTTAGAAAAATGTTAGAATTTAATAGTTACATTTATAAACAATGTAGGTTTGAAATTGCAAGTTTTACTGTTACAGTGCTGTCATCAGTTAAATATGAGGTCAAGAAAGAGGTCTTTATTTTACTTTTTATAAAACAAGTATTTATTTTCATTGAAGTCAAGAAAGGGTGACTATAAAGTGAGTTTTGGCAAAACAGGTATCATTGTCATGTTGACGTGGGTTGTTGTCGGCAGCTGGGGAAAGTAACTAAAAAACTTAGTTACTTTTACAATTGAGTAATCAGTAAAGTAACTAAGTTACTTTTTCAAGGAGTAATCAGTAATCAGTAATTGGATTACTTTTTCAAAGTAACTGTGGCAACACTGCTACAGACCCATTTCCCTGACCTCTGTGGTGATGAAGACCTTCCAGTACCTTGTCTTCACACATCTCAAGGCCATTTCTGACCCACACCTGGACCCCCTGCAGTTTGCCTACAGAATCAACAGGTAAAGGCCCGGTGACACGTAGCTTGACTTGATTCACACACTAACATGACCTGTGTCATACTGGAGAGTAAACGCTTCTTTAACGGGCACAGACAGGACGCGAGAGGGGCACCGGTGCGTGTTATTGCACAGAGAATTTTGAAATGTTCAAAAAATCCTTCACGCATAAATGTCATGCTACATGGCACGATCTAATTGCCAACACGATGTGGAGCTCATCAAGTGGAGTAAAGAAGAAGTGAACAGAGTGAGTGTTGACGTCAGCAGATCGCATCAGAGCGCAGCTCATCTGAAGGATTATAACATGTTTAATCTGTTATAAACATACTTTAACAGCTGCACACAAGAAGGAAAGAACACGCAACTCTTTTACCAAGCCATGACAATGTAAACAAGACAAATAATTACCTTTTTTAGATGGCTCCAAATGCTTTCTGCAGCTTTTTTAGGTGAACGGTTGCAACTGAAGGCTCCTCTGTGATTCAGGAAGCGATTAGAGCCATTTGCAGTGCCCAATTTGCAGAAAAAATGATTAATCCACCACAAAATAATTATTTTATATACACAACATCCAGCTGGGATCACAGCAGGTGGGATCATCACGACGACTTGTGTGCTAGTGCATGAATCAAGTCATGCTACATGTCACCAGGCCTTAAGTAGATGATGCTGTCAACAGAGAGATCTGGCAACTTGCTTCTGACGGATTGTTTATTGCTGTGACGCCACTCTGAACTTCACACGGTTGTATACGCTTCTTTTGTTTCTGTTTAGCACTCTTCTGGTTATTAATTGTATCTACTCTGAATGTTATTTAACAACAGTCCTGTTGTGAATCGCTAGCAGTTAGCATTCGCTAGTGGTTAGCATTCACTAGCTAGGTCGACACCTCCCCTCTCTGTTACTTTTTATAGTTGTTTCTTTTCTACCCGTTTAATACTTCTGTTCGTTTTTCAGTTGAACTGCTGTGAATTTTAAGTAATTTTTACTCCTGTGTAAAATCTTAGGAGCAGCTAGCATTTTCGCTAGCGGTTAGCTTGCGTTAGCTATTTCTAACCCTTGTCATCATTTTTTCATTTCATTTTTTTACACTCCTGTTAGTTAATTATCTGTTTAGTGTATTTTATAGCTGCTGCTTTTTTACCTGTTTAATACTTCTGTTAGTTTTTCAGTGTAACTGCTGTGAATTTTAATTCATTTATCTGCGTCTGTGAGAGCCTTAGGAGTGGTTAGCTTATCCATTATTGGTTAGCTCATGTTTGCGGCTAGCAAGCCCATTAGAATCATCTTAGAAACGCCGGCTGTGGAGGACGGCTTTCGGACTGTGGCTAGGCGGAGGAAGCCTCGTAGGGCTTGGTGCCCGGTTGTGGCACCCCGATCACACTCGCCACTGTGAATTGGTTCTCCCCCTTGGATTTGCCAGATGTGAATTCTCTGAGTCCACGAGTGACTTCCACTCCTGTCTCCAGGCCGAAACACCGGACTTTAGTGATAGGGGATTCTATCACCCGCAAAGTCAGGTTACAGACGCCGGCTGACGTTAAATGTATTCCTGGGGCCAGAGCTCCCGACATTGCAAAATGGAAAATTCTGTTTGTCAAGTGTGACTCAGCATGTTGGCTGCTTTTTACACTCCCATCCAGTAGATGGCAGTGTTCTGTGTATTTTGAAGGGGTGGGGGGTGATAACACGAGTCTGACTTCCCATAATGCCTTTTTGGCACTTGTGCCGGTTTAACGCTAAAACCTTCTTTATTCTTTCTTTTTCATTACTTTAAATGTGTGATATTTTCACTTTGTAAAAATGACAGAGTTGCTGTTAATGTGATGATAAACTGTTTGGAATTAGTCTGTTTATACATGAAACCATGAGTGCATAGGTAAGTGAGATGTCTTTACAGCAGCTGACAGAGTGTTTAAAGACACAAGTGCTGCATTGAATTTACTCAGAAGCCTCTGCGGCACTAAAAGTTGCTTACTTCTCCATGTACATCAAGCGCTGCACCTCCAGTCACCAGTCTGTAACGCTCTTGAAGTTCCCAGCTGATACATCCCTCATCGGACTCAACCACCTTTTGTTCTGGTGCAGACAGAACAATCTGGAGGTTCTTTCTGGAGGTTCTTTCTGAAGTCAACAACCATCTCCACTGTCTTGAGGGACAGTGGAGATGGTTGTTGAATTCAGAAAGAACCTAGTCCTGGCTAACTCCATCACCTTGTGTGACTCCCCATTCACCATCGTGGAGTCCTTCCATTACCTGGGGATCACCCTCACCCAGGACCTCAAGTGGGAGCTGAACATCAGCTCTCTCATCAAGATAGTACAACAGAGGATGTACTTTCTGCAGCAGCTAAGGAAGCTCACCCTGCAAAAAACAATGATGGTGAACTTCTACACTGCCATCACTGAGTCCATCATCTCCTCCTCCATGCCCATCTGGTATGCTGCTGCCACTGCTAAGGAGCAGACTGCAGTGTATCATCCACGCAGCAGAGAAGGTGATTGACTGCAATCTACCATTCCTACAGGACCTGAACACATCCAGGGGCCAGAGGCGAGCAAGGAAGATAGTGGCCAATCCCTCTCATCCAGGACACAAACTTTATGTTACTCTCCCCTCTGGCAGATAGCTGAGGTTCATCAGGACTAAAACCTCAAGACACAAAAACAGCTTCTTTCCATCTGCAGCAAGACTAATAAATAATACCAGGGACCTCCCATTTACCCTGATATTTAAGGTGGAATGGTGACTTCGCAGTTAGTTACATCAGAACAAGAACACTGTGGGATCGCTTCCCATTTAGACCTTTCTGTGTTGAGTTTACATGTTCTTCCTGTATTTGTGTGGGTTCCCCCTGGCTGTTCTGACTTCCTCTCACTTCAAAAGATATGCAGGTTAGGTGATCTGGTAACTTTAAGTTGACTGCAGGTGTGAGTGACTTTGTCTGTCTATGTCGCTGTGCAATATACAGGCGTCTTGTACAGGGTGTACCCAGCTCTTTTCATATGTCGGGTGGGATAGGCTCCACCCCTGCATGACCCTTGATTACAGTAAGCAGGTATAGAAAATGAATGAATTCATTTATTTAAGATAGCATGACTTTAAGAGTTTTGCCTGGTGGGTGACTACATACCAGAGAACAACAAACAAACAAAAAAACAAGGCAGGAGGTCCAGAAATACAATGAAGTTAGTCTGTGCAGCACATGTGCCTTGTGGGAACAATAAACAGGCAATCCAGGAAATGAAGCAGGGAGCCAGTTAGCAAACATAAGACAGCAGGCTAAACTCAGAAAACATGGTGAGATTACAGTGTTTGCCATCAGAAGATAAGAGACTTTTATTGTCATTGTATCAGGATACAAGTAAAATAATTTAGTAGCTCCCAGACACTATTGGCAAGAAATGTATATAAAGACAAAATAGAAAATACAATATACAGTATAATATATACACATAGTAAAAGTGACCTAGTGCATTACTGCAGCTTATGCAAGGGTAGGCTGTGGAAGTGATTGATTCTTACCATCCTAGTGCTGTGTGGTGGGAGGGGGTGTGATGTTACAGGCTACAGCTCTCGGGAAGAAGCTGTTCCTCAATCTGTTGGCCCATGTCTTTTTGGTCCTGAATTTTTTTGTCTGATGGGAGGGGGACAATCCAGCTGTGACCTGGGTGGGTGGGATTGATGGTACACCCAGGAAAGGACACCAGTCTGTCGCAGGGCCACAAACAGACAAACAAACACAGACACACCCACACACACCTACGGACAATTTTAAAGATCCCAATCCACCTAACCTGCATGTCATTGGATGTGGGAGGAAACCGGAGCACCCGGAGGAAACCCACACAAACACGGGGTGAACATGCAAACTCCACACAGAAAGGCCACAGGAATTGAACCCACGGCCTTCTCGCTGTGAGGCAACAGTGCTAACCACTAAGCCACCATGCTGCCCTGCTTCAGTATTGATTTTCTATTTTCTGATCAGCTCTTGTAGTTTTTTTCTTTTGTACTTATTATATCTTGGTTTGCTTTTAGTTCCCATGATTCATGCTCTGTCATGGTCCTCTAGTATTATATTCTGTCCTTCAATTCTGTTTTAGCTCTGTTCTCACATTGTCCTAATTTGTTTGTGTTCACTTCCCGCACCTGCCTTGCGTCTTTGTCTCTCACACTTTGATTCTGTCTGCTTTGTATTTTCATTCAATCACAGTCTGCTCATGTGTCTTTGTCTCTTCCATTACTCCACTTCACCAACTTGCACTGTGCACAATCTTTGCCTCCCCCAGTCATGCCCCTTCCAGAGACTTCCACACACCCATTTCACATCACCCTGATTTGTTTGCTCCTTATTTAAACCCTCACAGTCTCACAGCTCAAGGCCAGTTTGTTGCGCTTAGCACATATTCCAGCCTTTTGATCACAGTCCTGTTTTGTTTAGCCATGTACCGTTTTCTGCGCTGTACTCCTCGGCCATAGCGTTTGTCTCATCCCTGACTACTGTGTTTGCTTGTGCCTCTGACCCCTGCTGAACTATGACTGCATGTTTGCCTGATCCTGTTTGTACCTCCACTCAGCTGCTTGACTGCATGTGCACTGAACCTGAGCCAGGAATAAAGACAATGATTTCTTATACACCAAAGCCTTGTTTGGGAGTCTGCATTGCAGGTCCAGCCACTATGGTTGTCAGGCAGCCGCCTATCCCAACAGTTCTGCAGATTCGAGTTCTGTAGGATGGGACCAATTTGAATGAAATCTGTCCATGGTGTGGGGATGGAACAGTTTTATAAGCTTCAGAAGCATTTGTATAGACCTGGTCCAAAATATTATTGCCTCTAGCACATTTGTGTGTAGTTTGGATATTACACGTTTGGTCTGCTTGACTGAAGCCCCCCGCAATAATCACAGCTCTTTCTGGGTGTGCATTCAGCTGGCTGTTAAAAGCATCCTCCTCCAGAGATAGTTTAGGATTAGCATTAGGTGGGATGTAACCAACTGTGATTAAAACAAAGGAGAACTCTGTCGATGTGCAGACCAGTCGAGACGTGATGTAAAACATGTAGAAACAATGTGAGTAGATGAGCATAAGAGCTTGATGTTCTAGCACTGGACTGGGGCTATGTACACGGTTAATTAGTGTGTAACTCAATAGCGCAGCCAATGAGCATCCACATGAACCTGCAGCCCAAGAGCATATGAACAGGAAGTAAAGCTGAGGAAAAGCACAAGGAACAGACAATTGAGAAATGACGCACCATGGAAGAGAAATTCATAAAAAATACAATAACAAGGACTGTGAGAAACACCAGAGATGTGACCACAATGTGAATCATGACAGACTCTTTGAAACAAATGTGGTATACGAGGTCTATTAGAAAAGTATCCGACCTTATTATTATTAGTACTCCACAACTCCTGCCCATTTTCAGTGTGGATGTTTAGAACAGAGATGTGAGACAAAGTGATGAAGCAGACTATGTTTCCTGCTGTTTACTTATTGATGTTGAAGTATGTGTGTTAATGGTTTTTGAGGACACAAATCTATCCTGTCTGACCAGCTAAGTGCTGATGTCAGGTGAGAGGACTCCTGAGGTGAGCTGAAGGAAAATACCCTCCAGCTATGACTCTGTCACAGCTGCATGGGAATTCAGCATCTCTGCTCTCATGGAGAAAATGATCCATCCAAGCATTCAGGACACACATGATGTAGCGCCATGCAAAGAACAGCACCGTGAGAACAATTGGACTCTTTTTGTTCTCAACAAAATCCAGCAAAAAAGTTTAATCATTCATTGGGGAGCCGAACAAAGCAGTTAGGACTGATTTTAACAGGAGTCACATACTCAAGTCCTGTTACTCCGTCACGCAAGAAAACATCAAGCAAGAAAAGATGGACAGAAATCTGTCTAAATAATTATCATTGGCCTCTGTCCGTCCCTGAGGACGATGGATTGTGCCTGGAGCAATGTACGCTGTGTCTGTATAAGCCAATCCTTGAGTGACAGTCTCTAGGGCATCCATCACAGAAGAACACTGTTGTGTCACTTGTTGTTGACATCCTGTGCTTTAAATGCTTTTCTTCCTGTAGTGATCTCTTTCAGCTGTTTGAACACCAGTCGTCACAGCTTATCTCCATGAGGAATGATCTGATGCTGTAAACTTGTCAAGATCTGGAGTTTTTGTATCATGTTTTGTTCTGTTTAGTTCTGCTCAGTTTACTTTTGATTGTTTTTTTCACTGTGTGATTTCTGTTGCTGGGTTTTTCCTGTGTGGGCTTTGTCTGTCCCATTCTCTCTTGTCCGCCTCTTTTGGTGCTTGGTAGTGGGCGTTACACTCTGTCTGGGCCCACCCTATTCTGGAGCTTTCCACACACCTGTTTCTAATCTGTAGCTCATCACATGGATGTATTTAAGTTACAGTGGTTGCACTAGCTCTCTGCCAGATTGTTGTGCCTTGTGCCTTTGTTTCCAGCTCTTTTTTTTCTGTGTGTTCTAGTCCTGCTTCCATGTTGTGTTTTTGACCACCTGCCTGTTTATACCGACCACACCTTACACCTGAGGTTTTGTATTTGTTTGGTGATTTTGGACTGCCTTGTTGTGTACCAGACCTCACTGAATAGTTCAGTAAAGGATTTGAAAAACCAGAGCTGTGTTGTTGAGTCCAGCATTTGTGTCCAGATGCCTCTGTCCACCAAACCTGATAAAACACCCATGTGTCAGCGCCAGTGTGTGCAGCCTTTGTCCATTCCACATATGTGTCCAAGCTAGCATAGGTGAGCATGGCTCAGATGGATGCATTGCTCTGCTTAGCACCTCTGTGTTTGTGACTTTGTCCCACCATGTGATGTGATGGTGCAGAGTGCACATTGGTTTGGCGCCATGGGGATAATGCTGCTGATGCAAGAGAAAAATGTCTGTGTTCTCTCTGGATCAATGATGATTTTTGAAGCACCTTTCAGCTTCTTGTGACAGAACTTCTTTGTCTGAATGGTTGTTGTTGTTCATTCGGCTGCTGCTGGTTTTGTTCGGGGTCGCAACAGCGGATACAACCAGATCCGCATTGGTAATTGGCACACGTTTTACACCAGATGCCCTTCCTGGTGCAACTCCAGTTTTATCTGGAGAAACACACACAGCCGCTGGTGTTCCAAAGAGGTCTCCCATCCAAATACTAACCAGATCCTGCTCTGCTTAGCTTCTGAGATCTGACGGGATCAGGCTGACACAGAGCAGACCGACCTTGCTAACAACAATGGAGTGGTCAGTGTTGCAGACAGCACTGTGATAGGTCCACATGTTGCATATACTATTAAATTGACCTCTTCTGGTAACGATTATATCCAGTTGGTGCCATTGGCAAGATCTAGGGTGCATCGAGGAGAATCTGTGCTTTTCCTTGTTTGGAAAGTATGTATTCATAATGCACAGGTTCCTGGGGCAGCAGAGCTCCAGCGGCCACTGGCCATTCTTGTTCATCCTTCCCACTTCCATCCATTTTCTTCTGCTTATCCTACATCGGGTCATGGGGCAGCAGCTCAAGCAAAGCCGCCCAGACCTCCCGATCCACACACACCTCCCCCAGCTCCTCCGGGGGAACCCCGAGGCATTCCCAAGCCAGCTGAGAGATGTAGTACCTCCAGCGTGATCTGGGTCTTCCCCGGGGCCTCCTCCCAATGGGACGTGCCCAGATCACCTCTCCAGCGAGGCGTCCAGGGGGCATCTGAAAAAGATGCCCGACCCACCTCAGCTGGTTCCTTTCAATGTGGAGGAGCAGCGGCTCGACTCCGAGCTCCTCCTGAGTGACAGAGCTCCTCACCCTATCTCTATGGGATCGCCCAGCCACCCTGCGGAGGAAACTCATCTCGGCCGCTTGTACTCATGATCTTGTTCTTTCGGTCATGAGTCAAATCTCATGACCATAGGTGAGGGTTGGAATGTAGATCGATCAGTAAATCGAGAGCTTTGCCCCCCTGCTCAGCTCTGTCTTCACCATGACGGTCTGATACAGTGACCGCATCACTGCAGACGCTGCACCAATCCGTCTATTTATCTCACGCTCCATCCGTCCCTCACTCGTGAACAGAGCTGGTCCAGTGTGCCGCGACCAGGACAAAAACCACACTGCTTCTCATGAATCTGAGATTTGACTATCGGTTGGATTCTCCTCTCCAGCACCCTGGAATAGACCTTACTGGGGAGGCAGAGGAGTGTGATCCTCCTGTAGTTGGAACACACCCTCCGGTCCCCCTTCTTAAACAGAGGGACCACCACCCTGGTCTACCAATCCAGGGGTACTGTTCCTGACAACCACGTGATGTTGCAGAGATGTGTCAACCAGGACAGTCCACAACATCCAGAGACTTAAGGTACTCAGGATGGATTTTGTCCACCCCAGGAGCCTTGCCACCAAGGAGCTTTCTGACCACCTCGGTGACTTCGGCCTGGCTGATGGACGAGTCCGCCTCTGAGTCCCCCATCTCTGCTTCCTCTTCAGAAGACGTGACAGTGGGATTGAGGAGATCCTTGAAGTATTCCTTCCACCGCCCAACAACATCCCCAGTCAGGGTCAATAGCTCCCCACCCGCACTACAGATAGTGTTGGCGTCGGACGGTTTGCCAGAATTTTTTCAGCAAACCATCCGACGCCTCAGAATTCTCCTTCCCACATCATAATGTCAAATGCATAATGACCAACTGTCATGGTCAGCATCAATCCTGATATTGAAATCCCTGAAAAGGAAAAGATTTTCTGCTGGTGGTAGCTGTCCAACAAGTTTATACAGCTTACTGCATAAACTTGGGAGGTGATGGTCTAGTGGTTAAAGAATTGGGCTTTGGACAAGAGGATCCTCAGTTCAAATCCCAGCCTGAACAGAAAATCAGTAACGGTGTGTAGTGAGTACCTAAGCACTTTGAGTGTATGATGCTCCGCACCGTGGTGAGTGGCATCCTGGACCTGCTGCAGTTCGCCTACAGGCCCAACATTGGGGTAGATGACGCTGTCATCTATCTGCTGCAGCATGCGCTCACCCACCTGGAGACCGGCAGGAGCACTGTGAGAGTCATGTTCTTTGATTTCTCCAGCGCTTTCAACACCATCAGACCGGTGCTGGTGCGGGGGAAGCTGGAGGACACAGGTGTGGATGGACATTTCGCCGCCTGGAGCACCGACTACCTCACTGACCGCCCGCAGTACATGCAGCTGCCAGTCTGAGGTGGTAAGGTGCAGCACTTGGGCCCCCCAGGGCACCGTCCGCTCGCCTTTCCTCTTCACCCTTTACACCTCAGACTTCACCTACAACACAGACAGTTGCAACCTCCAGAAGTTCTCTGATGACTCCGCCATTGGGGATTGTGTGTCTGAGGGGAACGAGCTGGAGTACTGGTCGGTCATCACAGACTTTGTGGACTGATGTGAGTGCAACCCCTTGTGTCTCAACACCAGTAAGATGAAGGAGATGGTGATTGACTTCAGGAAGAAACCACCACCTCACCCACCGGTGAACATAGAAACTGTAGACAGTTTCAAATACCTGAGTGTTCACCTCAACAACAAACTGGACTGGACTCACAACATTGACGCCCTGTACAAAAAAGGCCAGAGTTGCCTCCACCTCCTGAGGAGACTGAGATCCTTTGGAGTGTGCAGGCCTCTGCTTAAGACCTTCTTTGACTCTGTTGTGGCCTCTGCTCTCCTCTGTGCTGTCGTCTGTTGGGCCCCGGGCAGCACAGAGTAGGAGAGAAAGAGACTGAATAAGCTCGTCAGGAAGTCCAGCTCTGTCCTGGGCTGCCCTCTGAACGCTTTGGAGGAGGTGGCTGAGAAGAGGGTGTTAGCCAAGTTCAAATCCATCATGGACAACTCCTCTCACCCTCTGCACCAGACTGTAGTGGAGCTGAGTAGCTCCTTTAGTGACAGACTGAGGCACCCTCAGTGCAAGAAGGAACGATACTGATGGTCCACGTTGGTTGTTCCTCCCTGCTGCTGTCAGACTGTCCAATAACACTGTGGAATAACCATATGCAATAATATGTCCACAAATCATGTGCAACAACAGCAACTTGTTTATAAATTCCAGCACTAGTGTCACCTTATCACATCTAAACTCCACTTCACATATTGTAAATAAGATGCTCCTATTTTTTAATTCCAATCATATATATATATATATATATATATATATATATATATATAAAATTTCTACCTCATTTTCTTATTTTATTCTTCTACTCGCACTCATCTTGTGTGTTTATTAAGAGCTGACGTAACATGTGAATTTCTCCACTGTGAGATCAATAAAGTCTTATCTTTTTGTAGGGGGTCCTGGAAATTTGGCATCAAAATGAGCCAAAATGGCAAAATCACAAAATTTAGGATTGGAATGCTCATATTTCTGTGCACTGTGAGTGAGCCAAATTGATTTTCATTAGTGTTAGTCTATCGAGTACGGACTCTCCAAAAATGTGAACATTTTGGCGGCTGACTCCAAAATTTTGCACCCCCTTTTTGCACCCCCTAAAAAGCGGACCCTATCAAGGATTTCGTGAAGTGGTCCAACAAAAACGGTGCAAAAAAAGGGCCAATACCAGCCACAAGAATCTCTTTACCACTGAAACTAGAGATGCTGAGTAACAATATGAGCCATATTTCATCACTTTTGACTTAAGGCGCATGGAGAAATCATTTTGAGGAAAAGTAGTAATTTCGCATTTTGGCGGCAAAAAGTACCCCCTATACTTGTGCGCCCAAAGTCAGCCACCAAAGTTTTCATGGAAATCAAAGTAAGAGGTCCCATTCTATCATTACATGCATAAAAAACCTTGACTAACAAAGGGCACAGGCCACACCGCCTCAGTGAAAATGTGCACAATTACAAAAAAATAGTGATTTGCAGCACCACCTATGAGCTGCACTGTGAGTCAGCTGCCAAAATGTTCTCCTTTTTGGAACGTCCATACCCAATAGACTAACACTAATGAAAATCAATTTTGCTCACTAAGCTCACATGGAAATATGAGCATTTGAAAACCTAAATTTTGTGATTTTGCCATTTTGGCTCATTTTGACCCCAGATTTCTCAGACTCCCTAAAAAAAGTGGACCCTTTCAAGAATAAAAAAAAAAAATGTGATTCTTGTTCCTTTCTAACATATATCTTCCCATAAAAAAGTTTTGGGACAAACCTGAAGGGATCATGAATCACCCTCTAATAGAAACCTGCCTGATTCTTATAACAACTGGCTCTTAATTGTTATTTTTTGGCCTTGGGTGTGTGGCTTCTTCAGCTTTCAAACAGGGCAGCTGATGGAAAGATTTTAGCAGTTGCTCCTTTGAAGTGAGTTGAAAACAGTTCCAAAAGCTGCTGTTACCCAGAAAAATACACATCATATAAGATGTGAAAGAAAAATGGGAAACTGCTGATTATGGTTACTGTCTGGAGATAAATGTTTCTGGTTCACCCATTGTCTTAAATAAAATCACTGTGTGGATTTTATTTTATGGCATGGGCGGGGGGGGGGGGGGGGGGGGGATACAAAATGTAAGAACTTAATCCTTAGTCTAGAGATGGGCGATACCAGGAACTTGGTATTGATCCAATACCAAGTAAATACAGGCCCAGTATTGCCGATGTCAATACTTTTTTCATATTTAAGCTTCATAGAGCCAAAGGATCCAAAAGACCTAGGATAGAATTTCTCCAAACATTGTACGTGACAACAAAATACTTTATTATCGCTATCAACATTTTTGTTTAAAAAAATACCACTCAACAACTTAAAACAAAATCTCCTGAGGTAGAGGGCTGACAAACCACAATACAAGGGTGCACTGCTCCGTGTCTGTGGGTCACAGAGCTTTCTCTTATCGTGCCCCTGTTCTGTGGAATGATCTCCCTGCATCAATAAAACAGTCAGATTCTGTTGAGATTTTAAGTCCAGACTTAAGACGCATTTATTTTCCCTTTCATATGGCAGCATACTGGTACAGTTTTATTTTACGCTTTTTACTCTTAATTAATTTATTAGTAATTGGTGCGGCCTCAACTTAACCTAAATTCTGGGTCTTTTAGTGAAGCTTAGGGCTAGTGGCCGGCAATCAACTTAGTATTTCTCTGTTTTTCTTGTTGTTTAATGCTGACAAATTATACAGTATTTTTTGTCTTTCTGATGGAAAAAGAGTCTGTTGCTCTATAAAAAAAGCCCTCCGTAAAGCTAGGACATCTTTCTACTCATCACTAATTGAAGAAAATAAGAACAACCCCAGGTTTCTTTTCAGCACTGTAGCCAGGCTGACAAAGAGTCAGAGCTCTATTGAGCCGAGTATTCCATTAACTTTAACTAGTAATGACTTCATGACTTTCTTTGCTAACAAAATTTTAACTATTAGAGAAAAAATTACTCATAACCATCCCAAAGACGTATCGTTATCTTTGGCTGCTTTCAGTGATGCCGGTATTTGGTTAGACTCTTTCTCTCCGATTGTTCTGAGTTATTTTCATTAGTTACTTCCTCCAAACCATCAACATGTCTATTAGACCCCATTCCTACCAGGCTGCTCAAGGAAGCCCTACCATTATTTAATGCTTCGATCTTAAATATGATCAATCTATCTTTGTTAGTTGGCTATGTACCACAGGCTTTTAAGGTGGCAGTAATTAAACCATTACTTAAAAAGCCATCACTTGACCCAGCTATCTTAGCTAATTATAGGCCAATCTCCAACCTTCCTTTTCTCTCAAAAATTCTTGAAAGGGTAGTTGTAAAACAGCTAACTGATCATCTGCAGAGGAATGGTCTATTTGAAGAGTTTCAGTCAGGTTTTAGAATTCATCATAGTACAGAAACAGCATTAGTGAAGGTTACAAATGATCTTCTTATGGCCTCGGACAGTGGACTCATCTCTGTGCTTGTTCTGTTAGACCTCAGTGCTGCTTTTGATACTGTTGACCATAAAATTTTATTACAGAGATTAGAGCATGCCATAGGTATTAAAGGCACTGCGCTGCGGTGGTTTGAATCATATTTGTCTAATAGATTACAATTTGTTCATGTAAATGGGGAATCTTCTTCACAGACTAAAGTTAATTATGGAGTTCCACAAGGTTCTGTGCTAGGACCAATTTTATTCACTTTATACATGCTTCCCTTAGGCAGTATTATTAGACGGTATTGCTTAAATTTTCATTGTTACGCAGATGATACCCAGCTTTATCTATCCATGAAGCCAGAGGACACACACCAATTAGCTAAACTGCAGGATTGTCTTACAGACATAAAGACATGGATGACCTCTAATTTCCTGCTTTTAAACTCAGATAAAACTGAAGTTATTGTACTTGGCCCCACAAATCTTAGAAACATGGTGTCTAACCAGATCCTTACTCTGGATGGCATTACCCTGACCTCTAGCAATACTGTGAGAAATCTTGGAGTCATTTTTGATCAGGATATGTCATTCAAAGCGCATATTAAACAAATATGTAGGACTGCTTTTTTGCATTTACGCAATATCTCTAAAATCAGAAAGGTCTTGTCTCAGAGTGATGCTGAAAAACTAATTCATGCATTTATTTCCTCTAGGCTGGACTATAGTAATTCATTATTATCAGGTTGTCCTAAAGTTCCCTAAAAAGCCTTCAGTTAATTCAAAATGCTGCAGCTAGAGTACTGACGGGGACTAGAAGGAGAGAGCATATCTCACCCATATTGGCCTCTCTTCATTGGCTTCCTGTTAATTCTAGAATAGAATTTAAAATTCTTCTTCTTACTTATAAGGTTTTGAATAATCAGGTCCCATCTTATCTTAGGGACCTCGTAGTACCATATCACCCCAATAGAGCGCTTCGCTCTCAGACTGCAGGCTTACTTGTAGTTCCTAGGGTTTGTAAGAGTAGAATGGGAGGCAGAGCCTTCAGCTTTCAGGCTCCTCTCCTGTGGAACCAGCTCCCAATTCAGATCAGGGAGACAGACACCCTCTCTACTTTTAAGATTAGGCTTAAAACTTTCCTTTTGCTGAAGCTTATAGTTAGGGCTGGATCAGGTGACCCTGAACCATCCCTTAGTTATGCTGCTATAGACGTAGACTGCTGGGGGGTTCCCATGATGCACTGTTTCTTTCTCTTTTTGCTCTGTATGCACCACTCTGCATTTAATCATTAGTGATCGATCTCTGCTCCCCTCCACAGCATGTCTTTTTCCTGGTTCTCTCCCTCAGCCCCAACCAGTCCCAGCAGAAGACTGCCCCTCCCTGAGCCTGGTTCTGCTGGAGGTTTCTTCCTGTTAAAAGGGAGTTTTTCCTTCCCACTGTAGCCAAGTGCTTGCTCACAGGGGGTCGTTTTGACCGTTGGGGTTTTACATAATTATTGTATAGCCTTGCCTTACAATATAAAGCGCCTTGGGGCAACTGTTTGTTGTGATTTGGCGCTATATAAAAAAAATTGATTGATTGATTGATTGATTGATGCCTGATCCTGTTTTTATCTCTGTTTAAGGTGCAGCTCCATCCAGAGATGGGAGTTGTATTTGTGTTGGTGATCCTCCTGTCCTGTGCACCTTGTATATTCGTCTGTGAATTGTTCTATGAATTGTTCTGTAATTTATGCCTGTATCATGGCCCAAGCAGAGGGTCACCCATTTGAGTCTGGTCTGCTTGAGGTTTCTTCCTCAGAGGGAGTTTTTCCTTACCACTGTTGCTCTGGGGGTTGGTAAGGTTAGACCTTACCTGTGTGAAGCACTTTGAGGCAACTCTGTTGTGATTTGGTGCTATATAAATAAAAATAAATTGAAATTGAAATGTTGTGTGACACAGAGCAGTGCTGCTCTTACAGACAGAGAGTAGACTTTGATGAAACTGCGTGCACAGCAGTCAGTGCGTGCGGGAGAGAAGAAAAAGCTCAAGTATCGATCTTTTTACACGAGGATTGTTCAATATCAATACTAGCATTGGTATTGATATTATCAATATTAGGATTGATCCGCCCACCTCTACCTTAGTCCTACTTTGACCAAAGAAAGGCTGACCCCTCCTTAGGTTTATCCCCTTTTCTTTTTGCTTCATTAAAAAATACATTTTTAATTTAATTTGGATTCAGTGTGTTATGTAATGTGCGTTACTATGACTTTATGTGATAGGTGAAATGAATTTTGATAACCACAGAGCCGGTAAATTCTCAGGCACCACTGTAATCTTTTGTCCTCCCAAAAGGGGCTCAGACCCATGTTGGGTACCAGCAGTGGTGGGCACAGCTAACCAAAAAGTTAGCTTCAATTACAGATAATCAGATAACTGAAAAGTTATCCTTTATAAAGCTAAACCGATAAACCACCCAAAAAGTTATCGGAAACTACAGCTAACCGATAACTTCCAATATTGTCTCCAGTACACTTGCAACTACTAACGAGCTGATTTTGATTTTTAACACCATGATCGTTTCTGTTAGCATGAAAGGTGACCACAGACCCAAACAATGAGTCAGCACCTATGTCTTGAGTGCCCTGCCCCTGCTGGAAGCTCCTGTTTATTACACAGCTTCCAGCAGTGAGGCAGCTGAGAGGAGCAGCAAACTCAATTTTCTACTCAATAACGGTGTCGCCGTGAGGCAGAGGTCTTGGAAAATAAAGCAGTGCTAACTTATGGTTTGGTTTATAAATAAAATTAATACTGATAGAATAACTCCATTAACGTCAATTCTGTCATTTGTACAAAGTTAAAATATAACACATATCTTTTAATTTTAAATAATGCACTAATTCTGAAGTTTTGTAACAAACACGGATGCGTAAGGGATTATGGGTAAATGAGCCTCCACTAACATTGATTGGTTGACTCATTCATTCTATGTAAAAACCGACAAGTTAATGTGATGTGACATGTATGTGTGTTGGTATTTAAATGTGCTTTTGTAAAATGTGCCATTTTAATTATATGTAAAAAAAATTGTTAAAACCATAACTTAAGTTGTGATTTGACAACCGTCTGATGTAACTGGAGTCAAAATGCATAGAACACTGCCATCTACTGGTGCCCAGATGCTCAGACCCTTACCCATAATCCTGTGTGTACACTTTTTTTTTTTTTTGCGCCAGATAATTCTGCGGTTTAAACAACCAAATCCATGATGACAATTGTAAATGAACATTATACAACCAAAATGTGTATTTTTTCTTTAGCTGCAGTAAGAGGCTGCAACAACTATCAGGTGTGCAAGGAATTATAATTTATGGGATATCTCAATACTTAGGGTGAATACTGCCATGAACACTATTGCCCAGTAGATGGCCGTAGAGACCGTAGAGCAAACAGGAAAATATTGGATAAGCAACCTGAGCTTCTTCTGACATTTAAAACAAACACAATAACAAGTTACAACATCTATAAACCCAGAGAAAATATTCAAGAGAGTTTTAGGCACAATATACAAAGAGTTTAATGCTGTTGTCCATGTGGAGCCTGATCAGAGCATCTCAGATGCATTTTTCCTGTCGTGACTGTACGGGATTACCCATAATGCACCACCTGCACACAGCATGTCCACACTAAAACCTTCAAAATTAGTGCAGTACTTTAAAACTAAAACATATAGCTGATATTTTCGCTTTATAAAACTTCAGAAGTGACGTTAATTTAAATAACATGTCCAAAATTAGTTTTGTTAAAATTTTAACCATGAGTTTAAACTGTATGCCCCTGGATGACTTGGGTGATATTGCTGGTGAGTTGGTATGGGGAAGCTGATACTGGGGACAGAGCTGCGAGGTTTCTGCTTCCTGTGTTTGGAGAGAGCTGGCACAAAATCTTTGTCAAGGGAGCTGGAGGTGTCGGCAGTTTTCACACTGATCTTATCGTTTCTCTACTTTTGATTGAGACTCATGAGCGGAATTTGTGCTCATTCGCGGCGAGGAGGAGTGGGCTTGGAGTGCAGGCTGATGGCCTGTAAAGGTCCGATATTGGTTCTCTTGGCCCTCTCCCTGAGCTGTGTCTGCTTCATTATAGCTCCTCTGCAGTTGGGTAAGTCAGAGCCAGCCCATGCCCGATCTACTTGAAGGACAGAGGGGTGCGAGTGGGTGGCCTGCAGTTAATAGCTCTAGGAAACATTCAAAAAGGAGGGAATGCAGTGATAACTCTCAGGATACTGACATGGACGGTACTCAGACTCAAGTGAGGAGACCAGAGCAGGACAAGGGAAGCGATTATAAGGTCCTGATTAAAGTGACGGATGGTGCATTATTTGCTTTTGTCAACCCACTGCAGTTAGCTGTTTTGAATGTGTCAGTTTTGCAGAATGATATGTTGTCAATACTATGTGTGTCAGTGAGGCAACATGATAAAGCGTTGAAATTAAACAGGATACTGGATAAAGCAGTGCAAGCCTTTACACCCCGTGCAAGTTCATATGTAAAAGGAATCATCTACAGTGTATCTATGGATGTATCTGAGCAGGAATTGCTGTAAAACGTGAAGGGGGGGTGATGTTACAGCTGTTAAACGACTCAGTAGTGGAGTGAATGGTAGGGGCTCTGCTCCTGTCTTGCTTATGTTTAAACGTGACAAGCTAACAAGCAAAGTTATGCTGGGTTATAGTAGTTTTATTGTGAAGGAATATGAAAGGCCACCTCTAAGATGCTTCAGGTGATAAAGGTTTGGGCATGTGACTGATGTATGCGGCAGAACGAGAAGGTGTAGACGGTGTGGTGAGGATCATGGTGGAAAGGAGTGCACTGAAGTGCCAAAATATTATAATTGTGGCGGTGCCCACCCTGCCTCCTACAGAGGTTGCCCAAGTTATGTCACAGCTGAAAGTGTGGACAAGGTGAGGAAAGACCAATCATTATCTTATGCAGAAGCTGTAAAGCGAGTGAATAACTCAGGCTGGCTTGTGTGAGACTCAGGTCACCTCTATGAGGCAGGTCTGTCACACTCAGTTCCGGGTGTAGATCGGGACTCACTGTTTGTGAGCAAGAAAGCTTTACTGGCTTTTATGGTTGAGGCCTTGTGGAGAGTGAAAACCGTGGCAGTTAAGAAATTTCCTCTGCTGTGGAGAGATTGTTAGGGTATACAGGTATAAACCCTCAAGAACTCTGGGAACTGACATCTCTGAGTTTGGGCTAGCTGAGGAAATGAGAAGTATTGATGGGGATCGTGGGGATGATTAGTTTCATTTTACTCATGTTTAGTATTCTCCAGTGGAATGCACGGATTTTAATTGCTAATGGACAAGAGCTAAAACATTATTTAGGCTCTGCAGTTCGTACACCAGAGATCGTTTGTGTCCAGGAAACTTGGCTGAAGCCCATGTTAGATTTTGTTATCCCAGGATATAGGTGTGAAAGGAAGGACAGGGTCACAGCTACTGGTGGGTTTGTGCTACCTTTATTAAAAATGGTATCCAGTATAGGAGGCTTGTGGTTCAAACTGCAGTAGAATGTGTGGCAATTGGGGTATGGATGGATAAGGGTAGGGTGACAGTCCATAATTTGTATAATCCTTGTATTAGGCTTGAAGAGGAACATATAAATGACATTGTGGAGGGAGTGGGTGCACCTTTGGTCTGGGTTGGGGATTTTAATGCCCATTATGAGCTTTGGGGGTGTAAAACCGGGATCGGAATGGCAAGGTTGTGGTAGATGTTATTAATAGATATAATCTTGTTGTACTTAATGATGGCTGGCCCACCTGCTTTGGCACTGGGGGAGGTAGTTCAGCGCTGGATATTACCTTGGCATCTGCGGACTTGGCGGTAGTGAGCAGATGGGACACATTTAGCCAGGATCCTATGGGAAGTGACCATGCTCCTGTGCTAACCAGGATTGGTAGAAGCCTTGTTTAAGAGGCAGATGTTCCTTTTCCAAAGCTTAACTATAAAATGGCTAATTGGGCGAAGTTTACTGAAATACTGTTTGAGGCATCTGAGGTAGAAAGTGACAGAGGCACCGATGTATGGAATTCTTTGTTAACTAGAGTACTTCAGACAGCAATGGCTGCAGGTATTCCCATGAAAAGCCCTCCTAAGGGGAGGCCTATGGTTCCCTGGTGGACTAAAGATTGCGATATAGCGATTCAAGCTAGAAATAGAACAGTGAGTAATGCTAGTGAGTACAAACACCTGCGCGCTAAGGCGAGACGTGCAGTGAAGAATGCCAAAAAGGATAGTTGGAGAAACTTCTGTTGTTCAATTGGGCCCGAGATGCCGTTAGGGAAACTTTGGGGCCTGGTACGTAAAATGTCAGGAGTCTATCGGCAAGCTTTGATACCTGTGTTGTTAAACAGTGAAGATGAGGCAGCTGTTAGCGGCAAAAACAAAGCAAATGTATTGGTGAAGCAGTTTCAAAAGGTCCACAGTTCCCAAAATTTGAGTGCAGAGACTATAAGAAAGAGAATGGAAATTCTACGGGTGGAACCTCATAAACTGCAAGATAGTGCTGATAACTCTAACACTATAAACTTGTTTTTCTCCTTGAGTGAATTAAAACGAGCTATAAGCAAAGGGAAAGACACTACTCTTGGCAGAGATGGGTTGAGCTATCAGGTGTTTAAACAGTCTGACCAAATGTCAGAAGAGGTTGTAGCCCTGTTGAATACTGTTTGGGAGGAGGGATGTCTCCCGAAGGAATGGAAGTATGTTGCCACTGTCCCAGTTCTAAACCCTGGGAAGGACCCTAGTGACCCTGGCATGTATAGGCCCATTGCGTTAACGTCTGTATTGTGTAAGATTATGGAGCGTATGTTGGTAGAAAGACTTGTCCAGAAACTAGAAACGAGCAGATATTTTGTGCCGTATCAGAGTGGTTTTAGGCAGGGCCAGTCCACTGTGGATGCAGTTCTTAGTCTGGATGTAGATGTGAGAAAGGCTGTTGCAAATAAGGATGCAGTTGTTGCAGTGTTCTTGGACATAGAAAAAGCCTATGATATGTTGTGGACAGAGGGCTTGTTATTAGCACCGTATGATGCAGGGATTCATGGGAGCATGTTTAATTGGGTTAAAAACTTTCTGTGTGATAGAACTATTCAAGTGAGAGTTGGTGGTGAATTTTCTGATACCTGTCGGGTAGAGAATGGAACTCCACAGGGCAGTGTCATAAGTCCAGTCCTTTTTAATGTTCTAATAAATGGTATTTTTAGTCGTGTAGGGAGGGAGTTTGGTCTGGCCTTATTTGCAGATGATGGAGCTGTTTGGAAATGGGGTCCAAACCTCCATTATGTCCTTTCTCAAGTCAAGGCTGCTTTTGGGAAGGTGGTTGAGTGGACAACTGATTGGGAATTCAGGATCTCTATTAGAAAAACAAAGTACATGATATTTGGTAATAAAAGGAAAATCCCGGACCACCAGCTGCAAATTTATGGAGAGGGGCTTGAAAGAGTTCAGTGCTTTAAATATTTGGGAATGTGACTGGATGAAAGGCTCACTTAGAAACCTCATACTGACAAAGTTTGTTTGAGATGTGAAAAAGTAATCAATGTTCTGAGGTGTGTTGCTGGGTCTTTGTGGGGTGCAGACAGTGAGACTATGTTGATGATTTATAAAGCAATGATTAGATCAACCACTGATTACGGCTGTGTGGCTTATGGGTCAGCAGCCCCCTCTGTGCTGAAAAAGCTAGATATTGTGCAATCTAAGGCCCTGAGGGTATGCACTGGTGCTTTTCGCACAACACCGATCCCGTCGCTGCTAGTGGAGACAGGAGAAATGCCATTAACACTGCGATGGACAAAACTTGGTCTTAGGTACCTGGTCAAACTAAAGGGTCAGGCTGAGAGAATTTTACCAACAACTTTGTTAGATGCCCACTGGGAGTTTATGGGCCAAGGGAAGCCAATTAAAATGAACTTTAGAGAACAAGTAAAGTCTCTGGCAGAAAGACTGGGAATACTTCAAGTTACTGTGTGCCCCCCTGTCTGTCCCTTCATGGACTATACCAGATCCTATTGTTAATTTGACTTTGCTGCAAGCCTCCAAAAATAAAGTTGATAATTTGCTTGGTCTAGTGAGTGCTAAGCTGTACGAAGAGTGGGAGGGATATTTCAAGGTTTTTTACAGATGGAGCTAAGAACCAGGAGACTGGCAAAGTGGCATGTGGGGTGGATATTCTGGAAAATGAAGTCAGCAGGGGCCTGCGTGTAGAAGACCAAATGTCTGTATACACAGCTGAGATGATGGGTGTTCTATGGGCCTTATGGTGGGTGGAGGAAAATGGAATAAACTTGTCTGTTATGTGCAGTGATTCATCTTTAGTTCTTGTAACTGTACTAGAATGGAAATCTAGGTCAAGACCGGACCTTTTAATGGAAATTTTTCATTCCTTGCATAGAATCCGTGGAGCTGGGGGTGAGGTGGGATTTCTATGGGTTCCGGTGCATGTGGGTGTGGAGGGCAATGAGGCTGCTGACACTGTTGCAAGGAATGCTTTGATGAAGGGGAGTGTTGATATTTCACTGGCGTTTGGGTTCTCAGAGTGTTCGGAAATAATTGATAGATCTTTGAGAGAGAGTTGGCAGTTCAACTGGACACATGATAGTAAAGGGAGATTTTATTTTGCTATTCAAAACACTGTTATAAAACCAATGGAATATTTTAGCTGTAGCAGGCGGGAATCTGTAGTCATCACTAGGTTGAGATTAGGGCACTGTGGGCTGAGGAGTGGGCTGGCTCTGATATAGTGTAGCAGATAAGTGAAACAATCATGCAAATGGTGAGAAAAGCATCAAATCCAGCAGAAATACTCCTTAGACACTCCTCTTTTGAAAAAAAAAACAAAACGATTGGTCACTTGACTTTTCAATCGGTGGTCAGGTAGGGGTCAACTGAAGAATTACACAGAGGTCAAAATTAAAAGATGCTCCAGTCATATTGCAAAATATTCCACATTGTTTGCCTGATCATAAAGATTCCTAAAAGGTTTATTTTGGACTATCTGTGACTGAATTCTATGGAGTTACGGGATAAAAACATCAAGAATGGTGACAAAGGTCAGTGTCATTTTTTTTTACAGGGGTCAAAAGTTAAAGATGCTCCAGTTTTGGTAAAAAGTGATGCAAATTATTGGTTGAACTAATAGGATTAATAAATGGAATAGTGTTGACAGTGTTGAATGCTTGGTCTCCAAAGTAAAGGTCAAACAAGGTCTACGTCTATTGCATTCTGTGACATGTGACATTTGTTACCCCGTAATGTGATAAGTAAGGACAAACTTTTTAAAACTGTGTTAACTCTACTAGTAATTTGCATCACTTTTTACCAAAATTGGAGCAACTTTAACTTTTGACCCCTGTACAAAATGAAACTGACCTTTGTCACCATTCTTGCTGTTTTTATCCTGTAACTCCATAGAATTCAGTCACAGATAGTCCAAACTATACCTTTTTGGAATCTTTATGATCAGGCAAATAATGTGGAATATTTTGCAATATGATTGGAGCATCTTTTAATTTTGACCTCTGTGTAATTCTTCAATTGTCCCCTATCTGACCACCGATTGAAAATCCACGTGGCCAATTGTTTTTTCAAAAGAGGATTGTCTGTGGAGTATTTCTGCCAAATTTGATGCTTTTATCACCACTTGCAGGATTCCATTCTAAATATTCTCTTATCTGCTGCACTAATAGGCAAACACCCAGATGCAAAGTGTGAGTGTGGGCAGTTAGAGACGGTGAGGCATGTCCTGCTCCAGTGTGGCATCTATGTACTCCAGAGGAAACAACTGTACAGAGACCTGGGAAGTGCTGGTCAAGCCAGTTTTACTCTGAAAGAACTCCTTAACTTGAGCAGCTGGAGCAAAATGGAAAAAGTGCTGGAATATCTGTGGACCATTGGACTCTTCGGCAGAATCTGATCCATGTGTGTGTGGGCTTTTTTGTCCTTTTTTTAAGTGAAAAACAGATGGCAGCACTTTGCCTTGGTTGCGTCTAGTCTGCTAACTAATGGCCCAGTAACACAGCACACGATGATTCCTGAATGAAGGGAAAAAAGTAAAACAAGTCACAATTGAGAAAAGGTGGATGAAAGAGCTTTATCACTGAGCAGCCTGCGAAGCAAGAGTGCAAGAGGAATGTAACAAAACCGAAACTAATGATCTCGACGCTTTAAATGAAATGTGCCTGGAGCCAAAGCTGGAGCACTGTGTGTCTGCATCTCTGAGTTCCAGGACTCGGCGCTGGAACGGCGCTCATAGCACCTGAGTCCTGAAAAAACTGCAAACAGAACCTGTGGAGATCTGTGTGCATGTCTGTGGACCACATGCTTTGGTTCCTCATCCAGAACAAAAGAGGGATCATCTCCTTCATCATCAGAATCCACACTGTCTGAGGACACGCTGCACGCTCCGTCTTGCTCCAATTTAAAAAACAATTAAAAAAATGGTGTGGTCGCTGATCTATCACTGTATTATATTCTAAGCCATATATATATATTAATTTATCATAGAAAACTGTCAAAAGGGGGAATAAATATAACTCTGAATAAATTAACTCTGTCACTTTATCATTTTATCACGGGTCACTTTAGACAAATGTACTTTGGTTTTTAATTGCACTCCTCCCACTGCACTGTTGTTCTGTTTGTGTCATTGCACATAGCCTTTCATATTTCATCTTATATTTTATCTGATTTTAGCACATATTTTATCTTAGCATTTTATATTGCTCTCTGTTTAATGTTGCACCATTATACCAAAGCAAATTCCTAGTCTGTGAATCCTGTTCATTGGCAATGGCAATAAACTTCTTCTGAGTTCTGATTAGTGTGAAGATGATTGAATATATCATAGCAGTAAATTGATCAGTACTTGTGAACGCTGCGCATTGACTCACGTGTGTTTATTCCACCAGCTGCAGCTGATCCACATTGTGAATTCTGTCTTCCAGAACAGCACTTTATATAATCTTTTAAATTATCTACCTGTTGCCACATGTACAGAAGAGCTGGATTGTCTTTCCTACACTCATATTGTTATATTTATTAAAAAAATAAGCAGCAGCTGCTGCTGCCACTAATGCTGCATTCAAGTACCGTTGGAAATTACACGACTTTTTTGTTATTTCAAATTCAGCAGTTGCTTGTGGCAAAGTAATTAATTGTATCCACACAAAGTATTAATTCTTCCCTATATAAGGTGCCTGAGGGCATTGAACCTGACTCTCCACCAGATTAAAAAAAAAAAAAAAAATCCAAGCAAACAGGCTGAGTTTGTCCTGTAATTTCCGACAGTACATGAATGCAGCAACAGCCTCAGCACTCACAAACTGGCTTCTGTACTGTATGAAAACATTCAGCTGCTCGAACGAAGTCAAACAATAACGTTACAAAAACTAAACAAACGATTAAAAAATGTCAAGAGCGACAGCAAAATGAAACATGGATGAATTGAGGTTTTTGTTGCCCTTCATTCAAATTTTTCAACAGTTTAAAAATCCTGACGAAGCGCCAGCTGCAGGAACTAAGCTGCGCAAAGGTTAATCGATGCCAACGAAAGTCAACGAAAGTCCAGATTTCTTGTTTCGTCAGGGCTTCGTTGCCCTTCGTTAAGTGCCATGTGACTGGGCCATAAGAGAAGAAGAGTTGGTATGGTGTCAAGGGGAATTATCTTCTGACCAGCTCTATTCTAACTGCAGAGGATAGAGCAGTTTTTCCTAAAACCAGCTCTTCTCTGTTTACAGAGAATAGTGTTTTTTTTTTACTACAAAACCTTTAGCAGGTAAGTGCTGAAATCTTTGAAATCACACTTAACAGAGGTTTTTCGCTGTTAATGCTTGATTCACTTCGCCTGCAAAAACATATTAGCAATCTAAAAATTATCAGACCAAAATTTATCGGAAGATGATTGATCCAATGATGCTTATCAAAGTGATCTGAAAAAAACTAATCAGATAATGAAAACATTAGCTTCCATAATTAGCGATTAGCGGAACTGTGCCCACCACTGGGTACCAGGGCTGTAAATCATCAATGGATCATTTAACTTACACATTTTAAAATATTCTTTGTAAGCTGAGGCTTTAAAGATCAAATTCAAGCCAAACAGTTTATGTTCTGTTGTCAATGGAAAATGTGAAACCATGAACTCAACATTCTGAGGATGATCCAAAGCTTAATTTTTATCCTTTCATGTCAGAATGTGTGGTCTTCATAAATATGCACTCACCTCATGTGTTGCTTGCAGGAAACACCAGGAGACATGTTGTCCACTGTGCTGTGGCAGATTAGGTGCACCTGAGCCCTAAAATCTCAGGTGTGCTCTAATCAGAATGGCTCCTGGCTACAACATGCTCCAGAAAAGCCAATCCAGGCACGAAAGGAAATATTCCGTTTCCGACTCAACGAGACCGATTCACCCGCGGATATATTTCTGTCAACGCCAAGGTGAGGTGTGTATTTGTAGAAGAATGCTATGAGTTAACACCTGGGCTAATTCTCTGATCTGTTCTTTGTCAGTGCTGTGATTGAACCCTCATGTGGGGAACACATTGGTGAATGTTTGCTAATTGATACAGATGCTGTGGTGGCGGATAATGCAGCGTATCATTCACAGAGACAGCCACCAGTGCTTTCATCTTACAGTATAAAACAGTCCTCAAATGGGAAAAAAAAAAAAAATCAAACACTCTGCAGTACAAAGTGAGGACAGAGTGCATCTTTTTCACTCTTCAACTGAGCCACTAACACAAATAGACCACAACTCACAATGATCACATGTCACACCCGTGTCCTGTCCACTGTATACAGTTTATGAAGTGTGTTTTCTGACACTTGCCATAATGTGTAATCACATCTGTTGTTTGGTTGGTGGGCCAGAATTATGCAATTCTTAATGAAAAGGCCTGTTCAGAAGCAGAAACTATGACCATTTGGGTCCAGCTTAAGTCCTAGAGCACGTAGCTCAGTGGGATAAATATTCTTGACAAGACACTTCATCTACATAGTCTCAGTCCAACCAGCTGTAAATGGGTACCCACCTTGGCTGGGGAAGTAAACTGAAATGGTTTGTAACCCTGTCCAGGGGCAGTTGTACACTCTCATTCGCTTCATACTTTGAAATCCAGACATTGAGTAGATACCAACTGTGCAAAATATCATCTTTATTGTTTTTGGTAGGGTTGTTTTTGGGATTTGACTCCTCTGTGTTCTTCCTCTTGTCCCTTGGGGTCCTCTATGCTCCTGTTCTGTCTGGTTTGAAACTGAGCATCTCTCTTGCTCACCCATACTGTTTCTCCCTCTTGCTCTCTCTCTCTCTCCGTATCATACGTCACAGTTAGTTCCAGTCTTCTTTTCTTGTGCTACACCCCGTCCTCTCTCCTGTGTCATATGTATGTTGTTGTCACAGCCTTTGTCTCATTATTACCTATTTTGTCACGTTTTCCTCTCTCATCTTGTATGTTGTGAGCTGACTCGCTTTCCCCCTCTGGTATTTCATTATATTTCTGCATGTTTTAGTCTATGTCCAGACCTTCAAGCCCCCTCTGGTGTTTTGTTATGTTCCTGCAGATTTTGGTTAAATTGTCTACACCTGCTTGGATCTGCAGCTGACACTAATTTTGGGTGTGTTATTCAAAGAGACTGCTCTGTCTTAATTGTGTGTCCATTGGTTTGTGTAAATGTTGTGGTGTCTTGTCTTTGGGTATTCCAGTATCTGCTTCAAGTTGTGAGGGGATTCTGCCTGGTATAGCAATTTGATATACCTCCTGTGATTTGTCTCGAGACTTCCTGGAGCACTTATCCCAGTGTGTTCAAGTTGTTTACCTGTAAGTTTACTTTTTTGAAAGGAAGATTATTTCCTCATTTTTTCTGGTTTCCCTATTCACTTTGTGTCTTGAAATCTCCTTTGTGTGATAGACACTCTGTACTGTGAACACTCCTGTGTTTGGTGCACTCCTTATTGAGTAGTGTGTGATGCTGACCACATGAAATTCCTACTTGTGGATAACAAAGTTTATCTTGACCTTCTACAATTTGCGGAAGGTTATGTAGTTGTTTGTGGATTTGTTCATTTATTTGAATGTTATGTACTGCAAGTAGATGAGGTGGCTGAGAGAATAAGGAGATGGCCTCCCAATACGTAGGTCTGGATTTGAATCCTGCTCATGCTACCTGGCTGTGTCCTTGGACAAGGCAGTTAATCTGCATGGTCTCCATGCATGCACCTGTAAATGAGTACTGGCCTTGTTTGGGGAGCTATGTACCGCTCCAGCCAAGGGGTAGTCATAGACTCTCATTCCCTTCATGCTTTGGAAGCACCAGCATGAATGGGCCTCGGGGCCTATATAGGACTTAATTCACAGAGAAATCACCAGTCTTAAATTAATAAGCTGTCTCAGAGAAAATCATGCGGGGGTGGCTGGATGACCGACTCTGATTTTGATTCAATTTTCACCATATACCCTTCACTTAGATTGATTGGGAATGGCAAAGTTAGTTTTTCCATCAGGCAAAATTTTACTTGAATTTTGGTCAGTTCAAAATTTGATGTCAAAATGGCCTCAGATTGTGTTACGTCAAAGTATAGTAAAAATGGCCAAATTTGACATATCCATTCTCAGTTCTCAACGGGTAGTTAGAAAAAGTGAGTGTGATTCCTAGTACAAAGTGCCAGTGACCTTCAAAAAACACTGTTTGTGTTTTCTTCGTTTTATTTATAAAGCCACCGTGTACAATAAAAAAAACATAAATGTTTCCATTTGATGCATTGTACCAGAGTTAGCTTTAAACTAATTTACATCTGCAGTTCCTTGGCAAATCACAATTAAAACATAAATAATAAAACATCACAACATACAAAGGTCAAAGCTGCACATATACACTCAGAATCCTATTTACATAATGTTCCAAAAATCAGTGGTTACAGAATTGAGTACCTTTCAGAAGATTTTTCAGTTTGTTCTTGAAACTTCCAATAGAATCAGAGTTCTTGATGCCGTCAGGGAGAGCATTCCCCTGACTACGGCCACTACGGCTTTCACAGAGAAAGCTGACTGACCAAAAGCATTACGATGGAAAGACACAGAACAGTCTCTTATTGAAGATATTCTGGTAGATCTTATAGACTGCACTGGACGAATATTAACAAATTGACATAATGGGGAAGGAGCCGATCCATTCAAAATCTTAAATGTAAGACACAGATTAGAGAACAGTTTATAATTCTCAAAACTAAGCAGATGAAGCTTTTCTAGAATCCTGCAGTGGTGATATTGCATAGATTTATTATCTAGAGTTTTTAAGGTTTGTTTATACAGAGATTCCAGTGGCTTAATAGTTGTTTCTCCAGCCTGCCCCCAACATGTGATACAATATGACAAATGAGAAAAAATCATAGCATGCATATAGGTCTTTGCAACATCCACTGAAAGAAAGCCTCTGATATGTCTAAAATGTATCATATTATATCTGATAGTTTTGGTCATTTGTGACTTAAAATATTAAGATTTGAATCAATTACTACTCCAAGATATTTAAACTCCCTTACAATGTCAATCCTCTCAGCTTTTATAATGATTTCATCACTCACACACTGGTTGGTTTTAGAAAAAAAGACATACCTTTTGTCTTACATATGTTAAGGCTGAGACATGACTGATAAAGCCACTCCATAATCCTTTCCATAGCAGCTGTCAGCTTCCTAACTGCTAGTTCAGCAGTTTTTGCATGTGTGTACAACCCCTGGCAAAAATTATGGATTCACCGGCCTCGGAGGATGTTTATTCAGTTGTTTAATTTTGTAGAAAAAAAGCAGATCACAGACATGACACAAAACTAAAATAATTTCAAATGGCAACTTTCTGGCTTTAAGAAACACTATAAGAAATCAGGAAAAAAATTGTGGCAGTCAGTAACGGTTACTTTTTTAGACCAAGCAGAGGGAAAAAAATGGAATCACTCAATTCTGAGGAAAAAATTATGGAATCATGAAAAACAAAAGAACGCTCCAACACATCACTAGTATTTTGTTGCACCACCTCTGGCTTTTCTAACAGCTTGCAGTCTCTGAGGCATGGACTTAATGAGTGAGAAACAGTACTCTTCATCAATCTGGCTCCAACTTTCTCTGATTGCTGTTGCCACATCAGCTTTGCAGGTTGGAGCCTTGTCATGGACCATTTTCTTCAACTTCCACCAAAGATTTTCAATTGGATTAAGATCCGGACTATTTGCAGGCCATGACATTGACCCTATGTGTCTTTTTGCAAGGAATGTTTTCAGTTTTTGCTCTATGGCAAGATGCATTATCATCTTGAAAAATGATTTCATCATCCCCAAACATCCTTTCAATTGATGGGATAAGAAAAGTGTCCAAAATATCAACATAAACTTGTGCATTTATTGATGATGTAATGACAGCCATCTCCCCAGTGCCTTTACCTGACATGCAGCCCCATATCATCAATGACTGTGGAAATTTACATGTTCTCTTCGAGCAGTCATCTTTATAAATCTCATTGGAACGGCACCAAACAAAAGTTCCAGCATCATCACCTTGCCCAATGCAGATTCGAGATTCATCACTGAATATGACTTTCATCCAGTCATCCACAGTCCACGATTGCTTTTCCTTAGCCCATTGTAACCTTGTTTTTTTTTCTGTTTAGGTGTTAATGATGGCTTTCATTTAGCTTTTCTGTATGTAAATCCCATTTCCTTTAGGCGGTTTCTTACAGTTCGGTCACAGACGTTGACTCCAGTTTCCTCCCATTTGTTCCTCATTTGTTTTGTTGTGCATTTTCGATTTTTGAGACATATTGCTTTAAGTTTTCTGTCTTGACGCTTTGATGTCTTCCTTGGTCTACCAGTATGTTTGCCTTTAACAACCTTCCCATGTTGTTTGTATTTGGTCCAGAGTTTAGACACAGCTGACTGTGAACAACCAACATCTTTTGCAACATTGCGTGATGATTTACCCTCTTTTAAGAGTTTGATAATCCTCTCCTTTGTTTCAATTAACATCTCTCGTGTTGGAGCCATGATTCATGTCAGTCCACTTGGTGCAACAGCTCTCCAAGGTGTGATCCCTCCTTTTTAGATGAAGACTAACGAGCAGATCTGATTTGATGCAGGTGTTAGTTTTGGGGATGAAAATTTACAGGGTGATTCCATAATTTATTCCTCAGAATTGAGTGAGTCCATATTTTTTTCCCTCTGGTTGGTCTAAAAAAGTAACCGTTACTGACTGCCACAATTATTTTTCCTGATTTCTTATAGTGTTTCTTAAAGCCAGGAAGTTGCCATTTGAAATGACTTTAGTTTTGTGTCATGTCTGTGATCTGCTTTTTTCTACAAAATTAAACAACTGAATGAACATCCTCCGAGGCCGGTGATTCCATAATTTTTGCCAGGGGTTGTATAAAACAGTATCATCCATGCCCTGACACACCTCTGGCAGATCATTAATATAAAGACTAAAGAGAAGGGGGCCCAAAACAGAACCTTGCGGCACACCCATTGTACACTTAATGTTATCAGAGAAAACATCCTTAACTTTAACACATTGCATCTTATCAGATAAATAAGAAGCCATCCATTGCAAATATCCAAATATTAAAATTTGAAAGTTTTTGAGATGAGAACACTATGATTTACCATATCAAATGCTTTTCTCAAGTCTAAAAATACAGCACCAACTACCCCCCCATCTAATTTAAATTTTATATGCTCGATGAGATGTAAAACAGCTGTTTCAGTGGAGTGATTGGGCCTAAAGCCAAACTGCAATGGATGTAAACAAAATTTACTATCTGTGAGATATGTAGTGAGTTGTTTAATTACAACCTTCTCAGCAACTTTTGAAAGCACTAGAAGTATACTTATTTGTCTGAAATTACTCGCTTCATGACGGTCACCAGGAGTGACAATGGCTTGCTTCCAAGCATTTGGAAAAACATTATGTTTTATTGATTGGGTTCGGGTTGTTGACCCAAGTGCAGGAGCAGTAAGGCAGGCAAATAGGTTTAACAAGAGTTTCTTAACTCATTGAGTGCCAGCCATTTTCAAAGTTCAGAACATCCCAGTGTCAGGATTTTTCAGCATTTGAGTGTTTTTTTTCAAGACCCATAGAAAATTGAGTTCTATGTCCATGTCATCAACAAACATACCAAAAGAAACTTCAGGCTTTCCTTTATCATCAGAAAAAAAACGTTTGTTTGTACCTCTTTCCATTCTTTAGTAATTGTCTGCAGAACATGAATGGGTATCACTAAAAATGCTGATTTCTGACAAAAAAACAGAAAATTGGCTTTTTGTGACAAGCAACATTTCAAGGAGAAAATGTCTTTGATTATAATTGTTTTTGCTTCAGTGACATCTCAAACATTATGAAAAGTGATCCTATTGTATAATGCACCAAAAACAAAACAAAAAAAAAACGTCAGGGGAGGGACTCCGTCTGTCTCTTCTCTCAGCGGCGCGTCTTTTCCCTCTGGTTCCCGCGTATCGGACCTTTTTATTTTTTTCAAAAACCTGATGGATTTGAATCACATGTGCTTGTATGAGCCTGTCGATTGCATCATTTCCTGGTAAGCAGCCTGTGTGTGAGGTGTGTGTCGTGCGCTCGGCGTTTTTTCATTCCATGGAAAAAGACGGAACGACTGGAACAGCGTGACTGCATCACAGTTTGACAGACAGCCAGGTGGAAACCAGTCGGATTAGGAACGGTACAACCGTAAGACGTCCGCACAACAGTGGAGAGCGAGCTGTGCTCCGGTCCACACTCACACTGCTACCACCCACAGAATGGGTTCCCTTGTGATTACAACTCTGATTTTTTTACACAAGCTAGATCAGCTGATTAACCCCCCCCCCCCCCCCCCCCCATAAAAAATGTAACTGGCGCGATAATGTCTTTGGCGCTGAGCGTTACTATCTGCAAAGACGTGTTTAAGCGTCAATGGCACTCAATGAGTTAAACAAAGGACTGTGCAGCACAAGGACTAGGTCGGACCATGAGGACTTGACTGATGGGACAGACAGGGCAACAAGACAGGGACTGAAACCAGGGAAATTGGGCAAATAAATTACAAACTTTCCATCTTCAAATATTAAAAGATGTGCTAGTATTCTCTGTACACTACATATTGATTTTTTTTTTTTCTGTTATTTTTTGTAGTTGATTGGTTAGGGTTGGGACATGGAAAAGAACCCATTGATACTGACCAAAACTAATACTTTACACTAATTAATATTCCTTCAGTTAAGCTGAAGGTCCATAGATGGTCTTATGAATGTCATCTTCAGTTTAAATTGTTCTGAAATACACTCAACTATTCAAATTTGTAGAAAATTCAATACATTTTGTTCAAAGTGTGACTGATGCATGGATGGACGTATAAACAAACCCATTTCCATAACCCCCACCACCCCACCGCCATTTGGCCATATGGCTGGCAGAGGATAAAAATCAAAGTATTTGTCCAGTGTACACACTTTACATCATTGGTGAAAGAGCCTCAAATTAACACCCATAAATTAATTAAATTTTGTTATTCAGATCCACCAGAACATCAGGATCACAACTAAAGAAATAATGATGGACTTGGAGACATCAGATAGAAATTTGCCCTTGTCCATCTTTAAGAGAACGCTCCATCTCTCTGACCTGAAGGGCTCCTGACCAGATGAAACAACCTTAATCTAAAACCTGTATGAAATGAGAAAAAAATTATGATCAGTCATTTGCTTTCTCTGACTTACTGTACCTTTTGGAACAGGACCTCAAGCTTTTTCAGCAAATCTATGGAGTTATGTAGAACAAAATGTCCTGAAAACCAAATTATTCAAATATCATATGGGTTAATGAAACAATGAATCAAATGACCAATTGAACAAATTAATTTACAAGTCACAAAATACCCTCTTGAAAAGGTTCAGCAAAGGTAAATGTTTACATGGATGTTAAATCATTAAAACTTTATTTATATGAAAGTCAACTCTTTTGAAATCACTGTTTTTTTTTTTTGTTTAAGAAGAGCTCTATTTCTATCACACTTTTCTTTTGAGCAGATGCTCAGAGGTTTACAGTGATGCCTCATATTTACCCATTTGTGCAGATGTGTGGACAGAGACAATGCAGACTAAGTGTCTTGTCCAAGGACACAGGCAGGTAGCATTAGCAGGGTTCAAACCCAAGCCATCTTGCTCTGGCACATGCTCTGGTGCCACACGGCCCTAAATCCACCACACTACAGAAAACAGTTTCTCAACATATTTCTTAAACCGTGATGGTATATGTTTCCTTTTATAAAAATCTGTAATGGTCCCACTGTCATGATGTAAGTTAAAAAGAAACATCCATCCATCCATTTTCTTACGCTTTATCCGAGTCGGGTCGCGGGGGCAGCAGCTCAGGCAAAGCCGACCAGACCTCCCGATCCACACACACCTCCCCCAGCTCCTCCGGGGGAACCCCAAGGCATTCCCAAGCCAGCCGAGAGACGTAGTCCCTCCAACGTGTCCTGAGTCTTCCCCGGGGCCTCCTCCCGATGGGACGTGCCAGGAACACCTCTCCAGCAAGGCGTCCAGGGGGCATCCGGAAAAGATGCCAGAGCCACCTCAACTGGCTCCTTTCGACGTGGAGGAGCAGCGGCTCGACTCCGAGCTCCTCACCCTCTCTCTAAGGGAGCGCCCAGCCACCCTGCGGAAGAAACTCATCTTGGCCGCTTGTACTCGCGATCTCGTACTTTCGGTCATGAGCCGAATCTCATGACCATAGGTGAGGATTGGAATGTAGATCGATTGGTAAATCGAAAGCTTTGCCCCCCTACTCAGCTCTCTTCACCACAACGGTCCGATACAGCGACCGCATCACTGCAGATGCTGCACCGATCCGTCTGTCGATCTCATGCTCCATCCACCCCTCACTCGTGAACAAGACCCCGAGATACTTAAACTCCTCCACTTGAGGCAAGGACACTCCACCGACCTGAAGAGGCAAAGCACCTTTTTGTGGTCGAGAACCATGGCCTCGGATTTGGAGGTGCTGATTTTCATCCCGGACGCTTCACACTCGGCTGCAAACTGCCCCAGTGCACGCTGAAGGTCCTGATTTGACGAAGCCAACCGAACCACATCGTCCACAAACAGCAGAGACGAGATTTTGTGGTTCCCAAACCAGACCACCTCTATACCGCCTAGAAATTCTGTCCATAAAGATAATGAACAGAACCGGTGACAGGAGGCCAACGTGCACTGGAAACAGGTTTGACTTACTACCGGCAATGTGAACCAACCATGCTGCGGTCGTACAGGGACCGGATAGCCCTTAGCAAAGGACCCCGGACCCTGTACTCCCGGAGCACCCCCCCACAGGGTGCCCCCGTGTTCCAGTGGGGTTGGAGCCTGTCGCTCGGAGCGCGGTGTGCTCTCAGCAGTTGTGGGCGGTCTTTAAACTGTCTGGATCACTCCTTTAATCTGTGTAATCCCCATAAAATCGTCCCTGAAAGCCATATTAATTTTCCGAATGGTGTCCACCTGGAGGTCTCTCTCAGTTTCTGGAAAAAAATTGATGCAGCAAAGCTCCAAATCGTTCAGACATTTATTCGCAATAAAAAAATGAGAGGGGTGGACCAGTGCTCACACAAAGCCTGCTCACAGGCGAATGACGCAATCGACAGGCGTGAAAAAACTCACGCATGCGCACGAAGGTTCAAGCTTGGCTGATGCAATCACACGTGATTCAAATCCATATGGTTTTTGCAAAAAATAAAAAGGTCCGATACTTTTTGGACAGACCTCGTAATTCAACTTTAAACAGAACACGCCAGTTTATGACAAAGCTGACATTTTGTATGAATTATTGTAAAATTTCACAGAAGATATGGCTCCCAAATGTCGACATTGCATGCAGTGAATTCAATTCTGTACAGAGTTTTTTTGAGATGGTGTCCTTTGCATAAAACTCAAAGAATTTTAAAATGGACAAAATATTGATGGAGGTCCAACTCCACATCAGGTGACATACAAACAAACAAAAAAAACAAAGCAGTAAAGTGATGGACAGTAAATGTAAATCCCAATGGAAATGACGAGATTTAATCAATTCATAAACATTTGATAAAAAATAAACTTTATTTTTACACTTTGTCTCACAGTACAACCCCTGGCAAAAATTATGGAATCACCAGCCTCGGAGGATGTTCATTCAGTTGTTTAATTTTGTAGAAAAAAGCAGATCAGACATGACACAAAACTAAAGTCATTTCAAATGGCAACTTTCTGGCTTTAAGAAACACTATAAGAAATCAGGAAAAAAAATTGTGGCAGTCAGTAACGGTTACTTTTTTAGACCAAGCAGAGGGAAAAAAAATATGGAATGCTCATATTTGCTACGCATTTTACAGACACCTGCAGCAAAAATGATTCATTTCCTCATTCAGCTGGAGGAGCGAGAGGGCTGGAAAGAAATACGACTTCAACTGCAGCAGGAGAAAGGGGTATTACCATTGGTGGAAAACACAGGATTTAACCAATCAAAATCACCAACTCCACGTGGGTATGATGACAACCCACAGATCCCACGTGGGGTGTGTGTGTGTGTCTGTGTGTGTGTGTGTGTTTTGAACGGGAATTTTCTTCTGTGTTTCTCTGTCTGCAACCGCAAACAAGTAAAAAAAAAAAATACAGAAATTTTTCTTTGTCACTGGTGTAAATTATATTACCTAATAAACAGTGATCCCCAATCCACATCATTTGGTTGCTTGGCGAAGAAAATTGTGGAACGAAAAGCAATCAATTTTCAAAATTGTGTGATACTTGCCATGCTTGGAGTGTGTTTTTAGTGAGTGTGGTCGAGTGTTTTAGGATGTGTGGTTAGTGTGTGGTGTAGCCATTATATTTATTTAGTGCATCAAAATAATCAGGCATCTGGAACAGCGCGTCAAGTCTGTCTTTATTTCGGAGCATGTCATCAGAGTCTGATCAGACTGATGATGAAGTAGACTTTATTGTTCTGGTCTGGACGGACAAGAGCAGGTGGATTCACCAATCTGTGTGCACAGATCAGCACAGTGGATCGGACCGTGCACTTCTCTCTTTCCAGCTTTTCCAGGACTCAGGCGCTGCAGAGAGCTCTGCTCCAGCCTGACTCCTGTAACACAGAACAGGGTGCAGACACACACTGCCCCAGCAGGCTCCAGGGGTGGAGAACACAAGAGTCCAGGTTGAGATTCCACCCCACCCCCAGCCCCAACCAGGTCCAAAACACCTTTATCTATTTTTTTTTTTTTTGGGGCCACTAACACAGTAAGGACAGTAAGTACCAACACCAATAAAAATGCCACAAAAACAAGAAATTAGGGAAAAATCCACATTGATATTGAGGTGTAATATCTGTACTTTTTTTTTTTTTTTTGGTGCTTCTGATGTGCAGGACTTGTTTTTCTAAGTGACACACATATAATTTATGTGGCATCTTATTGCATGCAAACAGCCACAAAAAACATCTGAAGCATTTCTACTTATGTTACATTTCTACATATGTAGAAATGTAACATAAACAAATTGACATTAAAATGGCAAAATATATATTTTTGAAATTTCCAATTTATATTTGCATATTAAGTTATAAAAATGGTTTTTCACAGTAAAAAAAAAAGAAAACTAAATTTTTTTCTCATTTTAATTTTAGGTTTTGGGGTGAATTTAGGGTCACTGTTTAATGCAGTATGTCAGAATGGAAAAAAAAAAACACAAACTGTTAAGTCACACAGGTGAGGTGGTACTGAAAAAAATGACACCAAACAAGGCCAGGTAAACAATTTCTTAAGGTAAATTATGAAAGTAAAATCAAAAATTGTCAAAAACACACACTAAAACAACAACAAAAAAAAAAAACATAAGATTCCAGAGGGTTAAGTGTCTGACAGCAGCACTCTGCTGACAGACACTTAACCCTGACAGATTAAAGATAATGTACAAAGATTCAAGCAAATTTCATGAACCGAACTGTGCCGATCCATGATGTCTTAACACCAGTGTGAACTGTGACTTCTGTGTACTGAAACCCACTAAAATGCACAGATTTCCATAAGGAAAATGGAAGTTGTAGGTTCAAATTCTATTTTTTCCCCCAAAATATTGTAAATGGGTGGAAAACATAATGCAGTTTACATTTAATGCCAACAGAGGGCATTTTTCTATTTAGGATACTCCCTTGGATAGGGCTCTATTAAATCAATCATTATCGTGTTGGTTTTGGGAAGCACAGAGTCGTATGCTTTTGAGAGGGTTCACTGTGTGTATATGACGCTGTTCCATGTTCCAAGATGACCGTAGCTGGTGGATGGTCCTGGGGAACACAGAAGACGGTTGGTGGCAGTGCGTGCCCTCACGCCCATCAATTAGGCCACATTTGAAGGTCCACATTATTGGTAGAAAGTTTGTCTTGCATATAATGAAACTTGCACATTTTCTGTAGAATGTGTAAATTTTCAGAATGCTAACTTTATGTTGTTTGCTGTGTTTTTAAGGGAGAGAGCCATTACCACTATTTTGTTTTCCTCCTTGGTAGCTATTTTCTTTCCCTACTGTTTGTTTCTTTTACTATAATTAATTATTGTTCCTGTTTTAATTGCACAACCATTTAGTTTTATGTAGCTGTATATCTTAGGGAGTGTGACAGTTTCTGTTGCTGTTTCTACAAGATTGGGTTAAATGGGCATTTTGTGAGTGCACTGAGGCTACACTGGAAACTTCCAGAAAGCACACAGTTGTGTGTTAGGGATAAGGGGTCAGTGTTACAGGGTAAAAAATGGAAAACCCTTAGGGCCCCTTCACATATAACATGACTGAAGCTGACTAGCACACAGAGTAATTGCATGCCAGTCGTGAACAATAGGAGCTGCCTCCAATGCCTTGTACACCTGTCACTACAACTATTCGCGCACACCAGTGGCCAAAAGACAGAGAGTGCCCTGTGAGAGCCCATTCGATCCCTCTCGTGGCAGGTGTCGGCCAAATTCCCGGTGACACACACGAACATCCAACAGTGCTCGCTGGCCACGAAAAATAGTGAGCAGATGACCACTTTCGAGTTGGCTGTGACATTTGTCTAAGTGCCCCCACGAGTGTGGCACTGCAAAGCAACACACGTGGCGTGCACATGTGCCCCCCTTCACAGACACACATGTGTCATGTTGGGGGAGAGCACACTTGCATGACATGCTGATATGTATTTACAGACATGATCACATGGGGGCCAGATAGCCACGTCTGAGCGCACACAGCCGGGCTGCTGCAGCTGCACAGAGCGCAAGTTTTCAGGCTGCTCCATGTGATATGGACCACCAGATCACGCATCAGGTGATTTGAATGTCACACGTGTCCAGCCCAACATGCATGTCTGGCAGAATACGTGCACCGCAGGACTATGACAATATAACATGCCAACAGCGCCACAAATATGCCACTTTCAGTCACGTATCTCCAAAAATAGGCCATAACAAATGCAGTTTTGTCAGTTATCACAGAGCTTTTTTCTCTTTTTTTAAAATTACGTTTATCTCCTTGTTGATTTTAGTCATTTTACACTCCTCTTATAAGACAGTGATTGTAGCGCAGTGGTAAAGTTTCCGTATGTTAATCTGAGCTTTTATAAATTGCAGGTTCGAATCCTGTGAGTGGCATTTATTTTTTTATTTAACCACAGGGTTCTGAACTGCATCCCCTTTAATTTATTATTGATATCAACACAGTGATATTCACTAATTATACAGCTGGTTTTTATTTTATTTTTCTCCACATCAGTGGCACAATGTGGTGCAGCTGCTCGCACTGTGTTCGTGCATGCGCACAATGGTTTATGGTTCCACATTTCGTGTTTGGTTTTTGGCTTTTCTTTTGGTTTCTGCATCTTTGTGTTATTTGTGAAGGGGCCCTTAAGTTTAATGACCTTCTCCTGGTTTTATTTATTCTAATATTTTTGTATTTTCACTTTGTAATATATTAGAAGTTAAACCACTAATTTATTTTTTTCTGAATTAAAGAACCCAAAATGTAATTCTTGTGTCCTATGTAATGACAATTTCACCAGGCTACATATCTTTATTATTATTTTTTTTAATTTACAAGTACATATGGTGCTTCTGCCCGTTTGGCCGTGTATTGAATATGTGTTATTTTGGGGTTTATCATTTGCCATTGTTTTCTGTTCTCTGGTGTGGGTCTTTCCCTGTGTTTGTCATGTGTGCCTTGGTCCTCACTCCTGTGCATGGACGTGTCTTCCCTTGTCTGTTGTGTACACTGGCTTCTGTGTGGTTTCCTCCTTTTGTGACTGGTTGATTTGCTTGTGTGTCTGTTGTGTCCCTCCTGTGTGTGTGTGTGTGTGTGTGTGTGTGTGTGTGTGTGTGTGTGTGTGTGTGTGTGTGTGCGTGTGGTTTTGCCGTTCATCTCTCTGCATCCTACCTGTGTGTGTGGGTGTGTCGTGTACATGCCCTCCATTCTCCTGTGTCTTGAGATGTGGGTGCCACATCTCAAGCTTAGTCTGGTTAAGTGTCTCGAGGTCTTTATGTACGCACAGTTATTATTTGTATTTCCACTTGTGGTTTCGTGGTATTCTGAATTTTGGTTTTGGTCACTATGTTGCACTGATGGTCATTTAGGTTTGATCACTCTTGTTGTTGCTTTCTTAGTTCTTCTTCTTCATGTTTATTTCTGCTGCACTCACCTCTTAGTTAATATTTATATTTTATGTGCTTATTTCTCTTATGATGGTTATGTTTGTGTTTTTGTATGTATTTTCCACTCACCCTTGTTTGTTTTAACTTCCTGATCACCGTCCCTGTCCATTTGGTTCTGTCACTTGTATGTCACATTATTTCCCACGTGCGTTTTTGTTTCCTGCTTTCGTTACTTGCGCACCTGTCTCATTAGTTGTTTCCATATTTAAGCAAATTGGTGCTGTTGATCTTTGGCGGTTCATTGTTTGTCATGTTCTTCTTCACTCATCATGTTTTCTGGCCCTGTAATCTGTTCAGAGGTGAAAACTCTGGCCTCAGAATGTTAAAGTCCAGTGAATGAGCTAATTATTAAGATCACCTGTTTTAGCTGCACAGGTAGCAGCAGTACGTGGTCGGGTTTTGGCTTTCTGAAGCCTTGACTTTCAGAGTTTTCCACCTCTAGTTCCGTTGACCAGCTCCGCGCCTTTGTGAGCATGTGTTTTGTGACCACTTTGTATATTTCCATTGTTCTGTTTTGTTGTTGTTGGTTGGTTGTTTTTTTTTTTTTTTTTTTTTTGGTCCTTGTGCCTTCTGGTAGTTGCTTTGCCATCTTCTCCCTTGATCTGGATACTTTGTGTACACTGAGCTATATAGACGGTTTGTTGAACTGAATGTACTGGACACTGTAAATAAATCGTGTTTTTGTCACACCTCCAGAGAGGCCCTGTCTGCGTTTTTGGGTTCTACAATTACCGCAAGCCTTAACACTACAAAGAGTAACAAAAACAACAAAGAATTTATCATGGCCAGAAAACAAATAAACAACAACAAGTAAGGCAAGTGCATTTGGTTGGCTCCACATAAAAAAAATAATAATAATAATTTTGGAGATTCTAGATTATATTTCTGAGCCTCCAATCAAAGGTGGAAGGTGATGAAAGTATAATATAATGACCCATCAAATGCTGATAAATAGCAGCAGAGCTTCATTAGCGATGGCTCTGCTGATAGGCTTTATTAATCTCAAAATGTCCAAAAGATGTCAGGAAATAAGAAAAATAAATCTCACACAACAGAATCAATGTCTGTTCACTGAGATGTGAGCTGTCTGAGTCTTGGAGAAAGCACTTTTAAGGACACATCTTGCTGCGGCAGAGACTCTCCTCTCTGTGTGTGATCGCTGAAGGAGGCGGCACTTTGCCAGACTCAAAACACAGCCATTCGGAGCTCCATGCAGTCCGGCGGTAATGATGGCAGACGCTGGCAGGGGCAGTGAGACTCATTACAATCATTAGTTTCGAGTCATTTCTGTGTCAGAGCTCCTTTGCCATGCTGGATAAAAGGGGTCTGCAGCTGATTTGGGCGCAGTGACGGCAAAGGTGGGCAGTTCTGGTCTGTAACAGCCATTAGCATCAGGGCGTGATGAATGTGCCCGGCCACAGAAGTAGAATCTGCACCGTCAGCACCTCACTTCCTCTCCATCCTTGCTGGCCCTCCCTTCCCCTGCTCACTGGGACAGCATCAGCGTGTTTGGTTGGATGTTGGGTTAGTAGCTTAAAAAAGTCTACTGTCCATAGAGGGGGGAAAAGCCAGTCGATATGAGCTCATTACAAAAGGCTCAAAGCGGCATGATGTAAGCAGTAAAATTAGTAGATCTTCTAAGAGTTTCACACCACTGCAGGGACTCTCAGAGAGAAGTGAAAGTTTCGCGGCTATTAGCTGCACCAGCACTACTTCTGTCAGCGAGTGCTGAGCTGAGATCTCACGAGCCTCTTTAGCGACACGTTCACAGGTGGTTTATCTCTGGAAGAACTGGAAGGTGCATTTAAACCAATAAATCGGGCGGCTGAGCAGCATTTATTTCTTTCAACAAGCTGATTCAAACTGTGTCTGATTAGCTGTTACTGAGGGACAACCAGATGATCACATGTATCATGAGGGGGTCTACAGGGTTTCTGGACTGTGCTCCACAACGGTGGTGCTACACGGCTGACGTGTCACCAAGCTAAGGGCCCCCCCACCCCCCCATACTACCTGACTACTTGTGATGTGTTTGTGAATCAGAATCCAATGCAGTCAGGTCACATGGTAGATACAGTAACGCACAGCAGGAGCACACGTCCTGAACTCTGACTGTTACTTTGGGTGGATCTCTGAGAACATTGAAATAGCAGGCTTGTTTGAGTGCTCGTTAGTAACCCACGTAGTAGCACACACGTGTCAACCTGGTGGTATGCAGTTTTATTTCCAGTTAGTGGAGGCAGGGCTTATTGTTTGTGTTCATTCTGACAAGCAGTGGTGTTCTTGTGATCACCACTGTGCATTTCTTCTAATTTGTTCCTTTTGCCATTGTGACCAGACATTCAGGGACAGTATTGCTTGGGTGGATGCCAACCAGGACCCAGGCCAGGTCAACAGTATCCTGGATGTGGCCTGAATTTTAGTTTTGTTGTTCTTTCTGATGTACAGAAGTTGTGACTTGAGAACTGTAGAGAGTGGTCATCATGGGCTTTTCTTTAGTAAGATATTGTCAGAGACTAATAGTGGACAGTAAAACAGACTTTGTGTTTAACCCTATGGGGCTCACGCTATCGTATACGATGGCTAAGACCAAGCTTTACTAAATTATAAATAACTTTTTAATGATATGAGATAGAAACTTACTTTTTTTTTTTGCTGAAAAGTTAACTCCGCGGACTTTTGAGCCAGCCATCAGCCATCTTTGTACTCCTCAAAGAAGCTGTGTGATGACGTGCGCAATGTGAGTGTCCAATCAGAATTGGTAATCGTAGGGCAGATTTACCTCACGTGAAAAGCCAAAGATCGTTTTCAGGAGTGATGTTACTAGTTGGCCTGTTTGAATAGCCTCCTGGGTGCTCCAATGAGTAAATACTATTAGTACATACTCAGTGCGCCCTGCACCATTATGCAGAGCGATCAGTGAAAGCAGACGGAGAGCCTCTGATGACAATCTCATGTGAAAGCTGCTTTAGGAGCAGCACAGAACAGTCCAAAACACAGTAGAAGTAGAAGTTTGTGTTGTAACCTTTGTCTAATAGCAGACAGAAATTGCTTTTGAGATGAAGACAAAAAAAAACACAACCATTTTGTATATATTGTTCAAAATGTGCATTTGTTTATTGTTTGAACCTTTTTGTTGTACAGTCTTCCACACAAGACATCAAATTACCTTTATAAAATGTCAAAACAGTTGTTTATTATAGTTTGCTGTGTGTTTTGAAAAAAAAATGTGTGGAAAATTATTTTCCGCTTCTCTTTTTTCTTTCTTATTTTTGTTTGTAAATCTTTATTACACTTACACAACACAACGAAAGCATATATATTATGAAAGCACAGGTTGTCCTTAAAAAAAAAAGAGACATAAAACCTGATTGTGGGATGCAGGGAGAGCTGTTAACAGCAATAATAAAACATTTATGCCAGGCGAGTGAACTGTCCAAAAACATTCCCTCGGACCCCAGAGGGTTAACAAAGCAAAAACTCAAAATCTTGCCAAGCATATTTTTTTCTGAATTCTAGTCAAACTGTATCAGGCTCAGCATAAAACCTAATCACCTAAACAGTAATATTGACTCTTTTTAAACTTACAGAAGTGTTTTTCTTTCCCTGTTGTCAATGCACCAATAACACCAGATCAAATTCCTTGTACTGTATGTGCAAACTTACTTGGCAATCAATTCCAATTCTGATTCAAGACATAGAGCTTGTTTTTAGACAATGCATCTTGAATAACTTTCTAAGTGAAACAGTCTTGAAAACAACTTGTTCTGAGCGGGGACGGACTGGGACCAAATAACAGCCCTGGACTCTTTCCCCAAATAGGCCCACCAAGTGACCGTGGGGGGTTGCTCATGAAAAGTTCTGGTATCTTGAGTCTGTGATTTTAAACTGATTAAAAAAAAAACACACTGGTGGACTATCTGACTGTTTATTGAAGAACACAAGAACACCTAATGTTAATGTTATCACTGATTGTATCTAAAGTATGTGATGGGATCTAGGAAATCCCCTCACACTGTGGACTGGCATATGTCCAGGAAAGAGTGAAAATGTGTTGAATGGCAATATTGTGGTGGAAATGGGTTTTTAATGAAAACCCATTTAGTAAAAGTAACATGTAACTGTAATATCCAGTCATATTTGAAAATATCGCACCAAAATATGCTTGATTAACATGCATTATTAATCAAGCATCAATCAAAGTATTTTATTTGTTATGCCAGCCTTGAAACCTGTATTTATACCTCAAAATTCAATTTTTACAAACCAGCCAATTTTGGCAAGAAGAATACAAAGATTTGAAAAGAGCTTAAAATAGGGTTTCAGATGCTATCAAAATCTCAAAAACGTCAAATTTCATTCATTTTTTTTTTCCTAGATCCCATCACTTTTAGCCTGTTAGGTTTATTCTATGTAAGACTTAGCTTGCTTGAAACATTTAATAGTTTAAATATTATACTGAATTTATGTTAGCTTATAGTTAAGCCTAAACAAACAAACCTAAAACAAGGCTATTAACAAATTGCAGTATAACACTGTTGTGCTTATTTATGACGCAAATCAACCTTTATAATAATGAATAAATGAGTTTATTTTGGTACAAAGAAAAATAAAAAGAGAAAAACTTTTCAGTACAAATATATATATATATATATATATATATATATATATATATATATATATATATATATTTCTCAGTTAAGCTAAGCAACCGAGCAAATGCTTATATACACCTACCCCTTTTACCTCAGTAAATTTTACTCATCACAACAAAAGCAAAACAAGCAGAACAAGGCAAACACAATTTATCATCAATAATAATAATCATCCTTCAAACAAATTTGCTTGGTAGTTACATGTTTGTTTTGACAGCAATAAACCACATTATTTCTTATCATCACGACACAAGAGGGCCTAATCGTAACCTCCTGGTTTATGCTGTTCTCACTTACTGGTACCACTTTTTTCCAGTGAAATTCCCTGAGCTTGCTGTCTCTTATCAGGTTCAACTTCCACATGGTTCTCATTCTCGGTCTGTGATGTAGTCCTTTGGACGACATTGTTGTCTAACACATTACTGCTACTGCTGGCAGTTGCACTGCAGCCAAAAAGCTCTGTGAGCTTTTTACATTTTCATTTCATTACATGACACTCTTTTCTTTTAACTTTTCCCATCCACTGAAACCGAACTACTCACTCTTCTTTGTTGGCTTTTAAGCCGAAATGTATGCATGACCAGTGTTGTATAAAGTACCGGAAAATCACACTTAAGTAAAAGTACAGATACCCATTAAAAAAATGACTTTGGTAGAAGTTCAAGTCACCGATTAAGACTTTTACTTGAGTAGCATTTTAAAGTATCTAGTATTTATTGTACTTAAGTATGACAAGTAATGTACAACTAAATGTACTCAAGTATTGAAAGTAAAAGTACAAGTAAATGTTAATAATAAAAAACGGACTGATTTTTTTTTTTTATTACAAAGTTTATCTAGGCTTTGTAAATGACTGGTAGTATTAGTCAAAATACTGAAAATTGTGCACATCACACAAAAACACTTCAGAAACAAGGTTTCAAAACCTAAGTAGGCTACTCACTATGTGTTCACAGGAAAGTTATTTATTTCTATATGTATTTATTTATTTTCATTGTTACATGGTTTTATCTTTTCTGTTGTTTTGTTTCATTCGGTTCTTTTGGTCTCTTTCTCTAAAATTCTATTGTAACATTATCAGTCTATTATTATTGACTATTATTGTTGTTGCTATTAATATATGAATAAAAAAATTATAATTGAACTCTTTTACGACAACGAACGCTGAGTCATTAATTATACAGAAAACAAATCAACACAAACATGCTGATGCAAACAACTTAATGCTAACTTTAACATTGAAAACGCCACAAACATGCTAACGTGTTAGCATCGGTCCCGTTTTTAAGTTATAAAATACATCTATCAACTGTTTGAGAAGACCATAACAGGTCGGTTTAACATAAAAATACTAAATATTACTCAGACATATGCTCTTCAGGGATTTAGCGAGGAAAAATTAGGATAAAGCCAAATAAAACAATGAATCCATGATCGAATCACTGCTTCGATTGGTTCAAGGTTCAAAGCAAAGAAATGATTCTGCAGAGAAATGATCATTTTCCTGACAAACACCCCCCAAGTGGGTCACAAATGTAGTGAAGTAAAAGTGAAAGTAAGCTGAATAAAAAAAACTGAAGTACAAAGTCTCCCAAAATGTACTTAAGTACAGTAGTGAAGTATTTTTACTTCGTTACTATACAACACTGTGCATGACAATCAACTCAAAATTTTGTTCATTGAAGAGGGCCGACGGCCGTAGAACAGACAGCTGTTCTAGGCTTTTCCAGAATGCGCAGATTGCCAGTCCGTCCCAAGTTCTGAGTCATAACTCAAATGAAACAAGCTTGTTTTGAAGTGCCATAAGGTTTTTAAGCTGCTGGGTAATTTGAAAAGGATGAATCATTTTGTTTCAAGAAATAGACTTGAAATGAGACAACAAATCTGTTTATTCAAAACTGTAGGTCCCTCCTGTGTTCTGTTGCACTCTGGACAGACTGCACCACATTATTCCAAAAGTAAGAGGTAAAATATACACTGTCATCAATTACAGTCTTCCATAAATACTGTGAGCCAAAATGTTGAGAAAAAAGATATTTTTATGCAGTCCACTTTGGACTTTTAGCTATTTAAATAAATAAACCAGTTGTTCCAGCCTGATCCTTTCAGATCTCAGGAACAGTGGAGCCTAGTTAGTACTTCCATGGGGGACCTCTACAGAGCACCAGGGGCTGATTGCATTTTTCCAGGTAAATCTGGAGTTGCGTTGGGAAGGGCATCTGTCATAAAACCTACCAAATACCACTGTGAATCTGGCTTTATCTGCTTTGGTGAACCTGAGCACATGGGGACAGCTGAAAGGACAATAAGTATAATTGCTTCCGGGGGGCATAGGTCGGGTGCTGACCCGCGCTCCCTTCCGGCTCCTCCCTTTTGGGGCGCGGGTGTGCCCCTGGCCTTGGGGGGGCTGGGTGGCGGCCGGTCTGCCCATGGGGAGCCCTGGTGCTGCGCCGCCAGGCTTCTGATCCTATTGGGGGTGGGGTGGCGGTGGGCGGGGGATAACTGGATGGCCATCATTCCTATCCACGTTGGGCCCGTCCATTGGTGGGCCAGGGTCTGGTGCCTGGGGGTGGGTGCCTCTCCCCATGGCCGGATCACACGTGGTCCCCCATGCCCCTGCTTCTCTCCCCGGGTTTGTGGGGCCCGCCTGTCTCCCTCTAGCTCCTCGGCTTCCCCTGTCTCTCCTGGGTCTCCTCTCGTGCCTCCCTGGCTTGGGGCTGCCAGGCAGTGTGGCTCACCCATCTCAGGCTGCCTGGCCCCCTTTCCCCCCTGTTGGTTTGTTCTTTCCCGGTGTTTCCGGTGCTCCTCCAGGGCTGGCTGCCTCCCCTCCGTCTCGTGGTCTCCCTGGTACCTCTGTGGGTACCCGGTGGTGCCGCGGTGCCCGGTGGGGCCAGTGTGTGTGGCCCGCTCCCTGCACCACACCTCTCCTTCCGCCGGCTGCTTGGGGTTGGGCCTCACATGTCACACCCTTTTAATACACTTCACCAGCACAGTACACGCACGCACATCATACTGGGGTTTAAGTAGCACATTATAGGGATCATATAGTTCTGCAGCCAGGTGTTCGGTATGGATTGATCTCCATCCGCCACCACTCCTGCCCTGCCATTTTAATGCACACACTATATTTCAACACAATTAGTAAACACACTCACTTTTCAGAGTCTGGGTCACAGGCGGTGATGGGTTTGCAGGGCAGGCTGTGGTGCAGCAGTGTACCGCAGCCTCCCATGGCAGTCTGCTACCTGCCATTTCCTGCAATGCAACACTGTCTTTGCTCACTTAGGGGGTCACACACAACAAGGCAGTTAACCATAACAATTATGGTGGGGTTGGTAGGTAGGGTCAGTGTGGCATGTGAGGTTGGCCCTGGATGGCCGTGGGGGTCTGGGGCCTGGGGTGGGGGTCTGCCTCGCCGGCTCTGCTGTGGCCTTGGGGCCCCGCTCTGGGACTCATGGGACCCGGGGTCCTGTGGATCATTGGGGGGGGCAGTGGTGCACGGGAGTCTGGCATGGGGGATGGCTGCTGTGGGTTTGGGGGCCGCGGTTTCCATGGGGTGGGGTGTTGCACTGTTCTCACTTAGGCAGTTCCCAATCTTGCGCTTGGTTCCGGTGTGGGATCTGGGGTGGGGGTGGTTTGGGGGCACGGGGTGTCTGGGGGTCCTGCGGGCTGCTGGGGGTGTCTCAGGTGTCGGGGGGGCCTCGTGTGCTTCCTGGCCCGGGGGGGTGGGTCTTGCCTCTTCCCTGGGGGATGGGCCCCGGCCTCGTCTGCCGGTGGTCCCTGCCTGCACTCTGGGTTCAGTTGCGGTGGCTCCTTTGCCCCCCGTCCCTGCTGCCACTCACTCCTCCCTCTCGGGGCTGTGGACAGGGTGGTGCGGTTCTTGGCCCCCCCTCTTGGTGGGCCCTGCGTGCTTCCCTCGGGTGTGGGGTTACTTCCTGTGCCTCCGTTGGGGGGAGCGGTGATGGGAGTGTGTTCTGGCACCGTTGGGCCACTCCCTTGTTGGTCTGTTGTGCTGCTCTGGTGGCTCTGTGTGGCTGCCCTTCCTGGCCCCTGTGCCCTTCCGCTTCCCTTTTTCACCTGGTTCCTCCTGGGGCCCTGCATCCTGGGCCCTTTTTTGTTGTCGCTTGCGGTCGGCCGTATGGCTTCCGATGCACCGGAGTGGTCCATGTTTTATGGTAGGGTTCTGTACTTTTATCTTGGCCCAACACACCAGCCATAGTAGTGATCGGATATATAGCTGTGATCTGGGTCTCTGTGTGTGGCTGGTTACGTGTTTGTGGCCGACACCACAATTCGGTTTTGGGTGCTCTCAAGGGGATCAAGACTCTGGTGTCCTAGATTAGGGAATGAATGCTCACTAACTAGACAACAGACTGTCACTGTTTGTTCATGTGTGGTGGTTTGTTCCGGCATGTTTTATGTTGGGGCCCCGTCTCCTCGATGTCTCACTACACAGTTATTGCTTTCACCACTTGTCTTTCATTTTTTGTCTGTCTTCGTGTTGTTTTGGTGGTCGGTCCCTCCTGATAGAAGTTGTCAGTCGGCTTTGAGTAGGATCTTGTAGGGTGATCGGGAAGGGCGGATGGGGTCACACACGCACACCACATTCACTCACGCACTAGATACCTTCTGTCCTGCAAGAATAAATTGCATATATGTGTATTAATGTTCATAAATAGTTCTGCCAGTGTGGCATTTACCATTACTATATATGCAGACAGGGGGGAAAAAAAAATGAAATAGGGAACCACAAAACATTCCACCTGCTGTTGGAAGGGATGCACAGTTAGACAGGTGTGCACGATACCACGGCAATGGTTTCTTGCACATTTGTGCATGTGCACGAACACAGTGTGAGCAGTTAGAACATGTTGCACCACATTGCGCTGCTGTAGAGAAAAAAACAAATAATTAAAACCACACACCACAAAAAACACAGCAATGTACAATATTTAATACACCCGTACACCTGTGCAGGCCCCTCATAGCCAGTCTTTAGTGTGTTAGGGTCTCACAGAGAGAAGGAAGAGTAATCATGACTGTACCTGCCTTCAGCTGCCCTGGGGTATAAGATGGAATCTTACCCCTCACGGGCTATCCAGCCTTCCATACTTGCCTGAGACAGGATATCAACTAGGCAGGGGCACCAAAGCACGACAGGGAACGGGGGCATCAAATCAAAGCAGCTCAAATATGTGCAGGCCATCAGTTTTTGGGGATCAATTGAACTACTCACTTAGTGATCCACATAACAATAGAACAATGCTGCAATCAACCAAGCACAAATGACAGTATTATCACATGCCCATAAAAAATAATAATAATTAAATACTGCCAAAATACAGTCTCTAAACACCCGGGTCTTCACACCACCGGCCTGGTGTGGGTGTCTAGTGCCATCTTCACTGGAGAGGACTCCCAGCCCCATGTCTTGGCCAAACAATCTGTATGTATGCCTTAATTGAATAGAGTACAGTACTTCAAATAGTAAGATAATGAGCAGACAGTCAACCAAACGACACACCAACAAACCCCCCCCCCCCTTAAAACAAACAATGCCATGCAACCCCGCACCCCCATTGGTGTGTAAGCAGTTACGTCATTGCAGAACCTATATCAGTAGCAAAAATGGTGTAAGCAGTTCTTTGTTGCCAGATTAAAACCAGAAGTGTTCTTCATTGCACAGTGCATCATGGAAAAGATCTACTGTGCTTATCAGTGAAAAAAACAAAAAACAAAATCATGGATTATATGTATTCACAAATTAGCGGTGCAACGTTCTAGTTGGGCAGTAAAAACACATCCTCGTTATTGGGTATTTTCTCCTCCAAACATTCTTAAAACCTTTGATAAGACAAACAGAGTCAAGAAACACCAGTGAGACAGAAAGTCAAATTAATCACGCGCGGAGTGCAGCCAGGCTGTACACCAAGGCTACACTAAAGTCTGGCCTGTTCTCCCGCTCTTTTTATTAGAGAGGCCCTCATTACATCATAAAACTTGTCCTAAGGGGGGGGGGGGGGGACAACGCGAGACAAGTTTCTTCCCGTAACATAAACACATACGTCAATAAGTGCAGCTGTAAGGAAAAACAGTTTCTTTCTTTTACTCTTATCGTCGGAGGTCAGCACATCTCGTTCGTCTGTTGCAGTTATCAGCTGTTGTGCATCTGCCTGGAGTGTCCTGGTCTTCACACTAAGCATCACATCACAACAGTCAAAACAACCTTCAGGTCTATTACTCCCAGTTCATGACTGACCCCGTCATGCTTCACTCCCAGTCGTTAGCGGCTACAAAAACAAGTTGTATAATAATAATAAGTACATCCAGCTCTTCATTCCCAGTTCAGATTGACCCCAGCATGCTAAAACAAGGTTGAATAACACGTACATTCTCAGGGTTAGTGCAAACAGCACAACACCGTTCTCATGAGAAAGAAGACAAAGGTCCAAATGTTTAACAGTGATAACATATATATATATATATAAAATCCTTAACATTTCCCACCTGTTTATCGCCTGTTAAACATATAGTAGTAGTTATCACCTAACTTAGCACTTCTTTCTTGAGATTTTCACTAAGAGGTTCATCATGGTACGTAAAGCATCTATTTCAGTGTTTTGAGCTGCTACTATTTTTTCAGTTACATTCATGAACAGACCCAATCAATAATTCAGTGTTTCAATCATTAATGAAAATTTTTTTTTTTTTTTTTTCCCCCACTCCTATCCAGGGGAACAATGAATGTGCTATTTTATCTCCTACAGACCACAATTTCTGGTCCTTTGGTACATCCGAGCCCCACATGTGATCATGTGGTAACACATCTGGGTATATCGATCTCCTCCGTCTGGTGCTGCCATTCTTCTCTGTGGAGGTCCTTGGCACTACCACATATGTATGGTCAGTCACCTGGGTAGGTGCACACACACCACCCCAATTTGGTGGGAGACTCATGTACAGTCTGGAACCACAAAGCCAATAGATGTCATCATACACCGGAGTACCATTTACAGGTGGTAGCAAAAACTTACTAACATAAGCACATGATTCATCCGTTCCCCATGGACAGGAGCCTGTATAATTACATCCCCGTCCAATGTGATGAAGATAAGTACCATCCACATATTATGTTTTGGTTAGGCTTAAATTATTTGATAAAACATACGTTTGGGTACACAGACGTTTCTTAATTTTACCTACAGTTTTATTCCCTGTCCCGTAAAAGCAAATTGGGAATGGCCGTTGTGATGACAATTTAACGTGATGATATTTTTGCGTTTCCCTTCAGTCTAGTCAATGGAGCAGCACTTGGGCACGCTTGTACGTCCTCTGTTGAAATCCCTATCATATAAGTGGTTGCACTGAGGCAAGTGGTGTTACATCTTATCAGATTTGCTGAGAACTGCTGCCCCCGAAATACAGTTTGATTATGCATCCGTATGATAAGACATTCTGTCACCCTAGCAGGGTACGGTTTAGCCGTCAGAGCTGGGTGTGTTGAGGATATAGGTATTTGCGAATAAACATAACAATTAGTAACGTAATTCCATAGCCAATAAATGAACATCTCTGTACCACATATTAGTATGGTATATATGAGGGTGTCCATCTGTCTCATTCACATTATGAATAAACCTCTTCTGACGTTGCTTGCGTTGTTCTCTGGCTCGGTCCACAGTGAGCTGCAATTCTTGGGTCAACCACCAGGCCAGGAATCCGAGGAGCACGAAACACACTAAGATCACAACGCAACCGGCTGCCCTACCAACAGTCCGGCAGCGGCGGCGCTGAGCACGCCGCTCCGGGGTCTGCTGTAGTTCAGTCATGATTGCTAGGATACAGTGTTGTTAACCACCTCACCTAATAGTGCAAGGATCTCCCTGCTTCACTGGCATTGAGACAATCTATTGCTAATTAAATAGACTCCCTTTGTAGCCAGACTTCCCCTTACACTGTGGAGGCAGCCAACACACGCTGTATCTTACAGTGATGTATCCACGTTGATCTCTCCGCTATCTTTACTGCAGTTGGTGTCGTTAACAGCACTTGGTATAGACCTTCCCAACGAGGACTGGACCAGTTCTTCCTCTTAATCACTCTGATGAACACCCAGTCTCCTGGCTAGACTACTGGAAGGCCGTCCTGTGGAAGATCAAAATTATTCGGCAGTAAATGTGTTTAAGTTATCTCTTTCTGTGTTAATGTCTTTTTCATAAAATTTGCTAATGTTTGTTCCTCATCTGCTGTTTTAGTATCCATGTCAAAATTGGTAGACGATATGGTCGTCCATAAAGTATCTCAAATGGTGTTAACCCTGATGGTGTTGGTGTTATTCTCATATACAATTTTACTAGGTCCAACATTCAATCCAGGTTCGTTTTGTCTCTTCTATACATTTCCTTAATCTTATTTTTATTGTGCCCTTTGTCCTTTCCACTAATCCTGCACTGTGTGGATGATAAGCACAATGATTTTTGAGATTGACCTGTAGCGCTTCTCCTACGTATTGCATTATTGTATTAACAAAATGCGCTCCATTATCTGAATAAACTGTTTCTGGTATTCCAAATCGTGGAATGATGTCTTTGCACAATGCCTTAGCCACTGTAAGTGCATCTGCATGTTTTGTAGGGAACAATTCTACCCATTTTGAGAAGGCATCAATTATGACTAAACAAAATTCCTTCCCTTCATGTTTACTCAGCTGTATATAATCCATATGAATCACTTGAAAGGGATATTGTGGTGTTGGAAATTTGCCTCTTTGGGGTCTCAAATTGCCTTGTGAGTTGTGTTTTGCACATATCATGCATGCTCTACAATGCTGTTTTGCATATGCATTGAACCCATAAAGACAAAAAATAGATTGCAATTGCGATATCATACCCCCTGATGAGACATGCGTCACGCCATGGCTCATAATAGCTGCCCATTTAAACATATTTTTTGGCAATATGGGTTTCTTTTGTGGTCATACGTACAAATCATTTGCATACGTAGCCCCTTTAGTTATCCACATCTGTTTTTCTCTTTCAGTTGCCTGCTGTTGCATGTCAGCAAGCAGTGTATGACCTAAATGCAAATCCGGAGGGGTGTCATATAGGAGAAAAATAGAAAGAGCTGTTGCTGCCTTTGCGGTTTTGTCAGCAAAGTCATTTCCTTGTGAAACACTGTCAGAGCCTTTGGTGTGAGCCGCACATTTGCATATAGCAATTTGTTGAGGCAATTTCACAGCCTTCAGTAGTGCAGTTAGGAGAGTGGCATGAGTCACTGGCTTTCCAGATGATGTCACCATTCCACGCTCTTCCCACAGTTTTGCAAACACATGCACTGTGCTGAAAGCGTACTGGCTGTCTGTATAAATTGTTACAGCCGTACCTTTAAACAGATAGCAAGCTGCAGTTAAAGCAACTAATTCAGCTGCTTGTGCTGAAAATGACGATGGCAATGAAGCAGAATCCAATACTTCTGAATTTGTGACAACAGCATATCCAGATTGTGTTTGTCCATAAGCATTTTTAGTGGAAGAACCATCCACATACACAATTGTACTGTTTGGGATGGGTGTGTCCTGGAGGTCTGGGCGTGCTTTCGTACAGACCGTAGCTACATCAAGACAATTGTGCGGCTCACCATCCTCAGGTAAAGGTATCAATGTGGATGGATTCAATGTTGTACAGCGCTCTACCGTAAGATGTGGTTGTGATAATAGCAAGGACATGCACGAAAGATGTCTTGCTGGGGACAAAAGGCTCATGTTTGTCTGCAACAGAAGTGCAGAAACTGCATGTGGAACCTTCAGTGTCAACTGATGGAATAGAACAACATTACTGCTACTTTGAACAGCCATAGAGGCTGCAATAACAGCTTGTACGCATGGTAGTAGAGCACTTGCTACTGCATCCAATTTAGATGAGTAGTAGGCAACTGGCCTCAATTTTGAGCCATACATTTGAACCAAAACACTAGTCATGAACTTATTCTTACAATCAACTGTTTGAATGAATGGTTTACTATAATCTGGTAGTGCCAAAACTGTGGATGACACTAATGTTTGTTTTACTTTTACAAAAGCTTCCTCAGCATCTTTGTTCCATTCCAACACGGTTGACATTGAAATATCATCCTTGTACATCAAATCAGAAAGTGGACTAGTCAATTCTGCATAGCAGGGAATCCATGCCCTGCAGTAATTAGTCAGTCCAAGAAATGACATCATCTGCTTTTTGGTTTGTGGTTTTGGAGCGTGCAAAATTGCTTCCTTCCTGTCAGACAGGATCGTGCGCCCTGTGGCTGATAATTCATGTCCTAAATATTTTACTTTATCCCTACACAACTGAACTTTGTTTTTACTCACTTTGTGGCCATTATCAAATAAGAAACATAATAATGCTACTGTGTCAGTTATGCAGTTGTCCCGTGTGTCAGAGGCAATCAAAATGTCATCAACATACACCAATAGTTGGCTATCTGCCGGTGGAACGAAATTGGCTAAACATGCTGACATGACTTGAGAATAAATACTTGGACTCTCTGCGTAACCCTGCGGTAATCTGGTGAATGTATATCGTTGTCCTTTAAAGGTAAAAGCAAACCAGAATTGACTATCTGGGTGTACTGGCACAGAGAAAAATGCATTACTTATGCCAATTACTGAGAAACTATTAGAATTTGGTCTCAGCGAATTTAACAAGGTGTGTGGATCTGGAACACATGGTGCTCTTTTAATCACAGCAGCATTTACTGCCTGCAGATCTTGAATCATTCTCCACCCCACTGAGGGCGGAGCCTTTTTCACAGGAAATATGGGTGTGTTACATGGTGAATCTGGACATGGCACTATTACTCCTGCTGTTAATAAATTCTCTATTACTGGCCTGATTCCTTCAATTGCATCAGGTTTCAATGGATACTGTCTTACACATGGTCTGTATTCTGTTTTTGGTCTTATAACTACAGGTTGTGCATTTTTTATCAGTCCTACGTCTGAAGGACCTGTTGTCCACAATCCTGATGATACCGAAGAGAGAAAATCATCTTCTTCAGGACTCAACTGAAACACTCAGGATTGTGAAGTGGACACATCAATGTGTGTTCCAGCTGTCAGCACCAATGAGACATTAACTGGCACTTTATACAATTTAGTTGATGGACTGAACTCCATTCGTGGTCCAACTCTGCTCCAATCAGTAGCTGACAAAGCTGTTATAACTGTCAGTCCCAATTCTTGCCATTCTGTCAAATATGGTTTACAAAGTGACACATGTAATGGCATACCTGTGAATCTCAATTTTAAAATGTCTTCAGTGGCACCTGTCACTGTTATGACAGCTGTTGAGTTGCCATCATGAATCAAATCGGTCATTGTCAGCTTCACAGGTGAAATATTTTTCAATTTGTTTTCATACACTGGTGTTCCTGGCAATATGCCACTATGGACCCTAAATACATTCTCAAATCTGCATCTAAACTCTGTCCATGGTTCTCCTTCTTTCTGAGCTGTCCTGGTAATTTCAGTATAATTTATCTTTGGTCCTAACACACCTTTTGCTCGTGTAATCATAGCTTCCACTCTTGTTTTCAAGACTGGATCATCATGTGGCAACGGTACGCCATCCTGGTCTGCAGGATTCCAGTCTCCGCGTATCTGACTCCATTTTAGGGCCACATGCTTTCATCCACACCTGTTGGACTTCAGGTCCACTAAGGTGGTAAGAATTTCTAATGTTTTCTATATCCTGCATAAATCCCTCAATGTCGACATGTGGCGATGGTATCATGTCGACTGCTGCTTTGATATCATCAGCATTCCATGTTCGATATACGAGCATGGTTGATCGCTGTCCTGCTGTTCCTGCACGAGGATTTGGTACTTCTATCATAGGATAGGCATTTCCCTGGTCACTGTGTTCCACCATGGGAGGGGCTGTAGGCACTTTCGCTTGACTGCGTGTTTGTGGTTTTTTCTGGTTTTTTCTGGTTTTTCACTTTTTACCTTAGGTTTTACTGCCAAATCACACTGTGGTGGCGGTACATCGTCATCCTCTGGTAGAGGAGATAAGGGTGTTGTTGTCACCGACGATCCAGCCGGCGGTGGTTGTTGAGGCTGTTCTGGTTCTCTGTGCTGAATTATCACATCTTCTTCTGCCTTACCTACAACTTTCTTTTTCCTTGCTTTCTCTAATCGTCGCTTCTCTGCTCCCTTCCGTCTGTTCTCTTCTTCCTCCTCCCAAAATGCCACTAAATCTGCCCCTACTTTCTGCATCTTTTTCTCATCACCTTTATGTTCCTGTTCTAACTCCTTCTTTAGCTTCTGTATACTGATCAGGTTCAGTCGTCCGTCAAAGTCATGTTTATTTATCCAGGTCTCCAATTTCTGATCTTGATAGTAAGTTTCTCCATTCATAACAACTGCTCATCTATTTAAGTCGTAAAGTTATTAATATTGTCAGGGTTTGAGTTTTTGTTTGGTTTTCTGTTTTATTTTTGTTCTGTTGGTTATTTTTACATTTCATTGGTTTGCTTTGTTTATTCTCTTGCCAGGTTTTGTCTGCTTGGGTCTGTCTGTCTCTGTGCTTTCCTTGCACACCTGTTCCTGATTTGCTGATTATCACCTGGGGTTATATAAGCTCACTGGGTGTGTTTGTCCCTTGCCAGTTTGTCGTGCCTTCATACCAGCTCTGTTCCTGTATTCTTGTTCCTGCCTGCCTCATAGTGTGTAACTGACCTCCAGCCTGTTGAGCTGTCCAGGCCATTTAGCTGATGTTTTTTGTACTGCTGCTTTTTCTGGACTGCTTACTCATGTACCGACCTCTGCTATCCACCTCAGTAAAGCCTTCTAAAAGCCAGAGCTTTTTGTACAAGCCATGCATTTGTATCCTGCAGTTCCTGACCATGCAGGTTGATAAATATCAGGAGTGTGGTCACTTTGAGTGACAACTAATGGGGCAGGTCAAGGGGTCCTGCTAGCAGAAGAAGCTAGCTGTTGTGGTTTAGACTGTGATATCCTTTCTGGGCATTTCTTAGACTTGGAGAATCCAGTCTTTAAATATAATGCTTGATTAGTACTCAGTCTTTTAGGGTCTTTTGCCATGATAATCTTCACATATTGATATTTTAAGTTGAGCTTGGTGGTCAGTTCCAGACTCATAGGAACCGAGAACATACATCCACTGTCTGATATGACTGGATTTTTAAAATATGAGTATGCATTACCCTCTGGAGTCCAGGGTATAACTGGCCGTTTTTGACTACTTTTGGTTTTACCTTTATAATTTACCTTTTAAAAAGGGTTTACCTGGACTTGTTTGGTGTCATTTTTTTCAGCACAACCTCACCAGTGTGACGTTACTTTTTTTCATTTATTCTGTTCTACTGTATTAACACAGTTAGAGTTGAGCCGCATACTCGTTTCAGATAAAACATTTTTGATAAGCACGAGCATGATCCGAATAAAACTCATCAATATCTGTGCTCGTGCTGAAGAAAAGTTCTCATTGGCTAACTGACTGTCTTTACACTCTGTAATTGGCCAGTCACACACAGCGCCTGCCCCTCCCTACACAGTCTGTCTGCAGCTTCACACACACACACACACACACACACAGGATCTCTCTCTGTCCTTGGCTGGATTCTGTCTTATGTTGCTCTGTCAGTACTTTTTAAAAGTTTTCTTCAGCTCGCCTCTTTTTTGGTTTGTCTTATATTTAAAGTTACTTTAACTTGTTTCGTATCTTATTCTGTGCTTTTGACATGACAGAGCTGAAAATGGCTCATGTTTTATTTAATTTTTTAACCTTTTGTTTGTTCTTTGTTTTGTTGGTGATATAAAGTCAGTTGGAAAACGTTGCTCCTACTGAACGCGGTGCTTTTCAGAAGAATACAGTGAACATGGCTGACATATTATTTTCCTGTTTGCCATCACTGGATGTTTGTATGAATCACCAAGTTCACACAGATCATTAAAAAAATAAACAGTCTTACAGACCACTTACACACATACACACATGCAGCTGAACACACAAAGTAGACTATATTAATATTTTTATTGAACATGGCTGCATGCAGCATCTGACACTTTATCACTGCAGTTCATAAAAATAAACTGGTCATTTGAACAACCTCTCACACAGTCACTCAGTCACACACACATGCACACACTTTTTAAAAAAAAAGAAAGTTGTGTTGAGTATGACAACTCTTGTTCATACATACTTAGTAGTTCATAATTTCTTACTACACTGAATGTCAGTTCTGAGGCTGTTCTGTAAATATTCATTCATCATGTGAATTTCTCCTCTGTGAGATCAATAAAGTTTATCTTATACACTTAAGAAAATTCATGTTCTGAGTTCATAAAAAAAACTTCTCTTAAGTTAAGTCTCTTAAAGTTCTCTTACTTTTGTGATCAAAAACATTGATTTGAATCTCAATTTTGAGGCTGTTCTGTAAATAGTTTTCAAATAAACAATAAATATAGCAACTTCTGATCAATTCATATCAATTTCAGACTTAAAATAATGTACTGATTTAAGCCCCAGCCATTTTGGGTTAACCACACCCACTTCTGGTTTAGACCCCGCCCACTATGAGTACAGCTAATTTAGATGGTTGAAAAGATAAAAATACAGATAGTGGTATACTCGCTCATCCCTAAACACAGTGATCCTAAAATCACACACACACACACACACACACACAAAAAATCCAAGTAGAAAAAGTTTTTTTTTTTTTTTACTGTGAAAACCACAGACTTGTTTAACGAACCATTTTCATAACTTCAAATGTAAATATAAATTGTAAATTCCAAAAACATATGTACAAATGTAGCAAAAAACAAAGTTAAATACAACTATTTACATAAATGCAGGAAATGCTCCAGGCAGTTCCTGGCAATTATTGACAAAACAGTCAGATTTCACAATAAGATTTAGAATTTCAAAAACATATGTACAAATATGATGCAGGAAATGCTAATGCTAAACTATTTAGAAAACAATCAGATGTCAAAATAAGATTTAGAATGTAATTATAAGTGGTAAATTTCAAAAACATATATACAATATAGTGCAGGAGATGCTAAACTATGTGTCACTCAAAAAAACAATTACTGTCCAACACAACACAGAGGGCCACTTCCACAGTGTGTCACTCCTCCATGGAGCTGTATATGAGTACTAGAGAGCGCACTCCCAATACTACACACTAAACAAAAACGTCCCTTCATGGACAGCGACATGACGTCTCCTAACCGGGCAAAATATTGAGTACCTGGATGTTAATGCATTTCCAGCCAGTAAAATTAAATTACATTAAATTATGTCAGGAAAGTATTAAACTTACTCTGACACACACACATTCCCAAATATTAGTGTTGAAAGTTACACGGATCTGGGCTGAGCTGCTGCTGTGTTCAACGCAGCACGGCTCCTAAAACCATTACAATACATTTATATATATATATTATATTTTTACACAGTTATCCTTTATTGACCGAATTTCATTCATGAAGTCAGTGGTGTGTGTACACATCTCTGTGTGGGTGTGACTGTGAGCGGCACCTTGTCTGTTCTCCCTGTACATGCCACATGCCGCAAACTTCATGTTAGCCAGGTCCATGAACAATTTGGGACACATGTAAATGTGGTACCCAGTATCAAACAAGGATGGCTGGATCAGGTTCATGACCACATTGAACAACAGCCCGTGCTCACTTGTGGTCAGTCTTACCAGTGTAAATGTGAACTTGAGTGTGTCGCCATTACTTGAAACAGCCAACACAAAAAGTTTCATTCCCCATTTTGTTGGCTTGTCCTTCAAATATTGAGTCATTTCAGTCTTTGCCTTCATCACCACCATCCTTTCATCCACTGCAAGCTCCCTCCTTGGTTGGTAATAAGCCTGTGGCAGGCACTGAGGATGTCATCATAAAGAGGCCTGACCTGTCATGACCTGCTGTTCTCTTTTTTTTTTCTCTCATTTTCTACATCCTCATCTGGATCACTTGGGTGGATGTTCCAGAATATCAATCTAAATCTGTCTCTGGACATTATTTGCGCTGGAAAGGGCACAGACAAAATATTATTTTGTTTCCAGTAGTCCTGGAGACTTGGCAGTAACAGCAAAGACATATATAGATAAGATATATCAGAAGTCCCAAACGTTTGTACAGATCTTCCATTTCAATGTGTGTCCAGTTGTATTTTTCACTGCCCTTCCCATGCCTAGTTTTTTACAGCAATTTTAGTGGTGTTGGTGCTCATTGTTCTAATTGTGTCAGTTGCAAAAAACAAAAGAAAAAGGTGTTTTGAACTTTGGGTGGAAAGTGTATCAACCTGGACTCCTGGTGCTCTCCAAGGCTGAAATCTGCTTACTGCTGGACCAATGTCTGCATCCTTCTCCGTGTTCCGGCAGTCAGTGCTGGGGCATGTCTCTGCTGCGTGTCCGAGCAAAGATCTGGAAACAAAAGCGTGCACTCCGACCCTCTGTTCAGGTCTCCGTGTGCACGTTGGTGGATCCACCTGCTTTGGTTGCTCCTCCAGAACAGAAGAGAGATCATCTCTTTCAGCACCAGAATCCTCACTGTCTGTTTCAGATTCTGACAATGTGCTGTACGCTCTGTCTTCCTCCAGTTCAAAAAATAACTGAAGCGCTAACAAAACACTAACCACACATGCTTCCCAGCAGTCACAAAGAGAAAATGCACACACAATCAGATCCAGGTGGTGTGGGTGGGCTGTGATAAAACACACATGGGGTTAGTGACTTCTGATTGGTGGAAAATTCACGAGCCAACCAATGAGGAAGAAGGAGTCATATTTCTTCCCACCGCTGTTGTGGTGGGAAGAGAAGTAGAGGAGGAAATGATCCTTTTGTCTGCATGTGTATACATAAAAAATGACAATAATATTGATGAAAATGCACTGGCGGAAAAAAATACTCACAAGTCAAGTTATACTAGGCCTATTAACAAAATTTAAAAAGTGCTATAAAGGTGCATCTCCACGTTCAACACACATTTAAAGGGAGCCTCAGAGTGTAGCAGACTGAGTGTTACATCTGCTTAATTAGGTCATGGGACATTTTACATGAGGGCATGTCATTCAACTCCAGAGGGTTAAATAAGTCTTAGAGAATGGTTGCAGCCGACCTGCTCTGTGTCAGCCTGATCCTGTCAGATCTTAGAAGCTAAGCAGTGCGGGATCTGGTTAGTACTTGGATGGGAGACCTTTTTCGAACACGCTGTGTGTGTTTCTCCAGGTTACACTGGAGTTGTGTCAGGAAGGACATCCTGCGTAAAACGTGTGCCAAATACCAATGCATATCTGGCTGTATCCGCTGTGGTGACACCATACAAAACGGGAGAAATCAAATGGACAACAGCAGAACAGAGAACAGTTGTCCTCTGGTAAGACGTTGTCTCAAACAGACATGTTGTCCACAGAGTCCAGACAGATATCTGATCTTGCTGAATTTGGACGTGGAACTAAACATTTTTTATGTCTATTTTATGTCAGTATTTCAGTGATTCTTCTTTCTGTACATGCATACAGCTTCTGTGTGAGAAATGACGACCTTTCTCTCTGCCTGGAGTGTTTAATCACACTTTGTTCCTAAACAACCCAATGTGATGGGAGCTGCAGCCTCCTGGTACAAATGACTTTTGCTCAAACACTACATGAGAGAGCGGTGGTGGTGTGAGGTAAAGGTTTGGGGCTACCTATTTCCACTACTTCCTTTTTTTTTTCCTTTTTTAGAGAAATAATCAAACAAAATATCCCAGCATAGACTTAAGCAGTAAAAATATTCAGCTATGAATATCTGAATACATAGTCAGAGAAGACTTGAGACACACAAACACCAACACCTGGGTTAACAGTTGATCTGTCTTTTGTCCTGTCTGGTTAACGTCTGTCAACATACATGTATGTATATTTACAGGATACACAACATACACACGTATGGAATTCTTTATCATCAGAAATGAATCCCAGACAAATGTTAAATACTGGCTCAAGCAGTAGCAGAGATGTAAACATCAATTAAATTACTCTCAAGTCATTTTCAATTGAATAACACTCTACCGATGTTTAATGAAAATTCATATCTTCTATTATACATTCCAAATCTAAGGTGGAACCTACTGTTTACTAAAGTACACTGAAATATCTTTTTAAAAAGGAGTGCAGAGCCACTTAGGTGCCTGGTCTTGAGAACCGGGGATGGTAGGTTGAAAAGGTTTTTTTTTTATCCCATGGGAACTCTATTATGTTAAGGTTAATTTGCATTTTAGTCTGTGCTTCACAACTGCACTATGTTTATTTAATCTCATTAACACCTTTTCCTCCAGTCCTTGTCACGTCCACCAATTGTTTCTCAGATAAGGACATGTCATTCCAGTCATCTGAAAATTATCATTTCTCTTTCATGTTCTCATTCCATTTCTCAAACGTCCTTCTTTCACCACATTTATCATTTCTTGGTATTTTCCTCAGGAAATTCCTCAATGTTGTCAGTAATACAGATCCCAAAGAACTGGGTTTACAGTCTTTCTGTTCTGAAATGTGTTTGTCACGGTGAGTTAGTCAACAGAAAATGAATCTTACAACGCCTTTGAGTTTATGTTGACACTGGAATCCCATTTTAGTCCTCCTACTGAGGATGAATCGCTCCCAGGTTCAGACGGTCTCAACAATGTCATCTGCAGCACATCCTCATGGGCATCCATGACACCTTCTTCATGGGCAACAGCTACCACAGCTGGCCAAAGTCCGAGTGATCCACCTAGTGAGGTGTCTTTCATTCAATGCAGCCTCTAAATATTTTATAGCTTACACCTGTCATTTCACCTAAATGGACTGCATTTATATAGCACTTTTCCATCTGCATCAGATGCTCAAAGCGCTTTACAATTATGCTTCACATTCACCCAGATATCAGGGTGCTGCCATACAAGGTGCTCATGACACACTGGGAGCAATAGGGGATTAAAGACCTTGCCCGAGGGCCCTTAGTGACAACACCTTAACCACTAGACCATTACCTTCTACAAATGTCTGCATACGCAATTATGGACCCCACATGAGATTATGCAAGTCAACATTTGTAATCTCCTCACTATTTTAAACAATTTTAAACATTAAATTTCAAAACTAAATACTGTCTGGATGTGCTTCCACTTTCTAGCATCCACCATGGTTCAGTGTTTACGCCATTTTACCTAATTGAAATAAATTACTCTTTCGATTGATCAGGTGGATCAATACAAACAATTTTTAATTTATCGTTATGTTGTCCCCTTTCAATGTGATGAGTTCCAAGATAATGATATTCATTGTTTTTGAGATATTGTGGTAACAATCTGGAGAGGATGGACACACTGCATGTTCCACCATACACGATGAGGCTTTTCCAGAGCTTAGATATACAACAGAAAATAATCAGGGGATTAAAACAACTTCTTGAAGCATGGAAAATTGTGATTTTAATTAACAATACTCGTGATTACACCAGTGGCCCCTTGGCAATTTTGGGGTGGCAGTGATTCATACGTAGTGATGCCTTTGCATCACTTGCTCAATGCAGCAACATCACTGGCCTTAATATGGACAACAGCAACCACTGAACCTATAAATTTCACAACAGTGACCAATAATTTGGTCTACCTCCAAGCAGAAGTGGAAGGTGCAGTATATACTGCTGAATGTGACCCTGTCTGACCCCCACCATAGCCTCACTGCAGGATCAATTAAAGTGATTGCTTTTCTTCTTTCTTGTTTACACCCTTTGATATTTTAGACAGATTGCAGTCCTCATGTTTTATTTCTGATGGAGCAAAGTGTGTTCATGGTGGCATTAAAATCATAGACTTGGAAGCACAAGGCTGCATGCATGTCCAAATCCATGGGCGCTCCACCTGCGTGGCTTTGATTCAGACTGGACTCATGTGGGTTGCAGAACCAGCCAGTGAGCAGCTGTATTTAGCAGAAACCTCCTGTTTTCTTCTCACCCTTCTTTGTCTCAAGCTGTTTATCGCTCTGAGGAACTAGGCATTTAGACCTCTACTTCTTTCTACTTTTCTTCCTCACTCTTTACACTCTTTTTCTTTTTCCCTTTTCCTGCTGATTCCTCCAACTTAGTCTAATCACATTTTTTTCCCTTCGTCGAGCCTAATATGTCTCAACATCAGGCTAATAATCAATTTTACTCTCTCATCAGTTAAAAGGTGGATTCTGTTTGCCAAATAAATGACACTGACAACAGATGAAACCTTCAGTTCAGATGCCGGGGCTGGATCGCCACCTTTACGCCGGGGCTGGATCGCCACCAGTGTTCACCACCTCAGGCAGCAGGTCTGGATTGCTGCCTTACTGTCACACAGATCCTGGTTTAAGTGCATCAGCAAAACCTGTTTTTGTAGACGTTTGTGTCACTAAATTGTGATGTACAGTATAATTATTATTTTGGAAGAAAAACTGTAAATGGGGATTATATGCATCTGTGGTGTGTGACATCAGCCAAATTACATTTGATAGCAAGCTTGAATTTTTGAAAAAGCTCAGTCTTTATTTTAATTTTTTTTTCCCTGACTAAACCAACCTCCAAAAGACTCAATTCCTGGTGGAACAGCTATATGATCGTGTTATTAGCAGACTCGGTTTTTGGATCCTGCCATGATGATACTATATGTGGAGCACCGCCTAAAGCATTTGGGGTGGATCCAACTCCACACGGTTATTTATTGATGCTGCACAAATTCTGAACACAGATTAGACTGCAGGATGCAGAGGGGTTGGACTCGGTCATTAAAATGATCATGGATGAGTTTTGGAACACTGTGAGTGACTCTTGTACTGTGCACTGCTTTTCACTGGGTGGAAGATCAGGTGATATTTAGGGCTCCTCTTCATTAATGCCCTTCACAGATTCATTGTTGTAGTTCTTAAGGCCACTCCGCTGTCTCTGTTTATGAGTGCTTAATTGATTCTAATTTTACTTTTTGCAGAAATTTTTGATTTCATAGCTCTTTGCGAGTTTGAAATATTGACAGAATTTTGTGTGCTATGGTTTAATGAAGACATGATGCACAATCAAAGACTCTGCAGAAACCCTGATGGTCAGCTCAAACATGTGTGTAGCTTCTCTGAAAAATCTAATTTCATTCTAAACTGTCATCAAGATTCTTTCAGAATTACTCATCAGACATGTTTATAATCCAAGAGTGTTGTTTAAAATAATTAACCGTGTAATTGATCCCTCTCTCAATCTCATTCTCCTGAAGTGTCTCCTGACAGATGTGAAGTTTCTCATTTTAATGACTTCCCTCCCAGGTAGTTTGTTTCCGTCTCATCTCTTCAGTGTGTCTTTATGAAGTGTAATGGAATATTATGAGATATATTAAATTTCTGTGACAATCTGATTGTAGGTCCATGAGTTAAGGGAATGACTGATTCATCCCAGAGGTGGTTTCTCTAAGTATTCATAATTATAAGGCTATCTGGGCATATGTGGTAATAATTAGTGGTTCCTGATATATTTTATTCATGAAAATTAGTGACGGACAGCAAGGGAAGCTCAGCTTCCCCTAAAACGTAAAAAAATAAATAAATAAATAAATAAATGGTCAAATATGTACAGTTTATTATTTGACTACAAACGTGTTCATCTTGAAGATGAGTTCATTCAGAATGGGCTACTTTCACAAATCTGTTGACTCTATTTTGTTAACTTCTCATAAATCTTGTTTCTCATATGGTCTGTGGTCAGTGCATTTTCCTGTAGAAGCTGAGCGTCCGTTCACTTCAGTGCAACTGTCTGGAATTTTTTTTTTCATTGCCACAAAACATGATAGTCATTGGATAAAGCCACAATTTTGTCCTGCCCCCAGACATCAAGCATCTCTGGGGGTGAATGGAGCTGTGGGCAAGCCTGGACACTGGAGTTCTGACAATGATTGGATGATCAGGTGAAAGTAGGGTTGAGCCGGATACTCGTTTCAGATGAGTATCCGGTACGGATAAAGCATTTTTGAGGAGCACGAGCATGATCTGAGTAAAATTGTGCTGATGGAAAATTCTTATTGGCTAACTGACTGTCTTCACGCTCTGATTGGACAGTCACACACAGCGCCCGCCCCTCCCGACACAGGCACATCTCAGTGCATCTTAACACTAACACACACACACACACACAGGATCTCTCTGTGCTTGGCTTCATCCTACCTCACGTGGCTCTCTCAGCTTACCTCTTTTCAGTTTGTATGATATTTAAAATTACTTGGTGAACTTGTTTGGTGCTTTTGACAAGACAGAGCTGAAAAAAGACTCGTGTCACATCGGTCACTGCCTCCACTCTGGTCGGGTTTGTGTATTTATTTTTTAACTGTTTGCTTGCTCTTTGACTGGGTGATATAAAGTCTGTTGGAAAACGTTGCTCCTACTGAATGTGATGCTTTTGAGAAGAATACAGTGAACAAGGCTGACATATTATTTCCCTGTTTGCCATCACTGGATATTTGCATGAATCACCTAGTTCACACAGATCATTAAAAAAATAAACAGTCTTACAGACCACTTACACACAAAGTATCCTATGTTAATATTTTTATTGAATATGGCTGCATGCAGTATCTGACACTTTCTCACTGCAGTTCATAAAATAAATTGGTCAGTCAAACAACCGGTCTCTCTCCCTCTCACACAGTCAGACAGTCATGCGCACACACAGTGGTGGGCACAGCAAACCAAAATGTTAGCTTCGATAACAGATAATCAGCTAAGTGAAAAGTTGTCTTTTATGAAGCTAAACCGATAAACCACCAAAAAAAATTATCGGAAGCTACAGCTAATCGATAACCTTCAGTATTGTCTCCAGTACACTTGCAACGAACAAGCTGAAGCGTTTCTGGTAGGATCAAAGATGAGCCCAGACCCAAACAATGAGTCAGCTCCCTGCCCACTGCTACAAGCAGTAGTGAAGCAACTGAGCTGAAAAGAGCAGCAAAGCTCAACTTTATATGCAATAGCAGTGTCACCATGAGGCGAAGGTCTTGGAAAATAAACCAGTGTTGACTTATGGCTTTGAAGTGTAAATAAAATTAATACAGATAGAATAAGTCCATTAATGTCAGTTCTGTCATTTGTACAAAGTTAAAATATAACAAATATCTTTTAATTTTAAATAATGCACTAATTCTGAAGTTTTGTAACAAACACAGACAGATGCCAAAGGGATTATGGATAAATGAGCATCCGCTAACACTAATTGGTTGACTCATTCATTCTATGTAAAAAACAACACGTTAATGTGAGGTGTGTGTGTTTACATATAAAAGTGCTGTTATAAAATATTCCTTTTTTTATTAAAAAAAAAAGCCATTTGCTAAGCCAAAAAGTTGATTTGACAACCGTCTGATATAATCGGGGTCAAAATAAATGGAACACTGCCATCTACTGGTGCCCAGACACTTAGTACTTAGGGTAAATACTGCCATGAACAGTACTGGCCAGTAGATGGCAGCAGAGACCCCAAAACTTGCAGTTTTCATATGGATCATTTATAAATAATCCGTCCGTGTCTGCGACATTTAAGATGCATGGAATTTAATAAATGCAAACCAGATTTCAGACATCTTATATATATTACTCTGGAACAAAGAGGACAGTTAGTGTTTGACAAAAGCAAGATGTTAAAGAACATGAAACGTTGCAGCTCACAATGATTCCAATTGAAAATAATGGAGAAGCAGCCTGAGCTTCTTCTGGCATTTTTACATAAAACAAACCCAATAAAAACGTCTATAAACCAAAAGAACATATTCATGAGAGTTTTAGGCACAATATACAAATATACAAAGGGTTTAATGCTGTTGTCTGTGTGGAGCCTGATCAAAGCGTCACAAATGTATTTCTTCTGTCGTGAATGTACTGAGGTTACCCACAATGCACTTTGTGGAGACACAATGTGCACACCAAAACCGTCAAAATTAGTGCATTAATTTAAAACTAAAATATGTATCTGATATGTTCACTTTATAAAACTTGAGACATGACGTTAATTTAAATAACTTGTCCAAAATTAGTTTGGTTAAAATGTTAACCATAAGTTAAAACTGTATGCCTCTGGATGACTTAGGTGATATTGCCAGCACAGCTTTGCTTTGCTTTTGCTGCCAGGTCTCCTTTGTTTGCAGAGGACAGAGCAGGTTTGCCCGGACCCAGCTCTTCTCTGTTTGCAGAGGATAGAGTTGTGTATCTACTACACAACATTTAACAGATAAGTAGTCAAATCTTTGATTTCAGACTTCATGCAGTAGTGTTCAGAATAATAGTACGTAGTGCTATGTGACTAAAAACATTAATCCAGGTTTTGAGTATATTTCTTATTGTTACATGGGAAACAAGGTACCAGTAGATTCAGTAGATTCTCACAAATCCAACAAGACCAAGCATTCATGATATGCACACTCTTAAGGCTATGAAATTGGACTATTAGTAAAAAAAAAAAAAAAAAAAGTAGAAAAGGGGGTGTTCACAATAATAGTAGTGTGGCATTCAGTCAGTGCGTTCATCAATTTTGTTGAACAAACAGGTGTGAATCAGGTGTCCCCTATTTAAGGATGTCGAACATGCTTTTCTCTTTGAAAGCCTGAGGAAAATGGGACGTTCAAGACATTCTTCAGAAGAACAGCGTAGTTTGATTAAAAAGTTGATCGGAGAGGGGGAAACATATACGCAGGTGCAAAAAATTATAGGCTGTTTATCTACAATGATTTCCTATGCTTTAACATGGACCAAAAAAAAAAAAAAGACGCATGGAAGAAAACGGAAAACGACCATCAAAATGGACAGAAGAATAACCAGAATGGCAAAGGCTCACCCACTGATCAGCTCCAGGATGATCAAAGACAGTCTGGAGTTACCTGTAAGTAATGTGACAGTTAGAAGACGCCTGTGTGAAGGTAATTTATTTGCAAGAATCCCCCGCAAAGTCCCTCTGTTAAATAAAAGACATGTGCAGAAGAGGTTACAGTTTGCCAAAGAACACATCAACTGGCCTAAAGAGAAATGGAGGAATATTTTGTGGACTGATGAGAGTAAAAGTGTTCTTTTTGGGTCCAAGGGCTGCAGACAGTTTGTGAGGCGACCCCCAAAGTCTGAATTCAAGCCACAGTTCACAGTGAAGTATGGTGGTGCAAGCATCATGATATGGGCATGTTTCTCCTACTATGGTGTTGGGCCTATATATCACATACCAGGTATCATGGATCAGTTTGGATATGTCAAAATACTTGAAGAAGTCATGTTGCCTTATGCTGAAGAGGACATGCCCTTGAAATGGGTGTTTCAACAAGACAATGACCCCAAGCACACTAGTGAACCAGCAAAATCTTGGTTCCAAACCAACAAAATTAATGCCTCGCAGATGTGAAGAAATCATGAAAAACTGTGGTTATACAACTAAATACTAGTTTAGTGATGCACAGGATTGCTAAAAAAAGCAGTTTGAACATAATAGTTTTGAGTTTATAGCTTCAACAGCAGATGCTACTATTATTGTGAACACCACCTTTTCTACTTTTTTTTACTAATAGCCCAATTTCATGTGTGCATATCATGAATGCTTGGTCTTGTTGGATTTGTGAGAATCTACTGAATCTACTGGTACCTTGTTTCCCATGTAACAATAAGAAATATACTCAAAACCTGGATTAATCTTTTTAGCCACATAGCACTACTATTATTCTGAATACTACTGTAAATGTTTGTAACTGTTAAGCGTTGTTCACCATGCCTGCAAAGATAGGTTAGTGGTCTAAAATTTATCAGATCAAAATTTATTGGAAGATAGTTAGTCCGCTGATGGTTTTCAAAGTTATCTGAAAAGCTAATCCAATAATGAAAATTAGCTTCGATAATTATCGGTTAGCGGATTAGCGGAACTATGCTCAGCACTGTGCACACACATACACACATGCAAACACAGGCACCTTAATCAATATTGTTTAACTTTGTGTGGAAAAAATGCCAAGAACATTAATAACAAAAGAAGGTTGTGTTGAGTGTGACAACTCTTGTTCATCCATACTTAGTAGTTCATGATTTTTTACTACACCGAATGTCAATTCTGAGGCTGTTCTGTTATTCATTCATACACGTAAGAATATTCATGTTCTGAGTTTATAAAAACTTGTTCTGTAAAATTGTTCCTTTACTATTGTGATCAAAAACACTGAATCTCAATTCTGAGGATGTTCTGTAAATATTCATTCATACACTTAAGAACACTGATATTCTGAGTTCATAAAAAAAATGTTCTGTAATAGTTCTCTTAACTTTGTGATCAAAATCATTGATATAAATCTCAATTTTGAGGCTGTTCTGTAAATAGTTTTCAAATAAACAATAAATATAGCAACTTCTGATCAATCCATATCAATTTCAGATTTAAAATAATGTACTGATTTAAGCCCCAGCCATTTCGGGTTAAACCACGGCCACTTCTGGTTTAGGTCATGCCCACAATGACTACAGATATGGATAAAGATCATTTAGATGGTTGAACAGATACAGATAGTGGTGTACTCGTTCATCACTAGTTGAAAGGCTGAATCCCATTTTGAATGACAGCTACAGGAATGTGAGAATTAGTTTGCACATTTTTGGTTTGCTCAGCCCTGCTGTTGACCAAGGCAGGGATGTACATCTGGAGCTGGTCCCCGGGCGCCTAATGGCGACTTCTGCTCTTAATTGGCAATTAGGATGGGTTAAATGCAGTAGACACATTTCATTGTGCAGGGAACATGTTCTTTTGTGCATATGACAATAAAATTATTTTGAATCCTTTGAATTTTTGCAGATTTATGCATTTTTAAATTTATGCCAAAGTGTTTTGCGTGTGCTATAAATCGGTCTCTTTTAAAGGCGCACAGAGAAACACACTGGATAGACGTTATATGAGAAGATCTCTGTGAGTTACTATCTGCCTCTTCAGTCAGTGTTTAAAGTCATCGTACATTAATTAACGTCCCGGTTCGCAACACAACATCAAAGTATTCATAATTATAAGGCTATCCGGGCATATGTGGTAATAATTAGTGGTACACGTGCAGGAGTACACGCTCACACTAACATAGGTGACCTAATACAATGCTGATTTGTGTGTTTTTTGACAGTTTACTGACAGGCGTTGCGTTCCTCTCCAGGTTGTTTCCAACAGGCCATAGGAAGCTTCCCTCCGCATCGTCCAGTGACACACAAATGTTCCTGACTGCTGTAACTTATAACATGTACCATTTTAAAATAAATGTTAAAATATTAACAAGACACAGAAATCTTAAAATTCAGTCACTGAGATTTGAATTGTTGCCAAATTTATCAATTAAATAAAATCTATGTTGTCACAATTTTAGGTGTGCCACATACACAGACACAACCCCCTCCATCCCCACACACATGCCCAAAATATGCAAATTTTTGTTCTTTGGGTATGAAAATACTAGTGAAACAACTGGAAGTGTTATAGTTAGGACAGGGTTTGGATGTTAGACCCAAATGCATGGAGCAATAAGGTAGGCAGCTTGGGTTTATTGAACAAGGGGGGCTACACAGTGAAAGGACTCAACCAGGAGAGACCACGGGGACCAGACTGATGAGACAGACTGGACACACAGGACAGGGACTGGAACCATGTGGCGTGAGCCTGCAGAGCTGCTGGGAAAGGATTAACTGCTGGGGAGAACGAGAGGGCAGGTGAGCTTCTGCAGGTGCACATATCCAGTTCATTCAGGGTTTCAGTTCAGGATCAAAGTCTCTGTTCTAAGTGACACACACTAAAGGTGTGCACATGTGGCAGTCAGATGAAGTCAGATGACACATCTAATGGCCCCTTCACACATAGTGTGAAGTTTGGACAGCGTTTGGACGATAATGGCAAAACAGTTCGAAATTAGCACATGAAACATTGCGCTGAGGGGCAAGTGTGAACAAGCCCAGCGCGAGAGTTCGTGCACATGCCGGGTGTCCATCGAGCAGGAACAGTACCAAGTGCACCAAATGGTGCCGCGTATGTGGAAGAAATAAAAACCAGCTGGGACCTGTGGGACCACATCTCGCCGCTTATGTGGAATAATTAAAAAAAAGAAAAAAACACCACATGGGATGCAAACTCGCACCTTTCAAAACCTCTGATTCACAGTCAGAGGCTTTACCACTGAGCTACAGAGCTGTTCTTTGAAAACTACGGGAATCTGCCTCATACCAAGAAAGACATGGAAGTACTACAAAAAAATTAAAATCCCACACCATATAAAAACACCACATTTATCAAGCGAGCAATACAAATATGATGAATCTGTTCCGCTGGTGATGACTCTTGGTCACAGACATACAGTCATGAAATGACATGAATGTGAAGCAGTGTGCTCTGATCATGTCCACATCTACTGGTCAGGTGCATCCGGTCGGCTGCATGCGTTCTGCCGACACGCATGTCTTGTGGACGGCGCACCACAGCACACACTGCATCATGTGGAACAGAGCTCACGTGGGTGATGTACCGGTCAGATTGCCCACTGCGTGTTCTGATCTGATGGTCCGTTTCAACCTGGGTGGCTGTCAGTGTCCGCTTCGTGCGCGTGCTCACTTACTGCAGCTTGTTGCCACCATGGCAATATACGAGGTCTGTTAGAAAAGTATCGGACCTTTTTATTTTTTGCAAAAACCTGATGGAGTTGAATCAAGCCTGCTTGCATGAGCCAACTTTGAACCTTCGTGCGCATGCGTGAATTTTTTCACGCCTGTCGATTGCGTCATTTGCTGGGAAGCAGCCTTTGTGCGAGGACGTGTGTTGTGCTCTCGGCAGATTTTCATTGCAAGGAAAATGGCGGAACGACTGTAGCAGCGCTGCATCAGATTTTGCCAGAAACTGAGCGACAGCCAGGTGAAAACCATTCGGAAGATTCAGACAGCTTTCGGCGATGATCCTATGGGCATCATACAGATTAAGGAGCAGTACAACCGGTTTAAAGACATCCACACTATGGTGGAGAGCGAGCCATGCTCCGGTTGGCCATCAACATGCTGAAATGACCAGATCATTTCCAAAGTGAATGCTGTGGTGATTCGGTACCGTCGTGTGACTATCCGAGAAATTGCGGAAGAGGTGGACATCAGCACTTTTTCAGCACATTCCACTGTGACAGAAGATTTGGCCATGAAAAGAGTGGCAGCAAAATTTGTGCCGAAGCTGCTAACGGCGGAGAAAAAGCACCTCCGTGTTGAAGTCTCGGGACATGCTGGACTCCGAAAAATGATGCCCACCTCTTCCACAATTTCTCGGATAGTCACACAACTGAAAAGTCACCGAAAGCCGTCTGAATATTCCGAATGGTTTCCACCTGGCTGTCGCCGAGTTTCTGGCAAAATTTGATGCGGTGCTGCTCCAGTCATTCCGTCATTTTCCTTGCAATGAAAATCCACCGAGGGGACTACACACGTCCTCACACAAAGGCTGCTTACCAGCAAATGACGCAATCGACAGGCGTGAAAAAATTCACGCATGCGCATGAAGGTTCAAGGTTGGCTCATGCAAGCACACGTGATTCAAATCCATCAGATTTTTGCAAAAAATAAAAAGGTCTGATACTTTTCTAACAGACCTTGTATGTTTTTATTTATGTCCACGTAAATACAGCAATCAGACACACATGCCTCACAGTGGACAGTTGTTAGTCCATGTCTGTCCAAACACAGTAGGTGTCATCTCGCTGGAATTTCCACAATGACAGATCACCACAGCTACTTCTGTCAAAAGCCACACCTCCCGTGAGTGGTGTGCACACACCCACGTGTCAGTGTGTGTGTTTGCAAAGTCACACTCGTGGGTAACTTAGACAAATTTCACAGCAGTACTACAGTGGTCGTCTGCAGTTTGCTGGCGTGTGAAGAGTGTGACTGGCCACATATGTTCTAAGTGCCATGTGAGCGGTGTTAGGTGTTCATCCCTGTCACCTGGAATTTGGCTGGCACCTGCCACGAGAGGGTGCGATGGGTTCGCACAGCACACACTTTGTGTTTCAGGCACTGACTGATAGATTTGTGTTTGTTGCCCGTGTGGCCCGCTCCCTGCACCGCGCCTCTCCCTTCCGCTGGCTGTGTGGGGTTGGGCCTCACATGTCACAACCTTTTAATGTGCTTCACCAGCTTAGTACATGCACGCATATTATATTGGGTTTTAAGTAGCACATTATAGGGTTCATATAGATTTGCGGTCAGGTGTTGGGGATGGGTTTGCAGGGCTGTGGTGCAGCTGTGCACTGCAGCCTCCCACAGCGATCTCCATCCGCCACTCCTGCCCTGCCATTTTAAGGCGCACACATTATTTCTACACATTTGTAAACACATTCACTAATTTAGAGTCGGGGTAACTAGGCAGTGGTGGGTTTGCAGTGCAGGCTGTGGTGCAGTGGTGTGTCACAGCCTCCCATGGCAGTCTCCCACCTGCCGTTTCTTGCCCTGCTTTTAATACAGCACTTTATCTTTGCTCACCTAGGGGGTCGTATACATCAAGTGAGATTAGTTATAACAACTATGGTGGGGTTGGTAAGTGGGGTGAGTGTGGCATGTGGGGTTGGCCTTGGGTGGCTGGGATGTCTGGGGCTCTGGGTTGGGGGGTGGTCTGTATCGCTGTTTCTGCCATGGTCTCGGGGCCCTACTCTGGGGCATGTGGGGCACAGGGTCCCATGGCCCGTTGGGGGGGGTGGGTGGTTGCGGGAGGGTGCGGGTGTTGACACTGGGGGGTGGACGGCTGATGGGGGGCCATGGTCTCTGTGGGGTGGAGTGTTGCCTCGCACTCGTTTGGGGGGTCTCCCGTTCTTGGGCTTTAGTGTTTGGGGTGGGGTCCGGGGTGAGGAGTGGATTGGGGGCTGGGGGGTTGGGGGCTCCTGCTTGCTGTGCTGAGGGAGTCTTGGGTGTCGGGGGCCTTGTGTGCATCTTGGCCTGGGGGGTTGGGTCCCGCATCTTGTCTTGGGCCGGACCCAGCCCTCATTTGGCTTGGTGGTCCCTGCCCACACTTTGGGTTTGTTTGCAATGGCTCCTTGACGCCCCATCCCTGCCGCCGCTCGCTCCTCCCTTTGGGTGCTGTGGCCCAAGTGGTGTGGTTCTGGGGCCTCCCTTTTGTGGGCCCATGCTTGCGCCCTATGTGTCTCCCATGGGTATGGGGTTGTTTCCTGCACCTCCGTGGGGGGAGGGGGGGCGTATTTTGCAGTGCCGTTCCCCTGGTGGTTCATTGTGCTGCCCCAGTGGCTCTGGTGACTGCTCTTCCTGGTCCCTATGCCCTATCCTGGAGCCCTGCATCCTTGACCCATTTCTGTCATTGCGTGCACCTGGCTGTATGGATACTTATGTGCCAGATAAGCACATAAGTATAAGGTTCCATGATAAGGTTCTGTATTTTTGTCTTGGCTCAACACACCAGCCACAGTAGTAATCGGATATTTAGCTGTGATCCGGGCCTCTGTGCGTGGATGGTTGTGTGTTTGTGGCCATCACCACAATTCGGTTTTGGGTGCTCTCAAGGGGATAAAGACTCTGGTGTCCGAGATTAAGGTATGGATGCTCACTAATTCGGCAACATATTGTTGCTGTCACTGTTTGTTCATGTGTGGTTGTTTGTCCTGGTAAGCTGTATGGTTGGGGCCCCGTCTCACTTTTAATCACGTCACAGGTGTTGTCTTCACCACTTGTCTTTCGTTCTTGTCTGTCTTCGTGTTGTTTTGGTGGTCAGTCCCTCCTGATAGAAGTTGTCAGTTAGCCTTTGAGTAGGATGGTGTAGGCTCATCTGGAAGGGCGGATGGGGGTCACAAATGCACACCACGTTCACTCACACACCACATACCTTCTGTCTTGCAAGAATAAATTGCATATATATGTATTAATGTACATAAATTGTTCTGGCAGTGTGGCATTTACCATTACTATATATGCAGACAGGGGGGAAAAAAAAGAATTGTGTTTGTGGAGCTTCTTATTTTTGTGTGTTGGAAGTCAGAGGGAGCATTTGACATTTTTCCGCTTCCCAAAGCCTGAACCTTCCACGTGTCTCTCTGTCAGTTGCTGACACACCTCTCTCACACACGCCCTCTGTCCCCTGTCTGGATTTCAATCTGGTTCTCTCATCCCTCAATCGCGCCACGTTTCTTTGCTCTGTCTCAGGAGGCCGCTGCAGCTGCTGTCACATCAACAGTCATCCAGTGTGACGAGACGACGAGAACCACAGAGATTCAGGATGGACACGCACACACACACACACACAGTATAAACACACACACACACACAAACAATATAAACACACATACAGATACAGTATAAACACACACACACACAAACAATATAAACACACATACAGATACAGTATAAACACACACACAAACAATATAAACACACATACAGATACAGTATAAACACACACACACAGTATAAACACACACACACACACACACAAACAATATAAACACACACACACAGTATAAACACACACACACACACACAAACAATATAAACACACATACAGATACAGTATAAACACACACACACACACACAGTATAAACACACACACACATACAGATACAGTATAAACACACACACACACAGTATAAACACACACACACACAAACAATATAAACACACATACAGATACAGTATAAACACACACACACACACACAGTATAAACACACACACACACACACACACAGTATAAACACACACACACAAACAGTATAAACACACACACACAAACAGTATAAACACACACACACACACACAAACAATATAAACACACACACACACACACACAAACAATATAAACACACACACACAATATAAACACACATACACACACAGTATAAACACACACACACACACACAAACAATATAAACACACATACACACACAGTATAAACACACATACACACAAACACACATACACACACAGTATAAACACACATACACACAAACACACATACACACACAGTATAAACACACACACACACACAGTATAAACACACACACACACAATATAAACACACATACACAAACAATATAAACACACATACACACACAGTATAAACACACACACAAACAATATAAACACACATACACACACAGTATAAACACACATACACAAACAATATAAACACACATACACACACAGTATAAACACACACACACACACACAGTATAAACACACACACAAACAATATAAACACACACACAAACAATATAAACACACACACAAACAATATAAACACACACACACACAAACAATATAAACACACACACAAACAATATAAACACACACACAAACAATATAAACACACACACAAACAATATAAACACACACACAAACAATATAAACACACACACACACACAAACAATATAAACACACACACACACACACAAACAATATAAACACACACACACACACACAAACAGTATAAACACACACACACACACAAACAGTATAAACACACACACACACACACAAACAATATAAACACACATACACACACAGTATAAACACACACACACACACAAACAATATAAACACACATACACACACAGTAAAACACACACACACACACAAACAATAAAACACACATACACACACAGTATAAACACACACACACACGGTATAAACACACATACACACAGTATAAACACACACACACAAACAGTATAAACACACACACACACACAGTATAAACACACACACACACACACAAACAGTATAAACACACACACACACACAGTATAAACACACATACACACGGTATAAACACACACACACACACAAACAGTATAAACACACATACACACAGTATAAACACACACACACACACAAACAGTATAAACACACACACACAGTATAAACACACACACACACACAAACAGTATAAACACACACACACAGTATAAACACACACACACACATACACACACAGTATAAACACACACACAAACAATATAAACACACACACACACAAACAATATAAACACACACACACACAAACAATATAAACACACACACACACAAACAATATAAACACATACACACACAGTATAAACACACACACACACACACAAACAATATAAACACACACACACAATATAAACACCAGCGGTGGGCACAGATAACCAAAAATTAACTTTGATAACAGATAATCAGATAACTGAAAAGTAATCTTTGATAAAGATAAAACGATAAACCACCCAAAAATGTATCGGAAGTTACAGATAACCGATAACAGATAAATTCCAATATTGTCTAAGGTACATTTGCAACTACTAATAAACTGTATTTGAATTTTAACGCCACAGTAGCTTCTAGTAATATTAAAAGTGACAACAGACCCAAACAATGAGGCCACACTTTTGTCTTTGAACATCCTGCCCCTGATGAAAGCTTTTGTTTACTACACAGCTACCAGCACAGACACACACACCCTGAGAGCAGCCAGCTCTCTATCAGTCACAATGCTCGGTCAGGCGGAGGTCTTGGAAAATAAAGTCATGCTGACTTATGGTTTTGATTTATAAATAACATTAATACCAATAGTATAACTCCATTAATGTCAATTCTGTCATTTGTACGAAGTTAAAATATAACATATATCTTTTGATGTTGAATAATGCACTAATTCTGAGGTTTTGTAACAAACACAGACAGATCGCAAAGGATTCTCGGTAAAAGTGCCTCTGCTAAACACTGATTGGTTCAGTCATTCATTATGTAAACCAACACGTTAATGTGACATGTGTCGTGTGTTGGTGTTTACAGATAAATGTGCTTTTGTAAAATATTCCATTTTTTATTTGTAAAAACAGGCATTTTTATGGACCACTGGAAGTGTCATCACAAAATGTTTTGCATGTGGAGAGAATGTGCGCTCATTTTATTAGTGCCATGCTCACGTTTAATGATGTAAAACGTGCACTTTGTCTTGACACATAAATGTTGGCTTTACACTGTGCGAGTTTTGGCCCTTTTTCAGATGATTTTTCATTTGTGCGAGAATTTTTTGGACTGAGTTTCAGGTTAATCACACATCCTGCATCGTGTAGTGTACATGGAGTAACAAGCTGCGTTTAACATCTCACAACCACCTTCTGATCGCCGATCATATGGTCGAATGAAAATCAAACCTGTTTAACATTATTCTGTATCCTGCTGCTGAGGGGCTACAAGAGTCCAACCACTCGCACTGTGCCTGTGCAAACACCGCAGAGCTGTCTTGTAATGTTTTTTTGTTGTTGTTTTGTTCATTCATTCATTCATCTTCTACCGCGTAGTCCAATTAAGGGTCACGGGGGCGCTGGAGCCCATCCCAGCAGTCATAGGGCATGAGGCGGGGTACACCCAGGACAGGACGCCAGTGTGTCGCAGGGCCACAAACAAACACAGACACACCCACATGCACACCTACGGACAAGTTAAAGTTTCCAATCCACCGAACCCACATGTCTTTGGATGTGGGAGGAAACCGGAGCACCCGGAAACCCACACAAACATGGGGAGAACATGCAAACTCCACACAGAAAGGCCACGGGAATTGAACACACAACCATCTCGCCGTGAGGCAATAGTGCAAACCACTAAGCCTCTGTTTTGTTTTATTTTTAACCTTAATTTGTACAAAAAAAAAAAAATCCATTTGCAAAGCCAAAAAGTTGATTTGACAACCATCTGATATAACCGGGGTCAAAATAAATAGAACACTGCCATCTACTGGTGCCCAGACGCTTAGTACTTAGGGCGAATACTGCCATGAACACTACTGGCCAGTAGATGGCAGTAGAGGCCTGAAAAACTTGCCAAAACAAAATCTCAGATAATCTGTGTCAGCTACAATTAAGATGCGTGGAATTTAATAAACGCAAACACAATAACAATGTCTATAAACCCAGAGAATATATTCACGAGAGTTTTAGGCACTAGAGTTTAATGCTGCTGTCTGTGGAGCCTGAACAGAGTGTCTGAAATGCATTTGTCCTGTCGTGAACGTACTGAGATTACCCTATCACCCATAATGCACTGCTGGGCACAGCATGTGCTCACCAAAACCTTAAAATTAGCACATTACTTTAAAACTAAAACATATATCTGATATTTTCACTTCATAAAACCCCAGACATGACAGTAATTTTAAATAACTTGTCCAAAATTAGTTGGGTTAAAATTTGAACCATAAGTTAAAAATGTATTGCTCTGGATGACTTGGGTGATATTGCCAGCGTATCAGTATGGTGTTAAAAGAAGTGATTTTTTTTTTTTTTTTTTTTTTTTTTTTTTTTTTTTTTTTTGAGATCGCTTCTCTTTTGCCTGCAGTGGTTTCTTCAAAAACAGCTCTGTTCTAATGGCAGAGAGTAGAACTATACACACAGTATAAACACATACATAAACAGCACAAAGACAGACAACACAAAAACATACAAACAGCATAAACACACATACACACATTATAAACAGACACACTCAAACAAACGGTATAAACACAGACACAAAAAGTATAAACACAAACACACAATATAAACACACAGAGAAACACACAGGCGCACACACACATTATAAGAACACAAACACACATAGTATAAACACACATATACACACACAGAAAGAGAATAAACACACAGACAGCATAAGCACACACAGTATAAACGCACAGAAACAGAGGATAAGAACACAGACAGCATAGCCACACACACACACACACACACACACACACACACACACACAGTATAAACACAGACACACACAAACAAAATAAACACACATGCACAAACAGTATACACAGAGACACACACAGTATAAACAAACACACACAAACAGAATAAACACACAGACACACACACACACACAAACAGTATAAACACACATACACACACACAAACAGTATAAACACACACAGTGTAAACGCACATACACAGTATAAACACACAAATAGACACACACACTGTATAAAGGCATAGACACACAAACACACACAGACACACACAAACACTATAAACAGACATACATAGTATGAATACACCTGCACACACACTGTATAAACACACAAACAGCATAAACACACAGTATACACACACACACAGTATAAACACACAGACAGAATAATAACATACACACAATGTTATGTGTCGACGCGGGTTGAGGAGCGGACCTGCGTCAGACAGGACCCAGCGCTAAAAATAACCAGAAAACGGTTCCAAACAGAAACTATTTATTATACACCTGTGCTTAAAAGTGTAAAAACATAAAAACAACATTCCTCTGGTGGAGTGATCCGCGGCTCGCTCTCCAGCGCCCGCAAGGATTAAAGCCGGCGCTCCTGGACTTCCTACCACCGCCAAACACCCCCCAGGTGGACACGACAAACTGATTCTCTGTGAAGCAAAGAGACGGTGAGGTAAGTCAACAGATACAACTATATCTTCCAATAAACACACGCTGTCAGCAACACACTCAGGTCAGTGTCCTCTTTTACTTTATGCAAATGAGCAGCTTCTCACAACAAGTGGAGGATCACTTATCCTTCACGCCACAGCAGTGAGAAGCAAACTGCGCAATTCTCTTCACAATTCCAGTATACTGTGTAACAAAACACCAAGTTACTATCAACAATTACTCAAACACTTAATTACCTTTCGTGTGTGCTGACAGCATGTGTCCTCACCCCTCCCTGCTTCACGGGCTCAATGTGTCAAAACCCAGGCGCGGTCCTCAGCGTCTCACAAACGAACGTCACAAGGTCGAGTTCCCGGCAGTTCTGCTTGAATCACACATGACTTAAATGCAGAACGCCATCCAATTATCTGCTTCAGCTGCAAGTCGTCCAGGTTGCACGTGAGCACCAATCACAGGTGCTTTCCATGATGTTGATGAGGGTGAAGACTCTTCAGCCAGCACCTTCTTCACAGACAAATTAGCCCTCATGCCACCTGGAGAGCAAAGAAAAAAAAAGAACACCAAAACATCCAGCTACGCCTCCCCCAACACACAACACACAACACACAAAGTGTAAACACAGACACACACACAGGATAAACACACAGGCATACAAATGATAAAAACAGATATACAGTATAAACACACACACAGTATGCACACACACACACATAGACAAACACAAATAGCATAAACAGACAGACACACACACAGTATAAATAGGCACAAACAGGATAAACACACAGACACACACAGCATAAATCAATCAATCAATCAATCAATTTTTTTATATAGCGCCAAATCACAACAAACAGTTGCCCCAAGGCGCTTTATATTGTAAGGCAAGGCCATACAATAATTATGTAAAACCCCAACGGTCAAAACGACCCCCTGTGAGCAAGCACTTGGCTACAGTGGGAAGGAAAAACTCCCTTTTAACATGAAGAAACCTCCAGCAGAACCAGGCTCAGGGAGGGGCAGTCTTCTGCTGGGACTGGTTGGGGCTGAGGGAGAGAACCAGGAAAAAGACATGCTGTGGAGGGGAGCAGAGATCGATCACTAATGATTAAATGCAGAGTGGTGCATACAGAGCAAAAAGAGAAAGAAACAGTGCATAACTAAGGGATGGTTCAGGGTCACCTGATCCAGCCCTAACTATAAGCTTTAGCAAAAAGGAAAGTTTTAAGCCTAATCTTAAAAGTAGAGAGGGTGTCTGTCTCCCTGATCTGAATTGGGAGCTGGTTCCACAGGAGAGGAGCCTGAAAGCTGAAGGCTCTGCCTCCCATTCTACTCTTACAAACCCTAGGAACTACAAGTAAGCCTGCAGTCTGAGAGCGAAGCGCTCTATTGGGGTGATATGGTACTACGAGGTCCCTAAGATAAGATGGGACCTGATTATTCAAAACCTTATAAGTAAGAAGAAGAATTTTAAATTCTATTCTAGAATTAACAGGAAGCCAATGAAGAGAGGCCAATATGGGTGAGATATGCTCTCTCCTTCTAGTCCCCATCAGTACTCTAGCTGCAGCATTTTGAATTAACTGAAGGCTTTTTAGGGAACTTTTAGGACAACCTGATAATAATGAATTACAATAGTCCAGCCTAGAGGAAACAAATGCATGAATTAGTTTTTCAGCATCACTCTGAGACAAGACCTTTCTAATTTTAGAGATATTGCGTAAATGCAAAAAAGCAGTCCTACATATTTGTTTAATATGCGCTTTGAATGACATATCCTGATCAAAAATGACTCCAAGATTTCTCACAGTATTACTAGAGGTCAGGGTAATGCCATCCAGAGTAAGGATCTGGTTAGACACCATGTTTCTAAGATTTGTGGGGCCAAGTACAATAACTTCAGTTTTATCTGAGTTTAAAAGCAGGAAATTAGAGGTCATCCATGTCTGTAAGACAATCCTGCAGTTTAGCTAATTGGTGTGTGTCCTCTGGCTTCATGGATAGATAAAGCTGGGTATCATCTGCGTAACAATGAAAATTTAAGCAATACCGTCTAATAATACTGCCTAAGGGAAGCATGTATAAAGTGAATAAAATTGGTCCTAGCACAGAACCTTGTGGAACTCCATAATTAACTTTAGTCTGTGAAGAAGATTCCCCATTTACATGAACAAATTGTAATCTATTAGACAAATATGATTCAAACCACCGCAGCGCAGTGCCTTTAATACCTATGGCATGCTCTAATCTCTGTAATAACATTTTATGGTCAACAGTATCAAAAGCAGCACTGAGGTCTAACAGAACAAGCACAGAGATGAGTCCACTGTCCGAGGCCATAAGAAGATCATTTGTAACCTTCACTAATGCTGTTTCTGTACTATGATGAATTCTAAAACCTGACTGAAACTCTTCAAATAGACCATTCCTCTGCAGATGATCAGTTAGCTGTTTTACAACTACCCTTTCAAGAATTTTGAGAGAAAAGGAAGGTTGGAGATTGGCCTATAATTAGCTAAGATAGCTGGGTCAAGTGATGGCTTTTTAAGTAATGGTTTAATTACTGCCACCTTAAAAGCCTGTGGTACATAGCCAACTAACAAAGATAGATTGATCATATTTAAGATCGAAGCATTAAATAATGGTAGGGCTTCCTTGAGCAGCCTGGTAGGAATGGGGTCTAATAAACATGTTGATGGTTTGGATGAAGTAACTAATGAAAATAACTCAGACAGAACAATCGGAGAGAAAGAGTCTAACCAAATACCGGCATCACTGAAAGCAGCCAAAGATAACGATACGTCTTTGGGATGGTTATGAGTAATTTTTTCTCTAATAGTTAAAATTTTGTTAGCAAAGAAAGTCATGAAGTCATTACTAGTTAAAGTTAATGGAATACTCAGCTCAATAGAGCTCTGACTCTTTGTCAGCCTGGCTACAGTGCTGAAAAGAAACCTGGGGTTGTTCTTATTTTCTTCAATTAGTGATGAGTAGAAAGATGTCCTAGCTTTACGGAGGGCTTTTTTTATAGAGCAACAGACTCTTTTTCCAGGCTAAGTGAAGATCTTCTAAATTAGTGAGACGCCATTTCCTCTCCAACTTACGGGTTATCTGCTTTAAGCTACGAGTTTGTGAGTTATACCACAGAGTCAGACACTTCTGATTTAAAGCTCTCTTTTTCAGAGGAGCTACAGCATCCAAAGTTGTCTTCAATGAGGATGTAAAACTATTGACGAGATACTCTATCTCACTTACAGAGTTTAGGTAGCTACTCTGCACTGTGTTGGTATATGGCATTAGAGAACATAAAGAAGGAATCATATCCTTAAACCTAGTTACAGCGCTTTCTGAAAGACTTCTAGTGTAATGAAACTTATTCCCCACTGCTGGGTAGTCCATCAGAGTAAATGTAAATGTTATTAAGAAATGATCAGACAGAAGGGAGTTTTCAGGGAATACTGTTAAGTCTTCTATTTCCATACCATAAGTCAGAACAAGATCTAAGATATGATTAAAGTGGTGGGTGGACTCATTTACTTTTTGAGCAAAGCCAATAGAGTCTAATAATAGATTAAATGCAGTGTTGAGGCTGTCATTCTCAGCATCTGTGTGGATGTTAAAATCGCCCACTATAATTACCTTATCTGAGCTAAGCACTAAGTCAGACAAAAGGTCTGAAAATTCACAGAGAAACTCACAGTAACGACCAGGTGGACGATAGATAATAACAAATAAAACTGTTTTTTGGGACTTCCAATTTGGATGGACAAGACTAAGAGACAAGCTTTCAAATGAATGAAAGCTCTGTCTGGGTTTTGATTAATTAATAAGCTGGAATGGAAGATTGCTGCTAATCCTCCGCCCCGGCCCGTGCTACGAGCATTCTGACAGTTAGTGTGACTCGGGGGTGTTGACTCATTTAAACTAACATATTTATCCTGCTGTAACCAGGTTTCTGTAAGGCAGAATAAATCAATATGTTGATCAATTATTATATCATTTACCAACAGGGACTTAGAAGAGAGAGACCTAATGTTTAATAGACCACATTTAACTGTTTTAGTCTGTGGTGCAGTTCAAGGTGCTATATTATTTTTTCTTTTTGAATTTTTATGCTTAAATAGATTTTTACTGGTTATTGGTAGTCTGGGAGCAGGCACCGTCTCTACGAGGATGGTGTAATGAGGGGATGGCAGGGGGAGAGAAGCTGCAGAGAGGTGTGTAAGACTACAACTCTGCTTCCTGGTCCCAACCCTGGATAGTCACGGTTTGGAGGATTTAAGAAAATTGGCCAGATTTCTAGAAATGAGAGCTGCTCCATCCAAAGTGGGATGGATGCCGTCTCTCCTAACAAGACCAGGTTTTCCCCAGAAGCTTTGCCAATTATCTATGAAGCCCACCTCATTTTTTGGACACCACTTAGGATGTAATTCATAAAGAATGCAGGGTGTCTCATTTTGGGAGGAAAAAACGTTTTAGTTGATTGTAGTTTATTGTCTGTAATACAACGTTTGTAAGAGGTGTCATTTTATTTAAAGCGGCAATTTGTTTTGAAGTCATTAATTTCGACCAGACTCTGTCTCAGCAGAGAGCCATGCAGTGTTTGGAGCTGTGTCAATGGAACAGGCTCTCATGGCTTTGAGAGGAGTTAGGAAGCAGACTTGCCGTTTCTGAAGAGCAGCGAATCAAAGAATGAACGAACTAGTGGATCGACACACATTTCACACATCAAAGTGGAGTCGCACTGCAGAAACGTATCCGTATAATTTATGGACAATCCCTGTAGGTTGACATGTATGACATACTGTACACACACAAAGTGTAAACTCACAGACACACACACAGGGTAAACACAGACACAAACACTATAAACACAAATATACACAGCATGAACACACAGACACACACACAGTTCAAACACACAGACACACACACAAACAGTATAACCACAGAGACAGACACACTGTATGCACACACAGTATGCACACACACACACAAATGGTAAGAACAGATACACACATTATAAACACAGACACAAACAGGATAAACAAACAGACATGCACAGCATAAACACACACATACACACACAGTAAAAAAAAAACAGACAAACACACACACACACAAACAGTATAAACATATAGACACACACAAACAGTATAAACAAACATACACACAAAGTATAAACACAGACACAAACAGTATAAACATACAGAGACACACACAAACTATAAACAAACATACACACAAAGTATAAACACAGACACAAACAGTATAAACATACAGAGACACACACAAACTATAAACAAACATACACACAAAGTATAAACACAGACACAAACAGTATAAACATACAGAGACACACACAAACTATAAACAAACATACACACAAAGTATAAACACAGACACAAACAGTATAAACATACAGAGACACACACAAACTATAAACAAACATACACACAGTATAAACACACATACACACACAAACAGTATAAACACACATACACACAAAGTATAAACACACAGGCATACACACATTATAAGAACACAAACACAGGCAGTATAAACACCCAGGCATACACACATTATAAGAACACAAACACGCACAGTATAAAGACAACACACACACACACACACACATTCTCACACACAGTATAACACATACAAACAGTATAAACAGACACACAGTATACACACACTCACACAGTATAAACACACAGACACACTCACAGTATAAACACAGAAACAAACAGTATAAACACACATACACATAGTATAAACACACACAAACTGTACAACACAAAAATGGACAAACACACAGTATAAAGACACAGACACACAGTATCAACACACGCATACACACATAAACACAGAGACAGACACATAAACAGTATAAACACACAGACAGAATAAAAACATATACACACAAAGTGTAAACTCAAAGACACACACACAGGCACACACAAACACAAAGAAATATACAGTATACACATACACACACAAAACACTATAAACACACATACACAAACAGTATAAACACACAGACATAGAGGTACAAACAGCATAAACACAGACACACACACAGTTTAAACACACAGACACACACACAAACAGTATAACTACAGAGACAGACACACTGTATGCACACACACACACACACAAATACTATAAACAGACACACAGCATAAACAGACTGACACACATACACAACAGTATAAACAGACACACAAACAGTATGAACACATGAATGCACACACGCACACACAAAGTATAAACACACAGACACAAGACAGAATAAAACACACATACACAGACAGTATGAACACACAGACACAAACAGTATAAACACACACATACACACAGTATAAACATAGACACATAAAAAGTATAAACACACCTGCACACACACCGTATAAACACACGACACACAAACAGCATAAACAGACACACAGTATACACACAGTGTAAACACACAGACAGAACAAAAACATACACAAAGTGTAAACTCACAGACACACTCACACAGGATAAACACACAGGCACACACACAGTTTAAACACAGACACACACATACATAAACAGTATAACCACAGAGACAGACACACTGTATGCACACAAAGTATGCACACACACAAATAGTATGAACACACACACACACACAGCATAAACAAATAGACACACACACACAGTATAAACACACACACACACAACAACATGAATAGACACACAGACAGACAGTATAAACATGCATGCACACAGTATGAACATACAGGCACACACACACAGTATAAACACACAGAACACACACACAGTATGAACAAACAGACACAAACAGGATAAACACACAGACACACATTACAAACAGACAGACACACACAGCATAAACACACACATACAGTAAAAAACAGACAAACACACACACACAAACAGTATAAACATACAGAGACACACACAAACAGTATAAACATACAGAGACACACACAAACAGTATAAACATACAGAGACACACACAAACAGTATAAACAAACATACACACAAACAGTATAAACATACAGAGACACACACAAACAGTATAAACATACAGAGACACACACAAACAGTATAAACAAACATACACACAAACAGTATAAACATACAGAGACACACACAAACAGTATAAACAAACATACACACAGTATAAACACACAGACACACAAATAAACAGTATAAACACACAAACAAACAGTATAAACACACAGGCATACACACATTATAAGAAGACAAACACATACAGTATAAAGAACACAGGCATACACACATTATAAGAACACAAACACACACAGTATAAAGACACACACATAAACAGTATAAACACACCTGCACACACACTGTATAAACACACAAATACACACAGTATAAACACACAAATACACACAGTATAAACACACAGAACAAAAACATACAAACACAAAGTGTAAACTCACAGACACACACACAGGATAAACACACAGGCACACACAGTATAACCACAGAGACAAACACACTGTATGCACACACAGAATGCCACACACACAAATAGTATGAACAGACACACACACAGCATAAACACACACACAGACAGTATAAACATGCATGCACACAGTATGAACATACAGGCACACAAAAAACAGTATAAGTACAGACACACACACACAAACAGTATAAACACACAGACACACACAGTATAAACATACACAGACACACAAACAGTATAAACAAACATACACACAGTATAAACACACAGACACACAAATAAACAGTATAAACACACATGCACACAAAGTATAACACACAGACACAAACAGTATAAACACACAAACACACACAATATAAACACACAGACACAAAAAAAAAACAGTATAAACACACAGGCATACACACATAAGAACACAAACACACACACTATAAACACACATACATACACACATTATAAGAACAAAAACACACACAGTATAAAGACACACACACACAAACAGTATAACCACAGAGACAAACACACTGTATGCACACACAGAATGCCACACACACACAAATAGTATGAACACACACACACACAGCATAAACAAATAGACACACACACAGTCAGTATAAACATGCATGCACACAGTATGAACATACAGGCACACAAAAAACAGTATAAGCACAGACACACACACACACAAACAGTATAAACACACAGACACACACAGTATGAACAAACAGACACAAACAGGATAAACACACACACACATTACAAACACACAGACACACACAGCATAAACACACACATACACATACAGTAAAAAACAGTATAAACACACAAACACACAAAATATAAACACAGACACAAAAAAAACAGTATAAACACACAGGCATACACACATAATAACCCAAACACACACACTATAAACACACATACATACACACATTATAACAACAAAAACACGCACAGTATAAAGACACACACACACACACAGTATAAACAGACACACAACACAAACACTATAAACACACATACACACAGTTTCAACACACGCACACACACACACAGATGGTATAAACACAGACACATAAACAGCATAAACACACCTGCACACACACCGTATAAACACACAGGCGCACAAACAGCATAAACAGACACACAGTATACACACACACACACAGTATAAACACACAGACAGAATAAAAACATACACGCACAAAGTGTGAACTCAAAGACACACACACACAGGATAAACACACAGGCACACACATTATAAAAACACAGACACACACAGTATAAATACACACACACACACAAAATATAAACACACATACACAAACAGTATAAACGCATAGACACAGAGATACAAACAGTATAACCACAGAGACAGACACACTGTATGCACACACAGTATGCACACACACATAGACATAGTATAAACAGACACACACAGCATAAACAGACAGACACACACAACAGTATGAACACACAAATACACACACCCAAAAAATATAAACAAACATATACACACAGTATAAACACACACACACACACAAACAGAATAAACACACCTACGCATTGAGAATAAACACACAGACACATGCAGCATAAACACACACTTACACATACAGTAAAAAACAGACAGACACACACACACACACACACACACAATATAAACACACAGACATGCACAGTATAAACATACAGATACAATAAAAACATACACACAAGGTGGGGTAGGATTACTTTGAAATGTAATCCAAAAGTAATCAGATTACAAGTAATCCAAATGTATGTACATACATACAGTAGTGTTCAGAATAATAGTAGTGCTATGTGACTAAAAATATTAATCCAGGTTTTGAGTATATTTCTTATTGTTACATGGGAAACAAGGTACCAGTAGATTCAGTAGATTCTCACAAATCTAACAAGACCAAGCATTCATGATATGCACACTCTTAAGGCTATGAAATTGGGCTATTAGTAAAAAAAAAAGTAGAAAAGGGGGTGTTCACAATAATAGTAGTGTGGCATTCAGTCAGTGAGTTTGTCAATTTTGTGGAACAAACAGGTGTGAATCAGGTGTCCCCTATTTAAGGATGAAGCCAGCACCTGTTGAACATGCTTTTCTCTTTGAAAGCCTGAGGAAAATGTGACGTTCAAGACATTGTTCAGACGAACAGCGTAGTTTGATTAAAAAGTTGATTGGAGAGGGGAAAACTTATACACAGGTGCAAAAGATTATAGGCTACTCGTCTACAATGATTGCCGATGCTTTAAAATGGACAAAAAACCAGAGACGTGTGGAAGAAAACGGAAAACAACCATCAAAATGGATAGAAGAATAACCAGAATGGCAAAGGCTCACCCGTTCATCAGCTCCAGGATGATCAAAGACAGTCTGGAGTTACCTGTAAGTGCTGTGACAGTTAGAAGACGCCTGTGTGAAGCTAATTTATTTGCAAGAATCCCCCACAAAGTCCCTCTGTTAATAAAAGACATGTGCAGAAGAGGTTACAATTTGCCAAAGAACACATCAACTGGCCTAAAGAGAAATGGAGGAATATTTTGTGGACTGATGAGAGTAAAATTGTTCTTTTTGCATCCAAGGTTCGCAGACAGTTTGTGAGACGACCCCCAAACTCTAAATTCAAGCCACAGTTCACAGTGAAGACAGTGAAGCATTTTGGTGCAAGCATCATGATATGGGCATGTTTCTTCTACTATGGTGTTGGGCCTATATATCGCATACCAGGTATCATGGATCAGTTTGGATATGTCAGAATACTTGAAGAGGTCATGTTGCCTTATGCTGAAGAGGACATGCCCTTGAAATGGGTGTTTCAACAAGACAATGACCCCAAGCACACTAGTAAACCAGCAAAATCTTGGTTCCAAACCAACAAAATTAATGCCTCGCAGATGTGAAGAAATCATGAAAAACTGTGGTTATACAACTAAATACTAGTTTAGTGATTCACAGGATTGCTAAAAAAGCAGTTTGAACATAATAGTTTTGAGTTTATAGCTTCAACAACAGATGCTACTATTATTGTGAACACCCCCTTTTCTACTTTTTTTTAATAATAGCCCAATTTCATAGCGTTAAGAGTGTGCATATCATGAATGCTTGGTCTTGTTGGATTTGTGAGAATCTACTGAATCTACTGGTACATTGTTTCCCATGTAACAATAAGAAATATAGTCAAAACCTGGATTAATTTTTTTAGTCACATAGCACTACTATTATTCTGAACACTACTGTACATGTAATCCACGTATTCTTTTAAAGTAATCCTACCCGACCTTGCATACACACAATATAAACACAGAGACAGACCCACATAAACAGTATAAACACACATACACACACAGAATAAACACACAAACACACACAGAATAAACACACAAACACAAACAGTATAAACACACAGACAGACAATTTCAATTTGAATTTATTTTCATTTATATTGTTGTGGTTTGCCCCTGGTCTTCTGGTTTGTCTTTCTGTGTTACCAGGGGCCTGCACTACGAAGCAGGTTAACTTACTCAGATGTAACCCAGGGTCAACCTCTTAAACTGGGGTTGACAAAACCTGGTTTTCTCAAGTGGTGTTAATTGGTACTACAATGCTGAGTAAGATGTTGATTTGTTGAACCTGTGTTAACCTAATTAGAGTCTGTGCGCATTCACATAAAAGGGGCAGGTTGCAGCACACGTCACCATTTTTCAATGATGGCGCGGTCACCTTACTTTACTGAAGAAGAATGCATGATTATTATGCGGAGCTACGAGGAATTTAAATTAACGTTAAGGGGGAAATCGAACACATCGTCTGCCAATAAAGCAAGACAGGCTTGTTGGCAACGTATTGCTGATCAGGTAAATGCTCACATGTCATCTAAGGATTTAAAGCCATTAATGGTCAGTCTGTTAACATAGGTACATATATATCTCTTTGGCATGAAGGTTATCCAACAGGACAGCCCCATGTAGGGAGAAAAAGAATGTGAACTATGTAATTATAGTAATTGTATATTGGAATATTTAGAAAAATCAACCAAACCAAAGCAACCCTTATGTGGCTGAAATAAGTGAAAAGAAGGTGAGCTTAGAGTGGACTACACGATAATGGGTATATGAAATAGGCCGAATAGAACCTGCACATTGATACTGTGAAAAGATTGCGATTGACATAATCGCCCTCATGCTCTCCCAGGGGTGCACTGATTGGGATTTGCGTGCAATCAATGGCTCCTATTACTCTTGGGAAACCTAGGAGAAATTGTCATTGATAAGCCCCACTTCGCCTAATTAATGGACATGCATTAGACCTATTTTGATATTAGTAATTACCCGCAATTGCATAAAACCCTTCTTTGATTTGCATTGCGGATAAATGGCCAGAGAAAATGACAAATGCATCCAACAGTTTAGATAGAGCAAGTACTACCTTGCGAATCATACAGCATACAGTATTCTTGCTCAGATGTTCAGCATCACCGATGGAATACATATATTGTCCACTGGCAAAATATCTAAGCGCAAGGCACATTATCTGCTCGATTGTCAGGGCATTGCTATGATGGGTGATGTTACAGACTTCTGGCCCGATCAGCTGACAAAGATGACAAATTCCCTCGGCTGAGAATTTATATCTTTCATAGAGAATATCGTCTGGGTATGTCAGCAGATTCTGGCGGTCTTTAAAAACCCTCGCCCTGCGAGGAGAGCCCTTCAGAATTTGTGCCCCAATATCAAACGGATCATCCAGGTAGGCCGACATTGTCTTCGGAGTGATTGAAGGTGGATGGGCGGTACTTATAAAGGGAGTGGTTAAGCAAAAACCTCAAGCTAACCTAGAACATAACCTGCTCGGAGCAGGTTTGGCACGCAGCGTAAATTGCCATGGCAGCATACTTCGATCAAAACCTATCCACCTTTCGTAGTACGGGTTAACCGGGAAGTTACTCCACACGTCATCAACTTACTCCCGAAGTTACCCTGATAAGCCAGTGACCCCGCTTCGTAGTACAGACCCCAGGTGAAGTTGAGGTTGGAGCTGCTGGGTGAAGTGGCCACGGGTGTGTCAGCTGTGGATTATGTCAGGGCTCTACTCCAACCTGTCATGTTACTCATGGGCACTGCCCCATCTGTGTTAAGGATTTTATATATATATATATATGTTATCACTGTTAAACATTTGGACCTTTGTCTTCTTTCTCATGAGAACGGTGTTGTGCTGTTTGCACTAACCCTGAGAATGTACGTGTTATTCAACCTTGTTTTAGCATGCTGGGGTCAATCTGAACTGGGAATGAAGAGCTGGATGTACTTATTATTATTATACAACTTGTTTTTGTAGCCGCTAATGACTGGGAGTGAAGCATGACGGGGTCAGTCATGAACTGGGAGTAATAGACCTGAAGGTTGTTTTGACTGTTGTGATGTGATGCTTAGTGTGAAGACCAGGACACTCCAGGCAGATGCACAACAGCTGATAACTGCAACAGACGAACGAGATGTGCTGACCTTCGACGATAAGAGTAAAAGAAAGAAACTGTTTTTCCTTACAGCTGCGCTTATTGACGTATGTGTTTATGTTACGGGAAGAAACTTGTCTCGCGTTGTCCCCCCCCCCCTTAGGACAAGTTTTATGATGTAATGAGGGCATCTCTAATAAAAAGAGCGGGAGCACAGGCCAGACTTTAGTGTAGCCTTGGTGTACAGCCTGGACTGCACTCCGCGCGTGATTAATTTGACTTTCTGTCTCACTGGTGTTTCTTGACTCTGTTTGTCTTATCAAAGGTTTTAAGAATGTTTGGAGGAGAAAATACCCAACATTGACTGGGGGCTACGTCCGGGATCTCAACAACACCGGAGGTGTCCGGCGGGGGTCGCCAAGTCCAGACGTAAATCCTTGGCCAAGGTCCGATCGATTGATCGTGTCTGCAATTGTCGACCACCGTTGGCATCGTCTGGTTGACGAGATTTTCCCGAAGAAGACAGACAGGAAGTCGAGTCAGTGAGTAAAATTTCTTTGTAAACAGTACTGAGTGAGTGGTGATCAGATCACATAAACAGTTAAATTCCGCAAGCGATGATACAGAATCTTCTGTTAATGAAACACAGTTAAACTCTGTAAGGAGGGTGCGGACTCCTCTGTTTATATACGCGTACCGGTAGGGGATAAAAGTGATCACATAAAACAGTTAAACTCCGTAAGCGATGGCGTGGAATCGTCTGTTAATGCAAAGCAGTTAAAATCCGCGAGGAGGGCGGACTCCTCTACGGTTGCGAGGGACGCCCGTAGTTAAATTCCGGAAGGAGGGTACGGACTCCTGTGTTTTAATACGTAAAGGAAATCCCGGGTAGAAATACGTGCACTGTAAAAAAGCAGTTAAATTTGGCAGGGACGGCGGAGTCCCCTAATGCAAAACATTAGTTAAATTTCACGGGAGGGCGAGCTCCCCTGGCATAAGAATACGCGTACGATTATTAAAAGTGTTTCTATGTGTAAATAGTGTTTTGTGTAAGTGTAAATAGAATAACTGTGTGAAAGTGTAATACTTTGGACAACGTTAGTGACAACCGTGTGTGCGGATGCAGAGGCAAGTGATTCCGCTTCCTACGGGGAGGTGAAAGGAATCAACCACACAACGGCAAATTAATTGTCACGTCCAAAGAAAGTGTGAAAACTTCAGATTTAGAACACCCTAGGTGTGCCCCCGTCTGAAGTCCAAATTATAACAAGGGATAATAAAAATGGGGGGTAAGACGTCTAAAAAGAAGGAAAATTTATCCACTGACGACTGGAAATTTATGGAAGCAAAAAATCCAAAAGCAACAAAGAAATTGGAGACCTGGATAAATAAACATGACTTTGACGGACGACTGAACCTGATCAGTATACAGAAGCTAAAGAAGGAGTTAGAACAGGAACATAAAGGTGATGAGAAAAGATGCAGAAAGTAGGGGCAGATTTAGTGGCATTTTGGGAGGAGGAAGCAGAGAACAGACGGAAGGGAGCAGAGAAGCGACGATTAGAGAAAGCAAGGAAAAAGAAAGCTGTAGGTAAGGCAGAAGAAGATGTGATAATTCAGCACAGAGAACCTGAACAACCTCAGAAACCACCGACGGCTGGACCGCCGGCAACAACGCATTTGTACCCTCCTCTACCAGAGGATGATGATGTGCCGCCACCACAGTATGATTTAGCAGTAAAACCTAAGGTAAAAAGTGAAAAACCAGAAAAACCACAAACACGCAGTCAAGCGAAAGTGCCTACAGCCCCTCCCATGGTGGAACACAGTGACCAGGGAGATGCCTATCCTATGATAGAAGTACCAAATCCTCGTGCAGGAACAGCAGGACATCGATCAACCATGCTCGTATATCGAACATGGAATGCTGATGATATCAAAGCAGCAGTCGACATGATACCATCGCCACATGTCGATATTGAGGGATTTATGCAGGATATAGAAAACATTAGAAATTCTTACCACCTTAATGGACCTGAAGTCCAACAGGTGTGGATGAAAGCATGTGGCCCTAAATGGAGTCAGATACGCGGAGACTGGAATCCTGCAGACCAGGATGGCGTACCATTGCCACATGATGATCTAGTCTTGAAAACAAGAGTGGAAGCTATGATTACACGTGCAAAAGGTGTGTTAGGGCCAAAAATAAATTACACTGAAATTACCAGGACAACACAGAAAGAAGGAGAACCATGGACAGAGTTTAGATGCAGATTTGAGAATGTATTTAGGGTCCATAGTGGCATATTGCCAGGAACACCAGTGTATGAACAACAATTGAAAAACGCTCTGATCCAACATTCCAATAAGGATATAAAAGCTTGGATACAGAAACATTGGATTGGATTGCCTACAGGCACATTGGAAGAAACACATACACACTGCTGTCATGCAGAAGGAGTCTTAAAGCAGAAAAAGACAGGGAACAGCAACAAAGGAGTGTATGTAGCACACGGAGATGATGAAATATGTTACCAACAGGGTAACTTAAGACAGCAGAAGCAGTGCAAACGCCCCCAAAAGCCATGGCAAAACAGACAAGGTGGACAGCCACAACGTCAAGGACCATGGCAACCACAACAGCAGCACAGACAGGGAGGGCCACCACGTGGTCCCCTGATTTGTTGGAACTGTGGGAGAGAGGGACATATGTATAGAAACTGTCCGAATCCACCTACTGAGGGAGCAGCAGGAGGAATTCCACAACGGAATAATCCTCCGCAGCCACAGTATCCACAATGACTAGAATCCATAATCCATGATTCCACATCAGATAGGCAGTCTGATTGTGATATGGATCTGTGTGCCTTACTGGGAAATCCGGTACCAAAACCAGAAGTGACTTTGTTGGTAAATGGACGACCAGTGACATTCCTTTGTGATACAGGAGCATATAGAACCACATGTAATGACAACATACCTGTCCATCAATTAAGCAACGAAATCTTTAGGGTTCGCTCTGCAAATGGACAAACATCAGACGTCCCTATCACTAAACCCATAACGTTGACAGATCCATTTGGCCTGACATGTACTATGTCAGTGTTGAACATGCCACAATGTCCAGTTAACCTCCTAGGACGAGACGGATTGACTGCATTGGGCTTGTCCATAATTGTGGAACAAGGGAAATTAGTTGTTGAGCGCACAGGAGGCGTTAACATGGTAAGAGAAGAAAGCGATGACCCCACATTCCACTATTACTATACATTTGACATTTCAGAAGAAGATGCTGCAGGATGGGGTAAAGATGTCGTCTTGCAAGCGACAGCCCTACTAAAAAATCCTGAACAAAAGATGTCACCACCTGACCTGCATGTCACAATGTGGCATAAAGATCCTCCAGGTCCGGATGGTGACTATGAAACTAAATTAAAAAATGTTTCACCTGTGAAGCTGACAATGACCGATTTGATTCATGATGGCAACTCAACAGCTGTCATAACAGTGACAGATGCCACTGAAGACATTTTAAAATTGAGATTCACAGGTATGCCATTACATATGTCACTTTGTAAACCATATTTGACAGAATGGCAAGAATTGGGACTGACAGTCATAACAGCTTTGTCAGCTACTGATTGGAGCAGAGTTGGACCACGAACGGAGTTCAGTCCATCAACTAAATTGTATAAAGTGCCAGTTAATGTCTCATTGGTGCTGACAGCTGGAACACACATTGATGTGTCCACTTCACAGTCCTGAGTGTTTCAGTTGAGTCCTGAAGAAGATGATTTTCTCTCTTCGGTACCATCAGGATTGTGGACAACAGGTCCTTCAGACGTAGGACTGATAAAAAATGCACAACCTGTAGTTATAAGACCAAAAACAGAATACAGACCATGTGTAAGACAGTATCCATTGAAACCTGATGCAATTGAAGGAATCAGGCCAGTAATAGAGAATTTATTAACAGCAGGAGTAATAGTGCCATGTCCAGATTCACCATGTAACACACCCATATTTCCTGTGAAAAAGGCTCCGCCCTCAGTGGGGTGGAGAATGATTCAAGATCTGCAGGCAGTAAATGCTGCTGTGATTAAAAGAGCACCATGTGTTCCAGATCCACACACCTTGTTAAATTCGCTGAGACCAAATTCTAATAGTTTCTCAGTAATTGACATAAGTAATGCATTTTTCTCTGTGCCAGTACACCCAGATAGTCAATTCTGGTTTGCTTTTACCTTTAAGGGACAACGATATACATTCACCAGATTACCGCAGGGTTACGCAGAGAGTCCAACTATTTATTCTCAAGTCATGTCAGCATGTTTAGCCAATTTCGTTCCACCGGCAGATAGCCAACTATTGGTGTATGTTGATGACATTTTGATTGCCTCTGACACACGGGACAACTGCATAACTGACACAGTAGCATTATTATGTTTCTTATTTGATAATTGCCACAAAGTGAGTAAAAACAAAGTTCAGTTGTGTAGGGGTAAAGTAAAATATTTAGGACATGAATTATCAGCCACAGGGCGCACGATCCTGTCTGACAGGAAGGAAGCAATTTTGCACGCTCCAAAACCACAAACCAAAAAGCAGATGATGTCATTTCTTGGACTGACTAATTACTGCAGGGCATGGATTCCTTGCTATGCAGAGTTGACTAGTCCACTTTCTGATTTGATGTACAAGGATGATATTTCAATGTCAACCGTGTTGGAATGGAACAAAGATGCTGAGGAAGCTTTTGTAAAAGTAAAACAAACATTAGTGTCATCCACAGTTTTGGCACTACCAGATTATAGTAAACCATTCATTCAAACAGTTGATTGTAAGAATAAGTTCATGACTAGTGTTTTGGTTCAAGTGTATGGCTCAAAATTGAGGCCAGTTGCCTACTACTCATCTAAATTGGATGCAGTGGCAAGTGCTCTACCACCATGTGTACAGGCTGTTGTTGCAGCCTCTATGGCTGTTCAAAGTAGCAGTAATGTTGTTCTATTCCATCAGTTGACACTGAAAGTTCCGCATGCAGTTTCTGCACTTCTGTTGCAGACAAACATGAGCCTTCTGTCCCCAGCAAGACATCTTTCGTGCATGTCCTTGCTATTATCACAACCACACCTTACGGTAGAGCGATGTACAACATTGAACCCGTCCACATTGATACCTTTACCTGAGGATGGTGAGCCGCACAATTGTCTTGATGTAGCTACAGTCTGTACGAAAGCACGCCCGGACCTCCGGGGCACACCCATCCCAAACAGTACAATTGTGTATGTGGATGGTTCTTCCACTAAAAACGCTTATGGACAAACACAATCTGGATATGCTGTTGTCACAAATTCAGAAGTATTGGATTCTGCTTCATTGCCATCGTCATTTTCAGCACAAGCAGCTGAATTAGTTGCCTTAACTGCAGCTTGCTATCTTTTTAAAGGTACGGCTGTAACAATTTATACAGACAGCCAGTACGCTTTCAGCACAGTGCATGTGTTTGCAAAACTGTGGGAAGAGCGTGGAATGGTGACATCATCTGGAAAGCCAGTGACTCATGCCACTCTCCTAACTGCACTACTGAAGGCTGTGAGATTGCCTAACCAAATTGCTATATGCAAATGTGCGGCTCACACCAAAGGCTCTGACAGTATTTCAAAAGGAAATGATTTTGCTGACAGAGCAGCGAAAGAGGCAGCAGCAGCTTCTTCTATTTTTGTTGTACAGGAAACCACTCCAGATTTGCATTTAGGTCATACACTGCTTGCTGACATGCAACAGCAGGCAACTGAAAGAGAAAAACAGATGTGGATAAATAAAGGGGCTACGTATGCAAATGATTTGTACGTATGACCACAAAAGAAACCCATATTGCCAAAAAATATGTTTAAATGGGCAGCTATTATGAGCCATGGCGTGACGCATGTCTCATCAGGGGGTATGATATCGCAATTGCAATCTATTTTTTGTCTTTATGGGTTCGATGCATATGCCAAACAGCATTGTAGAGCATGCATGATATGTGCAAAACACAACTCACAAGGCAATTTGAGACCCCAAAGAGGCAAATTTCCAACACCACAATATCCCTTTCAAGTGATTCATATGGATTATATACAGCTGAGTAAACATGAAGGGAAGGAATTTTGTTTAGTCATAATTGATGCCTTCTCAAAATGGGTAGAATTGTTCCCTACAAAACATGCAGATGCACTTACAGTGGCTAAGGCATTGTGCAAAGACATCATTCCACGATTTGGAATACCAGAAACAGTTTATTCAGATAATGGAGCGCATTTTGTTAATACAATAGTGCAATACGTAGGAGAAGCGCTACAGATTAATCTTAAAAATCATTGTGCTTATCATCCACAAAGTGCAGGATTAGTGGAAAGGACAAAGGGCACAATAAAAATAAGATTAAGGAAATGTATAGAAGAGACAAAACGAACCTGGATTGAATGTTTGGACCTAGTAAAATTGTATATGAGAATAATACCAACACCATCAGGGTTAACACCATTTGAGATACTTTATGGACGACCATATCGTCTACCAATTTTGACATGGATACTAAAACAGCAGATGAGGAACAAACATTAGCAAATTTTATGAAAAAGACATTAACATAGAAAGAGATAACTTAAACACATTTACTGCCGAATAATTTTGATCTTCCACAGGACGGCCTTCCAGTAGTCTAGCCAGGAGACTGGGTGTTCATCAGAGTGATTAAGAGGAAGAACTGGTCCAGTCCTCGTTGGGAAGGTCCATACCAAGTGCTGTTAACAACACCAACTGCAGTAAAGATAGCGGAGAGATCAACGTGGATACATCACTGTAAGATACAGCGTGTGTTGGCTGCCTCCACAGTGTAAGGGGAAGTCTGGCTACAAAGGGAGTCTATTTAATTAGCAATAGATTGTCTCAATGCCAGTGAAGCAGGGAGATCCTTGCACTATTAGGTGAGGTGGTTAACAACACTGTATCCTAGCAATCATGACTGAACTACAGCAGACCCCGGAGCGGCGTGCTCAGCGCCGCCGCTGCCGGACTGTTGGTAGGGCAGCCGGTTGCGTTGTGATCTTAGTGTGTTTCGTGCTCCTCGGATTCCTGGCCTGGTGGTTGACCCAAGAATTGCAGCTCACTGTGGACCGAGCCAGAGAACAACGCAAGCAACGTCAGAAGAGGTTTATTCATAATGTGAATGAGACAGATGGATACCCTCATATATACCATACTAATATGTGGTACAGATATGTTCATTTATTGGCTATGGAATTACGTTACTAATTGTTATGTTTGTTCGCAAATACCTATATCCTCAACACACCCAGCGCTGACAGCTAAACCGTACCCTGCTAGGGTGACAGAATGTCTTATCATACGGATGCATAATCAAACTGTATTTCGGGGGCAGCAGTTCTCAGCAAATCTGATAAGATGTAACACCACTTGCCTCAGTGCAACCACTTATATGATAGGGATTTCAACAGAGGACGTACAAGCGTGCCCAAGTGCTGCTCCATTGACTAGACTGAAGGGAAACGCAAAAATATCATCACGTTAAATTGTCATCACAACGGCCGTTCCCAATTTGCTTTTACGGGACAGGGAATAAAACTGTAGGTAAAATTAAGAAACGTCTGTGTACCCAAACGTATGTTTTATCAAATAAATTAAGCCTAACCAAAACATAATATGTGGATGGTACTTATCTTCATCACATTGGACGGGGATGTAATTATACAGGCTCCTGTCCATGGGGAACGGATGAATCATGTGCTTATGTTAGTAAGTTTTTGCTACCACCTGTAAATGGTACTCCGGTGTATGATGACATCTATTGGCTTTGTGGTTCCAGACTGTACATGAGTCTCCCACCAAATTGGGGTGGTGTGTGTGCACCTACCCAGGTGACTGACCATACATATGTGGTAGACCTCCACAGAGAAGAATGGCAGCACCAGACGGAGGAGATTGATATACCCAGATGTGTTACCACATGATCACATGTGGGGCTCGGATGTACCAAAGGACCAAAAATTGTGGTCTGTAGGAGATAAAATAGCACATTCATTGTTCCCCTGGATAGGAGTGGGGAAAAAAAAAAAAAAAAAAAAAAAAATCATTAATGATTGAAACACTGAATTATCGATTGGGTCTGTTCATGAATGTAACTGAAAAAATAGTAGCAGCTCAAAACACTGAAATAGATGCTTTACGTACCATGATGAACCTCTTAGTGAAAATCTCAAGAAAGAAGTGCTAAGTTAGGTGATAACTACTACTATATGTTTAACAGGCGATAAACAGGTGGGAAATGTTAAGGATTTTATATATATATATATATGTTATCACTGTTAAACATTTGGACCTTTGTCTTCTTTCTCATGAGAACAGTGTTGTGCTGTTTGCACTAACCCTGAGAATGTACGTGTTATTCAACCTTGTTTTAGCATGCTGGGGTCAATCTGAACTGGGAATGAAGAGCTGGATGTACTTATTATTATTATACAACTTGTTTTTGTAGCCGCTAACGACTGGGAGTGAAGCATGACGGGGTCAGTCATGAACTGGGAGTAATAGACCTGAAGGTTGTTTTGACTGTTGTGATGTGATGCTTAGTGTGAAGACCAGGACACTCCAGGCAGATGCACAACAGCTGATAACTGCAACAGACGAACGAGATGTGCTGACCTTCGACGATAAGAGTAAAAGAAAGAAACTGTTTTTCCTTACAGCTGCGCTTATTGACGTATGTGTTTATGTTACGGGAAGAAACTTGTCTCGCGTTGTCCCCCCCCCTTAGGACAAGTTTTATGATGTAATGAGGGCATCTCTAATAAAAAGAGCGGGAGCACAGGCCAGACTTTAGTGTAGCCTTGGTGTACAGCCTGGACTGCACTCCGCGCGTGATTAATTTGACTTTCTGTCTCACTGGTGTTTCTTGACTCTGTTTGTCTTATCAAAGGTTTTAAGAATGTTTGGAGGAGAAAATACCCAACAATCTGTCAAGTCAGCGCAAGGAGTGACAGAGCGGCATCTCACAGCTGACTTACATTCTGCTGAGTGGAGCCTCGCAGCTGAATCTGATGGCAGCTCATCATCGTTCTGCATTTAAACTTGGCGATTCGACTGTTTCGGGGCCAGATTCTTTCCTCACCTGTCTCACCATCTCCTGAAGAACCTCCACGTTCCTCCTGTTTGGAACCGGGTTGCCATGGGTGCCCAGCTGTGCCATACCATCACTCTCAGCTGGTAACCTTAATCTTCTGTTTTGTTTGGCGTTCCGTCGCCACTAGTGAAGCTCTGAGTTTTTTTCCGCTGTGAACCTCCAAGCTCTTCATTTTTCCAGACTGGAGTCTCCGCGCTCCGTACGTACTGTCGAACTCCTCCGCTGTGGGCTTCCATGTCCAGGCAGAATATAATTCCTAGTATTTCTTCACATCCCCTTCCAGGCGCAGAATGTAATTCCTCGTGTTTTTTCCCACTGCCGCTTCCAGGCGCAAGATGTAATTAGTCATGTTTTTTCACTGCCGCTTACAGGCGCAGTTTATGACTCGTGTTTTTCCTCCCGTGGTATTCCAGGCTTAGAGAGCACTCCAGCGGATCTTCCAGGTCTCTGGACTAAATTAATGGTGTTTTCTCAGTTAAGCATTCAGTGTATTTCTTTGAGCATTTGGATAGTAATGTTTAAGTTATCAATAAGTATTATTTTACTGTGTGAGCTCTAGCTCGACATCTTCTGTGTTTAATGCTGCTGAATTCCTCCTGTTTTCTTTCACCCGCTGCGTCTCACATTAATCAGCTGCAAATAATCAGCCTTTGATCTATTCCGCGTCGCAAAAGCCCCGGTCACAACCCACCGTGCGTTTTTTTTTTTTGCCGTACGTTTTCTGTGGATGCCACGGCCACTACATTTTTGTGAAAACGTACGGAGGCAGTAGCAGGAGAAGGGAGGGAGTACGTTCAATGCACGTCTCTGGTTAATTCAATAGTAATTGAATGAAAATGTGCTGCTTTGAATCCGTACTGAGGCAGTACTCACAACCTGCGTCATCTGTACTGCTGGTGAATCCACAGTCTGACCGCAGCAAAAGTTCTGCATGCACTAAAGCCTCTATGGCGTGCACTAAAACCTCTGCGTGTGTCTGCGTGCTCCTAAATTTGTACTGAGGCAGTATTTACGACGTACGGATCTCTAAATTTAGCCCACATGTTTGCAAGTAGACTGCACGCACGTGCAAGTACGGCAGGTTGTGACCACGGCTTAAGTGATTAGCAGATATTCTATATTCACGGTTAACCCCATCAGTGCCGGTTCTGGAACAGTGAGCACTGAGAAGTACTGAACTGTTTAACCATTTGGTGCCTTCTGTGAGCAGATCCACTACCGAACACCTCAACAGCTAAAGTCCTGAGACAAATGTAATTGGTTATCGGAGTGCAGCACAGAAAACCTAAACACACAGAGACTTGATCCTGAACTGAACTTTGGTTTTGAACTTTGACTTTGAACTGAACTTTGGATTTGAACTCTGTCATCTTTTGGAACTCTGTCCCTGAGCTGCAGCTGAAGGAACTATTTGAGTTAACGGTGAGTTTCATGTCTCATGGTGCCCTTGCACATATTCATCAGCCCTCTCATCTCCATTGCAGTTTATCCAGCCCCAGTAGCTCCACAGGCTCACTTCACCTGGTCCCTGTCCAGTCAGTCCCGGGTCCCAGACCGGTCCGTCCTTGGTTGGTCCTGTTGTCCTCCTGGATCCAGTCTTGTTGGTCCCTGGTTCGGGTCCCGGTCTCCGGTTGGTCCCAGTCCAGTCAGTTCCTGGTCCCGGTCCTGTTGCCCCACCTGTCCTGTCTACTGTGCAGTCTCCCCTGTTTGGTTAAATAAACTTTTGGTTGTTCCTCCAGTCTTTGTCTTACTGCTCCTGCAGTTGGGTCCAACACGCAACCCGGTCCCCAACCTTAACAGAAGAATCTGGCCATAACCCTGACCCAGCAGGAGCAGTATTAGTTTTAGTTCCTCATCTAGCTTGTCCCTTGTTTTATTTTTTAATCCCTAGGGTGTTCCTCCTCATGTTTTTTTAGTCAGTTCTTGGTCCTGGTTTATGTCCCTAGGTTGTTCGAGTCTTCTGGTCAGTTTGTTTTTCTAGTCAAGTTCCAAGTCCTGTTCTAGTTCCCTTCAGAGATCCTTTGTTTGTTCCTAATCTGGTCTGGTCTGGTTCCTAGTCCGTTTTGTGCCCAACCCATCCTAGTCTTTGTCTCTAGTCTGTTCCTTGTCCTGTTTTGGTATTTTTTCATTGCTGGTTCTCTGTTCCCTTTTTTTCTGGGAAGTTAATTACTCCATTCCCGTAGGTGACCGGAGCTCGTTGTCCTGGGTCATGAGGGTGCTTCCCGGGGTTTGATTGTGAATGTCCCCCTGGGGGGTCTGAGTGCCCCCACAGGTGACCTTGGCCTTGTGTTCCGCTGTCATGGGGGCGCCCTCCAGGGTTTGATTGGAAATGTCCTCTGGGTAGCGAGAGTTACTGTCCTGATCTTGTTTTGGGTTCCCATGCTGCTTTTTCCTGGTTCCCTGTTTTGTAATTCAGTTCTTTGTCTTGAGATTTGGTTCCCTGGTTTTTCTTTTCTGGGCGGTTACCCCTTTTCCACACAGGTGACCGTGGGACTCGTCGGCCTGGGTCGTGGGGGTGCTTCCTGGGGTTTGATTGTAAATGTCCCCTGGGAAGCATCGCCCCTACTGGTGATCTTGGCCTTGTTTTCCATGGTCGTGGGTGTGCTGCCCCGGACTTTGTGAATGTCCTCTGGGGTGGTGGGGGGTAGCTGCCCTGGGACCTGAGTTTGTTTATTTCTTTTTCCTCCCTCTGCTGCTTCAGGATTTGATTGTAAATGTCCTCTGGGGTAGTGTGTGTGTGTGTGGGGGGGTGTTGTCTTAAGTCCAGTCTGTTTTTCCCTGCTCCCCTGGTTTTGTGTTATCCTTGGTTCCCACACCAGTCCTATGTCCCTAGACTCCCACACCAGCACTGTGTTTATTTCTCCTGGTTCCCAGACCAGTCCTTAGTGTTTCTTGGTTCCCAGACCAGTCCTGAGTGTTTTCTAGTTCCCAAACCAGTACTTAATGTTTCTCGGTTCCCAGACCAGTCGTTACTGTTTCTTGGTTCCCAGACCAGTCTTTAGTTTTCCCTGGTTCCCCGACCAGCCCCGGTCAGTTCCCCATGTGTTTCAGCCTAGTCATGTCTTGTTTTTGATTCCCTGTCCTCCTCCCTGGATTTCCACTCCACCTTCCCTGAGTGGAGTTTGTTCCCTGCCAGCTGACCTCTGCAGACCACTGCCATTTCATTTTTTAGTTCCGCCTCAGGCATCTAGGGGTCGCACTGCACCTTTCTCCGTCATGGGCCCTGGGGGTCATGGGGATCCTGTTTAATTTTTTTCAGCTCTGCCTCGGACACTGGTGGGTCGCACGGCAACTTCTCCGTCGTGGGCCCTGGAGGGTCATGACGTCCCTGTCCTGTCTCCGCCTCAGGTCCTGGAGGGTCGCACGGCACCTGTTCTCCGTCGTGGGCCCTGGAGGGCCCTGAGGTTCCCGTCCTGTTGCCCAGTGGACCCTAGAGGGTTGCACGGCACTTCTCCGTCATGGGCCCTGGAGGTTTGTTCCAATTCCAGTTCCCTGTGGACCCTGGAGGGTCGCACGGCACTTCTCCGTTGTAGGCCCTGGAGGGTTGTTCCAGTTCCCCGTGGATCCTGGAGGATCACACAGCATGTCTCCATCATGGGCCCTGAAGGGTTATTCCAGTCCTGTTCCCCTGTGGACCCTGGAGGGTTGCACGGCACTTCTCCGTCGTGGGTCCTGGACGGTCATTCCAGTCCCCCGTGGACCCTGGAGAGTCGCACGGCAATGTCTCCGTCGTGGGCCCTGGTGGGTCATGGGACTTCTGTTCCTATGTGGACCCTGGTGGGTCGCATGGCATCTTCTCCGCCGTGGGCTCTAGAAGGAGTCACATAGTTCCCACCCGTCTTCGTCTCCCGCCCTGTGGTCGTCTTGCCTTCCTCTGGGGTTCCTGCTTCCGGCTTGGTGAGTTGCCCAGGGTCTCCCTGGGGGGGGAGTGCTGGGTGAAGTGGCCATGGGTGTGTCAGCTGTGGATTACATCAGGGCTCTGCTCCAACCTGTCATGTTACTCATGGGCCCCGCCCCATCTGTCAAGTCAGCTCATGGAGTGACAGAGCAGCGTCTCACAGCTGACATACATTCTGCTGAGTGGGAGCCTCGCAGCTGAATCTGATGGCAGCTCATCATCCTTCTGCATTTAACCTTGGCGCTTCGACTGTTTCGGGGCCAGATTCTTTCCTCACCTGTCTCACCATCTCCTGAAGAACCTCCGCGTTCCTCCTGGTTGGAACCGGGTTGCCACGGGTGCCCAGCTGTGCCATACCATCGCTCTCAGGTAACCTTAATCTTCTTTTTGTTTGGCGTTCCGTCGCCACTACCGAAGCTCTGAGTTTTTTTCCGCTGTGAACCTCCAAGCTCTTCATTTTTCCAGACTGGAGTCTCTGCGCTCCTTACGTACTGTCGAACTCCTCCGCTGTGGGCTTACATGTCCAGGCAGAATATAATTCCTAGTATTTCTTCACAGCCCCTTCCAGGCGCAGAATGTAATTCCTCGTGTTTTTTCCCACTGCCGCTTCCAGGCGCAAGATGTAATTAGTCATGTTTTTTCACTGCCGCTTACAGGCGCAGTTTATGACTCGTGTTTTTCCTCCTGTGGTATTCCAGGCTTAGAGAGCACTCCAGCGGATCTTCCAGGTCACACACACACACACACACACACACACACACACTATAAACACACAGTATAACACACAGCATAAACTCACACACACACACACACAATCACACACAGAATAAACACAGACAATATAAACACACAAACACACACAGTATAAACACAGAGACACACATTATAAACACACAGACACACACAAACAGTATAAACACACCTGCACACACACCGTAAAAAGACACACACACACACAGAAACACAAACACTATAAACACACAGACAGACACAAGCAGTATAAACAGACAGACACACACAGTATTAATGCACAAACACACACAAACAAAACATAAACAAACACACACACAAAGTATAAACACACAAACACAATAAAAACACAGTATAAACACAGACGGACACACAAACAGCATAAACACACACACAGTGCACACACACAGTATAAACTCACAGACACAATAAAAACATACACACACATTACAAACACACAGACGCACACAAACAGAATAAACATGCATACACACAGTATGAACACAGACACAAAAACATACACACAGTATAAACAACATAAACAGCATAAACACACACACATATAGTATAAACAAACAAACACACATACACACCAGTGGTGGGCACGAGGGATGAGCGAGTACACCACTGTCTGTATCTGTATCTGTACTCATAGTGGGTGGGGCCTAAGCCAGAAGTGGGCGTGGCTTAACCCAAAATGGCTGGGGCTTAAATCAGTACATTATTTTAAGTCTGAAATTTATATGGATTGATCAGAAGTTGCTATATTTATTGTTTATTTGAAAACTATTTACAGAACAGCCTCAAAATTGAGATTCATATCAATGATTTTGATCACAAAAGAGAACAATTTTCAAGTTTTTTTTTTTTTTTTATGAACTCAGAACATGAATTTTTATTAAGTGTATGAATGAACATTTACAGCCTCAGATTTGAGATTCAATGTAGTAGGAAATTATGAACTACTAAGTATGCATGAACAAGAGTTGTCACACTCAACACAACTTTCTTTTTGTTTTAATTTTATGATCAAACTGTGATTTGTTTCAATTATTTATTTTTAGGACCTAACGTTCTTGGCATTTTTTTTCCACACAAAGTTAAACAATATTGATTAAGGTGTGTGTGTGCATGTGTGTGTGACTGAGTGAGAGTGTGAGAGGAAGAGGGGTTGTTCGACTGACCAATTTATTTGATGAACTGCAGTGAGAAAGTGTCAGATGCTGCATGCAGCCATATTCAATAAAAATATTAATATACGAGGTCTATTAGAAAAGTATCTGACCTTATTTAAAAAAAAAAATATGGATTTGAATCACGTGTGCTTGCGTGAGCCAACCTTGAACCTTCATGCGCATGCGTGATTTTTTTTCACGCCTGTCGGTTGCTTCATTCGCCTGTGAGCAGGCTTTGAGTGAGGAGTGGTCCAGCCCTCTCGGCGGATTTTCATTGTCAGGGAAATGGCTGAGAGACTGCCGCTTTGCTTGATCAAATTTTTTTTAGAAACTGTGAGGCACATCCATGTGGACACCATTCGAGAAATTCAGGTGGTTTTTGGTGAAAATGTTGTTCAGCTATATGTGTGTATGTGTGTAAGTGGTCTGTAAGACTGTTTATTTTTTAATGATCTGTGTGAACTTGGTGATTCATGCAAATATCCAGTGATGACAAACAGGGAAATAATATGTCAGCCTTGTTCACTGTGTTCTTCTCAAAAGCACTGCGTTCAGTTCGAGCAAAGTTTTCCAACTGACTTTATATCACCAACCAAAGGAAGAGCAAACAAACGGTTAATAAATAAATAAACAGACTGGAGTGGAGGTAGTGACCAACGTGACAGGAGCCGTTTTCAGCTTTATCTTTTCAAAAGCACTGCGTAAGATACAAAACACTTCACCAAGTAATTTTAAATATCAGACAAACCAAAAAAGAGGCGAGCTGAAGAAAACTTAGAGTACTGACAGAGCAACATGAGTTCAACCAAGCACAGAGAGAGCTCCTGTCTGTGTGTGAGAGATGCTGCAGACAGACGTGTCTTTGTAGGGAGGGGTGGGTGCTGTTTGTGACTGGCCAATCACAGAGCGTGAAGACAGCTAGCCAATGAAACTTTTCCTTCAGCACAAGCATGGATATTGATGAGTTTTACTTGGATCCTGCTCGTGTTCCTCAAAAATGCTTTATCCGTACCAGATACTCGTCTGAAACAAGTATCCGGCTCAACCCTAGTGGGCACAGTTCCGCTCATCCTCTAACCACCAATTAGCAAAGCTTACTTTGAAAACCACCAGCAGACCAATTAGCTTCCACTAAATTTAGTTCAAATAACATTTTAGAACACTAACATGTTTTTGTGGGCATAGTGAATAAAGCTTAACCATTAAACACATTTGTAAAGCCTAAAATCATACTTTTTAGTGTCTGCCTGTTAGATGTTTTGTAGCAGACAGACAGTTTTGAGAGGAAGGTGCACTAATTTTGAAGGTTTTAACATTTTACAGACACACATGCTGAAAAGCATTATGGGAAAATTAGTTTCATGTCATCATTGGTTGTCAGTGTATGTAAATAAACAACACACAAGTTACTGTAATGTGTGTTGGTTTTTACAAATCTGTATTTGTCATTTTTTTTTCATTTGTAAAAAAAATGGCAATTTGAAAACTGAAAATTCTGTTTGTTAAGTGATCCAGCACTTTTAGCAAATGTGTAGCAATGAATACTGCCACCAGTAGATATCAGTTTTCCTGGCAGTGTGAATACCAGTGGCAGTCTGAATTTTCCCATAATGCTTGTTGGCATGTGTGTCTGTAAAACGCTAAAACCTTCAAAAATAGTGCATTACTTTAAAACTAAAACATATAGCTGATATTTTACTTTGTAAAATGATAGAGGTGACGTTAATTTCAATAACTTGTCCGGAATTAGATTGTTTAAAATTTTAACCATAAGTCAAAACTGTCTTGCTGTGCATGGCTCCTGTGATACATCTGCAAGTCTCTATGGCTGTGAAAATATATATATATATTTTTTCTTGGCTCTCCTCTCCTCTCCTCCATTCTTTTTCTTTGCTTACCAGGTGTCTTTTGCTGAGAGAAGGCTGATCTGAGGCAGAAGCACTGGCTCACTGTTGTATCAGTAGCTGCCAGTGTACTAGAATCAATACTAAAAGTTATTGGTTTAGCTTTTAGCTGTAACTTCCACTAAAATTGTTTATGGGTTTATCGGTTTAGCTTTACAAAAGTTAACTTTTCAGTTCACGGATTAACGGTTGTTGAAGCTAACTATTTGGTTAGCTGTGCCCACCACTGAAACACACACAAAAACTGTATTAACACACACACAGACACACACAAACAGCATAAACACACACACACACACACACATATACAAACACAGTATAAACACACAGATACACAGTATAAACACACAGGCATACACACAGTATAAACTCAGAACTCTGCCACACCAACCACCTGCATGTCCTCCTTCAACACATCCATAAACCTCCTCTTTTGGCCTCCCTCTTCTCCTCCTGCCTGGTGGCTCCATCCTCAGCATCCTTCTCCCTATATACCCTGGGTCCCTCCTCTGCACATGTCCAAACCATCTCAATCGCGCCTCTTTGACTTTGTCTCCAAACCGTCCCACCTGAGCTGTCCCTCTGATATGTGCATTGCTAATCTTGTCCATTCTTGTTACTCCCAAAGAGAATCTCAACATCTTCAGCTCTGCCACCTCCAGCTCTGCCTCCTGTCTTTTTGTTAGTGCCACCGTCTCTAAGCTGTACAACATAGCTGGTCTCACTACTGTCTTGTAAACTTTCCCCTTCACTCTTGCTGATATTCTTCGGTCACAAATCACTCCTGCTACCTTTCTCCACCCACTCCACCCTGCCTGCACTCTCTTCTTCACCTCTTTACCACACTCTCCATTACGCTGAACAGTTGACCCCAAATATTTAAACTCATCTATTTTCACCACTTCTACTCCTTGTAACTGCACTATTCCACTGGGCTCCCTCCCATTCACACACATGTACTCAGTCTTGCTTCTACTGACTTTCATCCTGCTTCTCTCCAAAGCATATCTCCACCTCTCCAGACTAGACTCAACTTGCTCTCTACTCTCATTACAGATCACAATGTCATCTCCAAACATCATAGTCCATGGGGACTCCTGTCTGATCTCATCCGTCAACCTGTCCATAACCACTGCAAACAAGAAAGGACTCAGAGCTGATCCTTGGTGTAATCCCACCTCCAACTTGAGTCTGTCATTCCGACTGCGCATCTCACTGCTGTCACACTATTCTTGTACATGTCCTGCACTACCCTAACATACTTCTCTGCCACTCCAGACTTCCTCATACAATACCACAGCTCTTCTCTTGGCACCCTGTCATAAGCTTTTTCTAAGTCCACAAACACACAATGTAACTCTTTCTGGCCTTCTCTGTACTTCTCCAACAGTATTCTCAGAGCAAACATTGCATCTGTAGTGCTCTTTCTCAGCATGAAACCATAATGCTGCTCACAGATCTTCACCTGTTTTCTAAGCCTAGCTTCTACTACTCTTTCCCATAACTTCATGCTGTGGCTGATCAACTTTATGCCTCTGTAGTTACTGCAGCTCTGCACATCACCCTTGTTCTTGAAAATAGGAACCAGCACACTTCGTCTCCACTCCTCAGGCATCCTCTCACTTTCCAGGATTTTATTAAACAATCTGGTTAGAAACTCTACTGCCATCTCTCCTAGACATTTCCATGCCTCCACTGGAATGGCATCTGGACCAACTGCCTTTCCACTCTTCATCCTCTTCATAGCAGCCCTCACTTCTTCCTTACTAATCTCTTGTACTTCCTCATTTACTCTCACCACATCATCCAGCCTTTTCTCTCGCTCATTTTCTTTATTCATCAACTCTTCAAAATATTCCCTCCACCTTCTCAGCACACACTCCTCACTTGTCAGCACATTACCATGTGCATCTTTTACCACCCTAACCTGCTGCACATCCTTTCCAGCTCTGTCCCTTTGTCTGGCCAATTGGTACAAGTCCTTTTCTCCTTCCTTACTATTCAACTTCTTATACAGCTCACAATATGCCTTTTCCTTCACTTTTGCCACCTCTTTTCGCCTTACACTGCATCTCCTTGTACTCCTGTCTACTTTCTTCATCTCTACGACTATCCCAAAACTTTTTTGCCAACCTTTTTCTCCTTATGCTTTCCTGGACCTCTTCATTCCACCACCAAGTCTCCATGTCTTCCTTCCACTGTCCAGATGTCATACCCAGTACTGTCCTAGCTGTCTCCCTCACCACACCTGCAGTACTTTTACAGTTGTCAAAAATTGCTTCCCCTCCAACCAGTGCTTCTCTCACCTGCTCACTAAATTTCACACAAGTCTTCCTCCTTCAGCTTCCACCATCTGATCCTTTGTTGAGCTCTCACTCTCTTCTTCTTCTTTACCTCTAAATTCATCCTACAAACAACCATCCTATGCTGTCTAGTGACACACTCTCCTGCCACCACCTTACAGTCTCTGATTTCCTTTAGCTTGCATCTCCTATAAAGAATGTAGTCCACCTGTGTGCACCTTCCTCCACTCTTATATGTTACACTGTGTTCCTCCCTTTTCTTAAAGTAGGTATTCACCACAGCCATTTCCATCCTTTTTGCAAAATCAGCTACCATCTATCCTTCCCCATTCCTATCCTTGATACCATATCTACCCATTACTTCCTCATCACCTCTGTTCCTTTCACCAACATGGCCATTGAAGTCTGCTCCTGTCACCACTCTTTCATGCTTGGGCACACTCTCCACCACCTCATCTAACACACTCCAGAAATCTTCTTTCTCCTTCATCTCACAACCTACCTGTGGGGCATATGCACTGATGATATTCATCATCACCCCTTCAATTTCCAACTTCACACTCATCACACTGTCAGACACTCGCTTAACCTCCAACACACTTTTAACATACTCTTCCTTTAAAATGACCCCAACACCATTTCTCTTCCTGTCCTCACCATGGTACAACAACTTGTACCCACCGCCGATGCTCCTGCTCGTACTTCCCTTCTGCCTGTCTGCCTTTCTCCTCTCCATCATATCAGTCAGCTCTCTCCCTTTGCCAGTCATACTACCAACATTCAAAGTTCCCACTCTCATTTCCACCCTTCTAGTTTTCTTTTTCTCCCTTTGTTTGTGGAAACATTCTCCTCCTCTTCTTCATTGTCTTCGCCCAGCAGTAGCCAAATTTCCACTGGCACCCTGTTGGGCAACAGCACCGGTGGCGGACGTTTTTAACCCAGGCAGCGACCGATCCGGTATGGAAATTTGATTCTTAGTCTGCATCGTTGGGTTGGCTTGTTTTACGCCGGATGCCCTTCCTGATGCACCCCTCCTCATTTATCTGGGCTTGGGACCGGCACTCAGAATGTACTGGCTGCACACCCCACACACATACACACAGTATAAACACACAGATGCACACACACACAGTATAAACACACACAAACATTATAAACACACAGACACAGTATAAATGCACACAAACAGTCTAACACACCAACAAAATAAAAACATACAAACAGTATAAACAGACAGACAGACACACAAACAATATAACCACACAGACAGACACAAACAGTATAAACAGACAGACAGACACACAAACAATATAACCACACAGACAGACACAAACAGTATAAACAGACAGACAGACACACAAACAATATAACCACACAGACAGACACAAACAGTATAAACAGACAGACAGACACACAAACAATATAACCACACAGACAGACACAAACAGTATAAACAGACAGACAGACACACAAACAATATAACCACACAGACAGACACAAACAGTATAAACACACATACACACACTGTACACACACAGACACACAAACAGTATAAACAGACAGACACACACAGTATAAATGCACACACAGCATAAACTCATAGACACACAGACTGTATAAACACACAGACATAATAAAAGCATACACACAGTATAAACACACAGACACACACAGGAAGGAAAAACTCCCTCTGCCATTTTCTGAGGAAGAAACCACAAACACACACCCGCCACCCAAAGGCGCAGGGAGGTGACTCTCTCTTCTATGCCGGTTAACTCCAGTGTAGCGCTACTCAGTGTTACTACAGTTACTTTGAAAAGTTACATTCTTAGTTACTTTTTAGTTACGTTACACAATTGTTTTATAGAGTTACTTCATTAGTAGCTTCATGCAGTTACTTTATTAGCAGCTGCTGACAACTTGTATCTAATAAGTAAAGTAACTATGAGGTAACTCGCAATCTAATTTGGTTACATTTAAGATTGAGTAATCAGCAAAGTAACTAATCAGCAAAGAAACTAATAGTTATTTTTCTGAGTACTCAGTCTTGAATAGGTATCGTTAAGAAATGATTCAATCCACCAATATCAATAGCCTTTTTGCTTAATGATTCCTTTATCGGTTCTTCAGAGCAGCCGTTGTTTTTGAGGGTGTATGTTGGAAAAATTATCATTCCTCCATGTTGATTACAGACCCTGCAGCGGCTCTGTAATCAACCGTTTCTGCAGCGTGACACCACGTTGAAGCGTGAACCAATAAAACAATGCTTTGATCCACTGGCTCATGGTTCTTTTATTCACTGCTCTTCAGAAACAGCAAGTCCGCTTCTTAACCCCTCTCAAAGCAATTAAAATATCATGAGTCACTTTTGTGTGGATTAAAGTCACTAACTGGGACTCTTGTCTTGTTGCAGTCAAGAAAGGAGAATCGTCCTCCTTTCTGTTGGCACAGCTCCAAATGCTCCGCGGCTCTCTGCTGAGACAGAGTCCGGTCGGAATTAATAACTTCAAAACAAATCATAATAATAAACAAATAAAATAAATAAATAAATAATAAATTACATCCTGACGTGCAGCACAGCCAGCTGTAAGAGCTCAGCTCAGATGTATGGAAAAACATTCATGCCAATAATGTCTGAAAGGAAATGCTTTTGACAAAAACTACAGATTTTGTTTATTTCTATTTATGTCCAGAGATCAAGGATCCATCATGTAGAGTTTATTATGTCCAGAGTTTAAGGATCCAGTGACCAATTTCATATTTATTTACTATAAGACTCAATAAAATGTTGTTCATTTCAATTTCAATTTAATCGGCTTATAAAGCGCCAAATCACAACAAAAGCCATCTCAAGGCACCTCACAGACCAGTTCAACAAACAAATTAAAATAAATAAAAAAATCAAATACATAATTAAAAACAGAAGTAACAGAATAAAACAGATTAAAAAATAAAAACTATTCATAAGAAAGAGAATAAAAATAGGCTTTAAGTCTTGACTTAAAAATGTTCATGGACTCCGACTGCCTCACGGTCGCAGGAAGACCGTTCCACAGAGTGGGTGCACGACAAGAAAAAGCTCTTTCACCCTCTGACATAGAAAACCTGTAAAGCCTACTTTTAGTACACAAAAAATTCACAAGAGGTATCAATAAGGGAATCGATAAGGAATCAAATCGATAAGTGGAATCGATAATGGTATTGATATCGATAAAATATTATCGATACCCATCCCTAGCCTTGAAAATAGCCAAGTTACATTACTAGTCACTTAGTTAGTACATTCAGCAGCTCCCAACAAGTTGTCCGCAGCTGTAAAAAGTAATTAATAAAGTAACTTTTCAAAGTTACTGTGGCAACACTGCTCGTGAGTATCCCCACACCTGCCTGGTGCCTCACACCCTGGGCAACTCCAGAGAATAATAAGATACAACCCCCATCGAGGAGAGTGGTTCCGGTGTTCTGTCAAGATGAGGTGCGTCATTGAGATGACGTTCCTCGCGTAACTGCACGTGTGCACTGAAAAAATTACTTGACGAAGTTCGCTTATTTTGATGGGCAAGTCAATGTATAAATTGTTCATCCGAACGTAGTAATGTGTAAAATCTACTCACTATAAAACGATAAGTATTTTTAACCTGGAGTTAGCTTATTTTGACAGGCAAAATATACATATACATACATTTATGCTCCTAACATAAAATACAGAAAATGTTTTACATACTAGGCGATAAATACACAGAATACAATTAATAAAAAAAAAACTTTGACGGAAAAAAAAACAAAATGCGCATGCGCAGTTGCACGTCGAACGAGTTACATCAGCTCCACATGTGCAGTTGCACAAGGCACCTCATCTCGACGGGTGACACCTTCAAGTCTGGGGTAGAGCAATGTGCGCATGCACACGCATGTGCAGTAGCACGACGCACTTCATCTCGACGGGACACCGGAGCTGTGTGGAGGCGAGGCCCACCAGATCTAAATGGCAGCACTCATATACGAGGGCTGTCCATAAAGTATAGGTCCTTTTAATTTTTTTCAAAAACTATATGGATTTCATTCATATGTTTTTACGTCAGACATGCTTGAACCCTCGTGCGCATGCGTGAGTTTTTCCACGCCTGTCGGTGACGTCATTCGCCTGTGAGCACTCCTTGTGGGAGGAGTCGTCCAGCCCCTCGTCGGAATTCCTTTGTCTGAGAAGTTGCTGAGAGACTGGCGCTTTGTTTGATCAAAATTTTTTCTAAACCTGTGAGACACATCGAAGTGGACATGGTTCGAAAAATTAAGCTGGTTTTCAGTGAAAATTTTAACGGCTGATGAGAGATTTTGAGGTGACACTGTCGCTTTAAGGACTTCCCACAGTGCGAGATGTCGCGCAGCGCTCTCAGGCGGCGTCATCAGCCTGTTTCAAGCTTAAAACCTCCACATTTCAGGCTCTATTGATCCAGGACGTCGTGAGAGAACAGAGAAGTTTCAGAAGAAGTCGGTTTCAGCATTTTATCCGGATATTCCACTGTTAAAGGAGATTTTTTTAATGAAAGACGTGCGGACGGGTCCGCGCGTCGGGACGCAGCCGACCTGGTGCGGCGGCACAGGAAAAACACCTCCGTGTTGATAACCATTTGTAAAATCCAGGCGGCTTTTGATGGCTTTCAGTGGAGTGAGTATATGAGAAATTGTTTAACAGCTGGACATGTTCCAACTTGTCCTTAAGGCTTCCAACAGAGGTGTTTTTCCTGTGGCGGAGCGTCGCGGCGGCTGCGAGCCGATGCGCGGACCCGTCCGCACGTCTTTCATTAAAAAAATCTCCTTTAACAGTGGAATATCCGGATAAAATGCTGAAACCGACTTCTTCTGAAACTTCTCTGTTCTCTCACGACGTCCTGGATCAATAGAGCCTGAAATGTGGAGGTTTTAAGCTTGAAACAGGCTGATGACGCTGCCTGAGAGCGCTGTGCGACGTCTCGCACTGTGGGAAGTCCTTAAAGCGACAGTGTCACCTCAAAATCTCTCATCAGCCGTTAAAATTTTCACTGAAAACCAGCTTAATTTTTCGAACCGTGTCCACTTCGATGTGTCTCACAGGTTTAGAAAAAATTTTGATCAAACAACGCGCCAGTCTCTCAGCAACTTCTCAGACAAAGGAATTCCGACGAGGGGCTGGACGACTCCTCCCACAAGGAGTGCTCACAGGCGAATGACGTCACCGACAGGCGTGGAAAAACTCACGCATGCGCACGAGGGTTCAAGCATGTCTGACGTAAAAACATATGAATGAAATCCATATAGTTTTTGAAAAAAATTAAAAGGACCTATACTTTATGGACAGACCTCGTATTCCATACATGACTGTTTTATATATTTCATACAAATATTATTACTATGAACTTCATGTACACATTATAGTTTAATCACAGCAAATGTTTCTGATTGACAATTAAAACAGAAGCATCATCTATAAAACAGATAATTTGATGTGTTATAACTTTCAAATTATGGAAAATGGTGGAAATATGCTTCCTTTCAAAGAATGCTTGTTAGATGGGTGGCAAACTCTCGGAAGAGCCCTGGTAGATCTAAACTTCATCCATTTGATGTATGATGGAGGCCACTGTGCTCATTGAGACCTTCAGAGCAGCAAAAATGTTTCTGTACCTTTCCCCAGATATGTCCCTCCAGACAATCCTTTCTCTGAGGTCTACAGACAATTCCTTTGACTTCATGTTTGTGTTGTGACACGCACTTTCAACTGTGGGACCTTATATGTAGACAGCTGTGTGTCTTTCCAAATTATGTCCAGTCAACTGAATTTACCCCAGGTGGACTCCAATTAAGCTGTAGAAACATTTCAAGGATGATCAGTGGAAACAGGAGGCACCTGAGTTCAATTTTGACCTTCATGGCAAAGACGGTGAATACTTACGTACATGTGATTACTTAGTTTTTCATTATTTTTATAAATTTCCAAAAAAAGAAGCTTTTTTCACATTGTTTTTATGTGGTATCATTTGTAGAGTTTTGAGGAAAAAACTGATTTTATCAATTTTGGAAAAAGGGCATAACATAACATAATGTGGAAAAAGTAAAGTGCTTTGAATACTTTCCGGATGCACCATACACCTACGCCTATCGGCATAACAGTGAAAATCAATTCTCTGACTCCAAATAGTCAACATACAGGAAGAACAATAGTGGACACAAAACAGTACTCTGACGTACCACAGATTTGATAGCTTGGAATTCAAATGTTCTGCTATTATATTGAGCACATTGCAGTCAACCTGACAATAACATCTCAGCCATGCAGAAATTCCAAAATATTTTTAATTTCTTTCCAACAAAATGCAATGGTCATCTGTAACAAAGGCTGTGCTCAAGGTCATGCAAGAGCAACAGATAGGCAGATAGGCAAGATGTTGATGTGCAATCACCCTCTCCAGTATGTTCAAGAAAAGCGTCAAACTACAAATTTGTTTCTTGAGCAAAGGTTTTGTCAAAGCAGCTTTGAAGCCAGCTGTTTTTTAATAATCAATACTATAGAGCCCATCGACCAGTATTCCTTAACCAGCCTCATATGTAATGGGTCAAGAATACACATCATACATTTAACTGCCGTAATGATTTCAGAAAAATTATTTCAAAAAGTAGTTTCCAAATCTGAAAACAAATGTGGTTCTGAATCATGGATCCCAATTGATTATTGCAGATCTGATACAGTTGGAGAGCTCTGTGGCATTTTTTTATTTTATTTTTTGCTTTATAGCCTCCAGTTTTTGAGTTTTAAATAAAATCCATAAAGTCAGCAACCAAAATCTTTGAAAAATGTAATGACTGATGACTGCGAGCAAGATTTGCCATGGTGTCAAACAACAACAACAAAAAAGGATTGTGCTTATCGTTTTTATTTATTTATTTCAGTTTTGAGTAGCAGACAGTCTTGTCAACAGATAAAGCATGTTTCTCATAATGACTTTACAGCCAAGCAATAAAGCCATCTACAATAAGCCTCCGCCAGCCTTGAATGATGCCAAATATGTTCCACTCTTCTATATCTATGCTATATCTTCTATATCTATCTCCACCTCCTCCTAAGGAGGTGGAGATCATCCATGACTCAAGGGATTTTCTTCTATAGATTACATTGGCTGGGTCTCAAATGCTACAGTCTGAACCAAAACAGAGCGATCGACCCAAAATGCATGAAACAGAAATCAATGAACTAGCTTTAGAAAATAATTTGGAGGTGTGGCATGTAGAGACTCATCCCACACTGCGGTGGAAACAGGGAGCCGCAGTCCACCGGGACCAAAGCCGGAGGGGAGGAGGCAGCCGACCAGGTTGATGATGGTTGAAGACCAGAGCCAGAGGATGATGTGGTGGAGGGATGACCAGTGATAGGTGGTAGCAAACGGAGCTACCAGGATACAGTGCCACTGTGGGAGTAGCAGAAGGAAAGGTAAGAAGTGGCATGGATCGCCCACACACATCCACAGAGTACCTAGCGCGCAGAACACTCAAAAAAGATGGAATTCTAGAAGGCAGAGTAGGAACACACAGAACTCAAAAAGGAATTGCATAGGAATGCAAAATAACTCTCAAGCTTGAGAAAGGCCAGTTACCAAGCTGTGACAACTGAGTTTCCAGCGAAGATGGAGATGCTGAACTGGGGTTTAAATGCAGGTGGTCAGATGAGCTGCAGGTGTGATGATCAGCTGCTCAGCTCTACTGCACACCACCTGGGCACAGAGAGAGAGAGGAAAAAGGCAGGAATCAGTAGACACCAAGGCAGGACACAGCAGTAACTCCCCCAATGGGAGCCCCCAGGTGACCTACCACGCTGGTCAGTATGCTCGTGGTAGAAGGCACAGAGGAGGAATGGAACTGTGGCCTCCTCCAGCCAGTGCCTCCACTAACTGCAAGGAGTTCCCTGACTGTAGGTCCCGATAGACTTGTGGTAAAAGATGGAAAAGCCGAAGAAATGCTGTAACTGTTTATGAGATGTTGGGACCGGCCAGTCACTGAATGCTGAGATTTTGACTGGATCTGGTTTGATGGAGTTATGGGAAATAATGAACCAAGGAATGATGAAATTCACATTTCACATTTCTTTGCTTTTACAAACAGATGGTTCTCCAGCAGCCACTGGAGAACTAAACAGACATGCTTGGTGTGCTCAGTGCAGTCTTGGGAGAAGATAAGGATATCGTCAAGGTACACAAAGAGGAACCGGTTGAGGTAATCATGGAGGACATTGTTCACTAATGCCTGAAACATAGCGGGAGCATTGGTGAGCCCAAAGGGCATGAGCAGATATTTGAAATAGCTAAGGGGAGTGTTGAAAGCAATTTTCCACTCATCACCCTCCTTGACACGTACCAGATGACAATTGTTCCTCAAATCTAAATTTGTTAGTAAAGCGGCCTCACGAAGGGACTGAACGCCAAATCTAGGAGGGGAAATGGGTACCGACTGCAGACCATGATGGCATTCAGTTCCCGAAAATCAATGCAGGAGCGCATGGTACCGTCCTTTCTACCAACGGAAAAAAAGCCTGCTCCCAGTGGAGATGATGAGGGTCATACCAACCCAGCGGCAATGGAGTCCCGCATATCGGTCTCCATTGATTCCCTCTCCAGGTGCGAGAGGTTGTAGAGTCGACTGGAGGGATATGTCCCACCTGGGAGCAAATCAATGGTACTGTCATAAGGCCAGTGAGGAGGAAATGAGAGGGCAGGACCCTTGCTGAACACCTCAGCAAGATTGTGATACTCGACAGAAATTAACAACAGGTCAAGGGGTGTGCTGACTGACTGCCAAACCTCAACATTGGGTGGTATGGAAGATCAAAGACACCCACTTTGACAGGCTTTGCTTCACTGAGTTATTGCCCCAGTTGGCCAATCAATCCGGGGATTGTGCTTCACAGCGCAGGGGTGCCCTGAGACCAAGGGGATGTGGAGGAAAACACAAAAAACTGATGGACACTCTATGATACCGGACACCACCAATGTGATTAATGTGTTTAATGACTAAATCAATAAGCTGATCCACATCTTCCGGTTCGTCCCGAACCGCCAGTTCATATTTAAGGGTTTCAGAGAGCCCGTAAAGATAGACGTTACACAACACCATGGGGTTCCAGTCAACCTCTTCAGTGAGAACGCGGAAGTCAACTGAATAGTCCATGGTGCTACGCTGCTCTTGACAGATGGATAACAAGTGCTGGGAGGTTGAATGCTTCTGCATGGGATGACTGAATACGATCTGAAATTCTTTAATGAAATTTGGGTAGGAAAGGTGAAGATGAGAGTCGTTGTTCCACACCACAGTGGAACCACTTCAGTGCCTTCCCTCAGATCAGATTGGTGACGTAAGCAATTTTGCTGCTACTGGTGGAATAATGTGAGAGACGCTGAGAGAAAACTAAAGAACACTCCATTAAAAAAATGAGGCACAAGTGTTGACACAACCAGAAAAGGGCTCGGGGTGACAAATATATGCCTCGATTGCTTGTGCAGCTGCTACAAGCGGGTCAGATACTGGAGCTACCGGGGCTGGACAGGGTGGAGTCAGAGTGGGAGAGGAAGAGATTTGGCCTATTTGTGCGGACAGAGTTGTGAGGTGTGTGAGTGTGTGTGAGACCTGCTGGGTGAGGACGGAGACTTAGCTGGCTACCGTATCCAATTGCTACTGGAGCATCCTGATGTACTCCCACAGTAGGCCAAGGGCTTGTTTGAGGTGGTCTGCTCCCATTAGATCCATGACGTGGCTCGAAACTCCTGTTATGGTCTGAACCCAAATAGAGCAATGGACCCAAAATGCAGGAAACAGAAATCAATGAACCGGATATATTGGAATCAAATCAAATCAAGTTTATTTATATAGCGCCAAATCAGAACAAACAGTTGCCCCAAGGCGCTTTATATTGTAAGGCGCAATATATTGTATATTGTAAGAATGATTAAGAGGTTTTACATTGTCATCTGACAGTTAATAATCACATTATTAGTGTGAAGTTCGCTGATCCACAGCAGGATTGTTTTCCACCGGCGTGGCTCCACCTGAAGCCCGAGGCGTCAGCGCGGCTCCACCTGAAGCCCGAGGCGTCAGCGCAGTTACACCAGCGCGGCTCCACCTGAAGCCCGAGGCATCAGCGCAGTTACACCAGCGCGGCTTTACCGAGGCCTGAGGCGTCAGCGCACATCCACCGGCGCAGCTCCACCTGAAGCCCGAGGCATCAGCGCACATCCACCGGCGCGGCTCCACCTGAAGCCCGAGGCGCCAGTGCACATCCACCGGCGCGGCTCCACCTGAAGCCCGAGGCGCCAGTGCAGTTCCACAGAAGAAGAAGAAGGCACTGACGGCGGAGGAGGGAGACGATATCAAGAAGTCCCTGGACTTTTTGTCTGAGGAAATCTCTGTTGTTAAAATGCAGCAGAAATCCATTATGGAGCTGGTGGAAGAAGTGAAGGCTCTCCGGATCCAGAATGCAGAGAAAGACCGGCGTCTGGTGTACCTGGAGAACCGTGTTGCGGAGTTGGAACAGTACACAAGGATGAACGACGTTATTACAGGAATTCATATTAAACCTCGATTCTACGCACGGGTGGTGTCAGAAGACAGCGGAGGGGAGGCCAGCTCAACAGGTCAGGCCAGAACAACAGGTGGCTGACTTCCTGCAATCTAAAGGTATTCAAATGGACTGTAATAACATTGAAGCATGCCACCCCCTGCCCAGGAGAGAGGATGGAGACAAGCGAGCAGTTATAATGAGGTTTGTCAACAGAAAACATAAAATGGCATTGTTAAAACAGGGACGGAAACTCAAAGGAACAAACGTATTCATCAATGAACATCTGACCAAAAGAAAAGCAGACATCGCCAGGAAAGCTCGTTTCTTAAAAAAGCAGGGAAAAATTCAACAGACATGGACATCCAACTGCAAAACATTCATCAAACTGAACGGAACACCAGAACAAGCGAAGGTTATGGTAATCAGGAACATCAAGGAACTGGACAAATACGATCAATAAGGTATGAGGACACAAACACATCACAACACCATGACACAGACCAGAGGAACCTATTCATCTACTACATCATCTACATCTGGAGACAAGAAGGATATAACTCACAGGATTGCTGATCATGGAAAAGTAGAACTGAGAACATTTAAATACACAGACCACAATGTACTGGACTTGGAGCACGATATAGACCCGGACAATAATTTCTTCTCAAATATCAATGACAGTTGTTGCTATTATACAGATGAACAGTTTAATCGAATCATTAAAACGGATAACAAATTATCAATAATCCATTTCAACAGCAGAAGTCTATATGCAAACTTTAACAACATTAAAGAATATTTAAGTCAGTTTAAAAAAATATTTAACATAATTGCTATATCAGAAACATGGATCAATGAAGATAAAGGAATGGATTTTGAACTGGATGGATATGAATTTAATTGTGTAAACAGAAAGAATAAGAGTGGAGGAGGAGTGGCTGTGTATGTGGATAAGAACATGGATTATAAAATAGTAGACAATATGACAACTGTGATTGATAACTTATTAGAATGTATAACTATTGAAATATGTGAAGAAAAAAGCAAAAATGTATTAGTCAGCTGTATATATAGAGCACCAGGATCTAGTATTGAAACATTCACTGACTGTATGGGAAAAATGTTCTCAAAAACTAATCAAAAAAACTGTGTTCATTTGTGGTGACTTAAATATTGATCTGCTCAATCCAAATAAGCATAAAATAACAGATGAATTTATCAGTATAATGTACAGTATGAGTTTATATCCAAAAATCACCAGGCCAAGCAGAATTACATCCCATAGTGCCACCTTAATTGATAATATATTCAGCAATGATATTGAGAATAACACTGTGAGTGGATTATTAATCAATGACATTAGTGATCATCTACCAGTTTTCATTGTTTATAATAGAAACCATCAGCGGAATCAGCCAGAGGAGAAAATAAAATACAGGCGAGTGCAGACAGAGGAAAACATGAACACACTAAAGAAGGATTTACAGGAGCAAAACTTGGAAAAGGTATACAGTGAAAGTGATGTTGATAGTGCATATGAAACTTTTTTACAAATATTTACATCATTATATGATAAAAATTGTCCAATTAAACAAGACTACAGAAAACAAAAAATCCAAGCTCGACCATGGATGACGAAAGGGTTACGAAATGCATGTAATAAGAAAAATACACTGTATAGAGAATTCATAAAACTAAAGACTAAAGAGGCAGAAAATAGATATAAGAAATACAAAAATAGATTAACTAATATTATACGGGTATGTAGGAAGGAATATTATAGTAACATATTATATAATAACAAAAACAATATTAAGGAATATGGGATATATTAAATAGCATAATCAAAAATGGTAATAAAAACAGAGTTGCCCTCAGTATTTCATTGATAATAATGTCAAGAAGGAAAATAAGGATGAGGTAGTCAACGGTTTTAATAATTTTTTTTGTAAATATTGGACCAAGCTTGGCAGAAAAAATTCCTGATTCCCAACCTGAGGATTGGGATAATAATCTCATAGAAAGAAATCCCTGTTCAATGTTCCTCACAGCAGTGGATGGAAATGAAATTATAGACATTGTGAATAATTGTAAATATAAAACATCTACCGATTTAAATGAAACTGATATGGTGGTGGTAAAACAGGTCATTGAATGGATTGTAGAACCATTAACATACATCTGTAACTTATCATTTCAAACCGGTAAATTTCCCAATCAAATGAAAATAGCTAAGGTTGTGCCGCTGTATAAGACTGGGGATAGACACCACTTCACAAATTATAGACCTGTTTCTTTGCTTCCACAATTTTCCAAATTATTAGAAAAGTTATTCAATAATAGATTAGACAAATTCATAAATAAACATAAATTACTTACTGATAGTCAATATGGATTCAGAGCACATAGTTCAACATCACTTGCATTAGTAGAATCATTAGTAGAATAACCCTCTCTTGCTTGCCTCTACTGGTGGTTGGCTCTCACTGCGGTATTGTATCACTTCCTGTTCCGGAGCACAGCGGTGTTTTTCTGTATCTGTTAGCTGTTTAATCTGCGCAGTTAGATTGATCTAGTTATTTAGATTACGATTTGTTTCCCAGTGTAATCTTTACGTGCCTTAACTAAAGCACTCCTTCTGCTGAATCACCTCTAAATTATTTACACATTATTCACTTTGCGTGTTTTTAGGAATCCGCTAGCTTAGCGTAGCTACTAGCTCTTAGCCGATTTAGCATGGCGGCTTCTCCTGTCTCTCCCGCACTTTTCTGCTCTGGGTGTGAAATGTTTAGTTATTCCTCGGCCTCCTTTAGCAGTAATGGTACTTGTAATAAGTGTAGCTTATTCGTAGCTTTGGAGGCCAGGCTGGGCGAATTGGAGACTCGGCTCCGCACCGTGGAAAATTCTACAGCTAGCCAGGCCCCTGTAGTCGGTGCGGACCAAGGTAGCTTAGCCGCCGTTAGTTACCCCCTGGCAGATCCCGAGCAGCCGGGAAAGCAGGCGACTGGGTGACTGTGAGGAGGAAGCGTAGCCCTAAACAGAAGCCCCGTGTATACCGCCAACCCGTTCACATCTCTAACCGTTTTTCCCCACTCGACGACACACCCGCCGAGGATCAAACTCTGGTTATTGGCGACTCTGTTTTGAGAAATGTGAAGTTAGCGACACCAGCAACCATAGTCAATTGTCTTCCGGGGGCCAGAGCAGGCGACATTGAAGGAAATTTGAAACTGCTGGCTAAGGCTAAGCGTAAATTTGGTAAGATTGTAATTCACGTCGGCAGTAATGACACCCGGTTACGCCAATCGGAGGTCACTAAAATTAACATTAAATCGGTGTGTAACTTTGCAAAAACAATGTCGGACTCTGTAGTTTTCTCTGGGCCCCTCCCCAATCGGACCGGGAGTGGACATGTTTAGCCGCATGTTCTCCTTGAATTGCTGGCTGTCTGAGTGGTGTCCAAAAAATGAGGGTGGGCTTCATAGATAATTGGCAAAGCTTCTGGGGAAAACCTGGTCTTGTTAGGAGAGACGGCATCCATCCCACTTTGGATGGAGCAGCTCTCATTTCTAGAAATCTGGCCAATTTTCTTAAATCCTCCAAACCGTGACTATCCAGGGTTGGGACAGGAAGCAGAGTTGTAGTCTTACACACCTCTCTGCAGCTTCTCTCCCCCTGCCATCCCCTCATTACCCCATCCCCGTAGAGACGGTGCCTGCTCCCAGACTACCAATAACCAGCAAAAATCTATTTAAGCATAAAAATTCAAAAAGAAAAAAATAATATAGCACCTTCAACTGCACCACAGACTAAAACAGTTAAATGTGGTCTATTAAACATTAGGTCTCTCTCTTCTAAGTCCCTGTTGGTAAATGATATAATAATTGATCAACATATTGATTTATTCTGCCTAACAGAAACCTGGTTACAGCAGGATGAATATGTTAGTTTAAATGAGTCAACACCCCCAAGTCACACTAACTGTCAGAATGCTCGTAGCACGGGCCGGGGCGGAGGATTAGCAGCAATCTTCCATTCCAGCTTATTAATTAATCAAAAACCCAGACAGAGCTTTAATTCATTTGAAAGCTTGTCTCTTAGTCTTGTCCATCCAAATTGGAAGTCCCAAAAACCAGTTTTATTTGTTATTATCTATCGTCCACCTGGTCGTTACTGTGAGTTTCTCTGTGAATTTTCAGACCTTTTGTCTGACTTAGTGCTTAGCTCAGATAAGATAATTATAGTGGGCGATTTTAACATCCACACAGATGCTGAGAATGACAGCCTCAACACTGCATTTAATCTATTATTAGAGTCTATTGGCTTTGCTCAAAAAGTAAATGAGTCCACCCACCACTTTAATCATATCTTAGATCTTGTTCTGACTTATGGTATGGAAATAGAAGACTTAACAGTATTCCCTGAAAACTCCCTTCTGTCTGATCATTTCTTAATAACATTTACATTTACTCTGATGGACTACCCAGCAGTGAGGAATAGTTTCATTACACTAGAAGTCTTTCAGAAAGCGCTGTAACTAGGTTTAAGGATATGATTCCTTCTTTATGTTCTCTAATGCCATATACCAACACAGTGCAGAGTAGCTACCTAAACTCTGTAAGGGAGATAGAGTATCTCGTCAATAGTTTTACATCCTCATTGAAGACAACTTTGGATGCTGTAGCTCCTCTGAAAAAGAGAGCTTTAAATCAGAAGTGCCTGACTCCGTGGTATAACTCACAAACTCGTAGCTTAAAGCAGATAACCCGTAAGTTGGAGAGGAAAATGGCGTCTCACTAATTTAGAAGATCTTCACTTAGCCTGGAAAAAGAGTCTGTTGCTCTATAAAAGCCCTCCGTAAAGCTAGGACATCTTTCTACTCATCACTAATTGAAGAAAATAAGAACAACCCCAGGTTTCTTTTCAGCACTGTAGCCAGGCTGACAAAGAGTCAGAGCTCTATTGAGCTGAGTATTCCATTAACTTTAACTAGTAATGACTTCATGACTTTCTTTGCTAACAAAATTTTAACTATTAGAGAAAAAATTACTCATAACCATCCCAAAGACGTATCGTTATCTTTGGCTGCTTTCAGTGATGCCGGTATTTGGTTAGACTCTTTCTCTCCGATTGTTCTGTCTGAGTTATTTCATTAGTTACTTCATCCAACCATCAACATGTTTATTAGACCCCATTCCTACCAGGCTGCTCAAGGAAGCCCTACCATTATTTAATGCTTCGATCTTAAATATGATCAATCTATCTTTGTTAGTTGGCTATGTACCACAGGCTTTTAAGGTGGCAGTAATTAAACCATTACTTAAAAAGCCATCACTTGACCCAGCTATCTTAGCTAATTATAGGCCAATCTCCAACCTTCCTTTTCTCTCAAAAATTCTTGAAAGGGTAGTTGTAAAACAGCTAACTGATCATCTGCAGAGGAATGGTCTATTTGAAGAGTTTCAGTCAGGTTTTAGAATTCATCATAGTACAGAAACAGCATTAGTGAAGGTTACAAATGATCTTCTTATGGCCTCGGACAGTGGACTCATCTCTGTGCTTGTTCTGTTAGACCTCAGTGCTGCTTTTGATACTGTTGACCATAAAATTTTATTACAGAGATTAGAGCATGCCATAGGTATTAAAGGCACTGCGCTGCGGTGGTTTGAATCATATTTGTCTAATAGATTACAATTTGTTCATGTAAATGGGGAATCTTCTTCACAGACTAAAGTTAATTATGGAGTTCCACAAGGTTCTGTGCTAGGACCAATTTTATTCACTTTATACATGCTTCCCTTAGGCAGTATTATGAGACGGTATTGCTTAAATTTTCATTGTTACGCAGATGATACCCAGCTTTATCTATCCATGAAGCCAGAGGACACACGCCAATTAGCTAAACTGCAGGATTGTCTTACAGACATAAAGACATGGATGACCTCTAATTTCCTGCTTTTAAACTCAGATAAAACTGAAGTTATTGTACTTGGCCCCACAAATCTTAGAAACATGGTGTCTAACCAGATCCTTACTCTGGATGGCATTACCCTGACCTCTAGTAATACTGTGAGAAATCTTGGAGTCATTTTTGATCAGGATATGTCATTCAAAGCGCATATTAAACAAATATGTAGGACTGCTTTTTTGCATTTACGCAATATCTCTAAAATCAGAAAGGTCTTGTCTCAGAGTGATGCTGAAAAACTAATTCATGCATTTATTTCCTCTAGGCTGGACTATTGTAATTCATTATTATCAGGTTGTCCTAAAAGTTCCCTAAAAAGCCTTCAGTTAATTCAAATGCTGCAGCTAGAGTACTGACGGGGACTAGAAGGAGAGAGCATATCTCACCCATATTGGCCTCTCTTCATTGGCTTCCTGTTAATTCTAGAATAGAATTTAAAATTCTTCTTCTTACTTATAAGGTTTTGAATAATCAGGTCCCATCTTATCTTAGGGACCTCGTAGTACCATATCACCCCAATAGAGCGCTTCGCTCTCAGACTGCAGGCTTACTTGTAGTTCCTAGGGTTTGTAAGAGTAAAATGGGAGGCAGAGCCTTCAGCTTTCAGGCTCCTCTCCTGTGGAACCAGCTCCCAATTCAGATCAGGGAGACAGACACCCTCTCTACTTTTAAGATTAGGCTTAAAACTTTCCTTTTTGCTAAAGCTTATAGTTAGGGCTGGATCAGGTGACCCTGAACCATCCCTTAGTTATGCTGCTATAGACGTAGACTGCTGGGGGGTTCCCATGATGCACTGTTTCTTTCTCTTTTTGCTCTGTATGCACCACTCTGCATTTAATCATCAGTGATCGATCTCTGCTCCCCTCCACAGCATGTCTTTTTCCTGGTTCTCTCCCTCAGCCCCAACCAGTCCCAGCAGAAGACTGCCCCTCCCTGAGCCTGGTTCTGCTGGAGGTTTCTTCCTGTTAAAAGGGAGTTTTTCCTTCCCACTGTAGCCAAGTGCTTGCTCACAGGGTGTTGTTTTGACCGTTGGGGTTTTACATAATTATTGTATGGCCTTGCCTTACAATATAAAGCGCCTTGGGGCAACTGTTTGTTGTGATTTGGCGCTATATAAAAAAAATTGATTGATTGATTGTGTTATGTGTCGGACGCAGCTCGGAGAACCGACCAGCGTTTGAAGGACCCAGTATGAAATAAGCAGAGCACGGTACAAAGGCTAACTGAATTTAATACATAACAGTGACCATAATAATAATAAAAAGTGCGGTCTGGCGTGGTGCGCTCCCAGCAGCGCTAATGGTCCGGAGCCAGAAGCTGTTTCGGACCCAAGGACCCCGCCGACACCCCCCAGGTGGCCGCAACAACCGAGTCTGTGAAAGAAGGAACCATTATGTGAGTCCACACTCTACACACAGAACACTTAAAGGTGTACAAACAGCAAACACTTCCTGGCTTGATTACTGATCAGCTTCCAACCTGCAGGCATGGAACATCTCGTTCACAAATCACCACTGCAGTGGAAGCTGATACATGACTAACATACAGCTCAATACAATAAGGTGTGAGGGACACCACATTTACTGACTGTATAACTGTTAGTCACAAAATCCAACGTACCTCAGGAAGTGTGCTGACGAGCGTGAGACCTCACCCTCTCCTCTTTCACAGACTGTGCATCAAACCTGGACATTCTCAGCGTCCGCTGCTGATGAGATGGCTCCCGAGACGACGATCTCACCCGTCTGGTCACAAGGTCGAGTCTCTGGCAAATGCACACTGTGCACTTCAGTCTTAAATGCCAACATACTCCAATCCCTCCAGATGCACCTCAGCTGTGAGTCCTGACGAGTCGCAGGTGATCAGGGTGAAGTCCTAACAGCCTCAGCAACACAGCCACTCAGTCCCAAATGCACGCCACCTGGGAGGAAACACAAAAGGCAAACAAACTGGCAGCCAGGCCCCCCCAGCCATACAACAGATTGATTGAGTTGAGGAGATTACAAACGCCATAGACCACAAATTACATTCAGTTGGAATATTTATAGACCTAAAAAAGGCTTTTGATACAATCAATCATGACATATTAATCAATAAACTTGAACAGTATGGGATTAGGGGGTTGGTGTTGCACTGGGTGAGAAGCTACTTAAGTAACAGAAAACAGTTTGTGAAGTTGGGGGAATATACATCATCATGCTTGGACAATGCTTGTGGCGTCCCACAGGGGTCAGTATTGGGTCCAAAACTGTTTCTAATTTATATAAATGATATTGTCAATGTTTCCAAAATATTAAAATTAGTATTATTTGCAGATGACACAAGCATTTTTTGTTCAGGTGGGGATTTGCAGGAGTTACTGAGGAGGATCAGTATAGAAATGGGAAAATTGAAAATATGGTTTGACAGAAACAAATTATCATTAAACTTAAGTTAAACAAAATACATGTTATTTGGCTATTGTAATACAGACATACAGGTTCAGTTACAAGTCGAGGGGGTAGATATTGAAGGGGTACATGAAAATAAGTTTCTGGGGTTGATAACAGATGATAAGATAAACTGGAAGACTCATATAAAACATATACAAAGTAAACTGTCAAGAAGCATTTCAGTTCTAAACAAAGCAAAACATATTCTGGACCAAAACTCACTCCACATTCTTTACTGCTCACTGGTTTTACCATATTTACAGTACTGTGCAGAGGTATGGGGTAATACTTATAAAGGTACAACACAATCACTATCAGTAATGCAGAAAAGAGCTATAAGAATCATTCATAATACTGGCTATAGAGATCATACAAATCCACTATTTTACAATCCAAATTCTTAAAATTCACAGACTTGGTTCATTTTCAAACAGTACAAATTGTGTATAAAGCAATAAACAATTTACTTCCAGCAAATATTAAAAATATGTTTTTTTAACAGATCAGGGGATTACAGTCTGAGGGGGAAATTTAATTTAAAGCATCAGTGGGCACGAACAACATTAAAAGGTTTCTGTATTTCTGTCTGTGGGGTGAGGATGTGGAACAGATTGGGAGTGGGGCTCAAGCAATGTCCAAGCATGAACCAGTTCAAACAGCGGTACAAAAATATGGTTTTTTCTAGGTATAGGGAGGAGGAAGGGTAATGAGGGTTAGGGTGTTTTTGTTTTTTGCTTCGGCTTGTAAATATATAGTATTTTGTATGTAAGTAGGTATGTGAAGGTGTATATTTATGTTTGTGTATGTATGTATGTATATATGTATGTGTGTATATGTATGTATGTGTATATATATATATATATATATATTGATATCGGTTTAGGTGTGTAGGAATCTATGTGTATATGTGGCAAAGGGTATTACTGGTTGTGGGGAAGAAGGGGTAGGGATAAATAAGCTGATGCTTCACCCTACCCCTTTTCGGACATGTTGGGTACACAGTAGGAACTTTTTTGTTGTTGTTTTCACTGATCTATCTTGTATTTGTTGTTGTATCAAATGTTCGAAATAAACAGTTTTCATTTATTCATAAGGCAAAAGCCATACAATAATTACGGAAAAACCCCAACGGTCAAAACAACCCCCTGTGAGCAAGCACTTAGCGACAGTGGGAAGGAAAAACTCCCCTTTAACAGGAAGAAACCTCCAGCAGAACCAGGCTCAGGGAGGGGCAGTCTTCTGCTGGGACTGGTTGGGGCTGAGGGAGAGAATCAGGAAAAAGACATGCTGTGGAAGAGAGCAGAGATCAATCACTAATGATTAAATGCAGAGTGGTGCATACAGAGCAAAAAGAGAAAGAAACACTCAGTGCATCATGGGAACCCCCCAGCAGTCTAAGTCTATAGCAGCATAACTAAGGGATGGTTCAGGGTCACCTGATCCAGCCCTAACTATAAGCTTTAGCAAAAAGGAAAGTTTTAAGCCTAATCTTAAAAGTAGAGAGGGTGTCTGTCTCCCTGATCTGAATTGGGAGCTGGTTCCACAGGAGAGGAGCCTGAAAGCTGAAGGCTCTGCCTCCCATTCTACTCTTACAAACCCTAGGAACTACAAATAAGCCTGCAGTCTGAGAGCGAAGCACTCTATTGGGGTGATATGGTACTATGAGGTCCCTAAGATAAGACGGGACCTGATTATTCAAAACCTTATAAGTAAGAAGAAGAATTTTTTAAATTTCTATTCTGGAATTAACAGGGAGCCAATGAAGAGAGGCCAATATGGGTGAGATATGCTCTCTCCTTCTAGTCCCTGTCAGTACTCTAGCTGCAGCATTTTGAATTAACTGAAGGCTTTTCATGGAACTTTTAGGACAACCTGATAATAATGAATTACAATAGTCCAGCCTAGAAGAAATAAATGCATGAATTAGCTTTTCAGCATCACTCTGAGACAAGACCTTTCTAATTTTAGAGATATTGCACAAATGCAAAAAAGCAGTTCTACATATTTGCTTAATATGCGCATTGAAGGACATATCCTGATCAAAAATGACTCCAAGATTTCTCACAGTATTACTAGAGGTCAGGGTAATGCCATCCAGAGTAAGGATCTGGTTAGACACCATGTTTCTAAGATTTGTGGGGCAATAACTTGTACAATAACTTCAGTTTTATCTGAACTTAAAAACAGAAAATTAGAGGTCATCCATGTCTTTAAGTCTGAAAGACATTCCTGCAGTTTAACTAATTGGTGTGTGTCCTCTGGCTTCATGGATAGATCAAGCTGGGTATCATCTGCGTAACAATGAAAATGTCATGGTCTGGCCCTCTTGGGGCCAGCTGTTATGATTTTGGACCTTTTTTCCATGTTCTGAGCCTCTATTCCATGTCTTATTATCATTGTCATGTTCATGTTATGCTTTTGTTTCATTTATTCTCTGTGTATCTTTTCTTTGCCACATATTTTGTTTTGCTTTATTGTTTATTATTTGCTTTCACTCTTGGTCCCTTAGTTACTTTAGTCTTAGTTTCATTGTTTATCACATTTATTATATTATGCTTTAGTCACAGGGTTTTGTTATTATTTGTCATCAGTGTTTTTTATCTGATTATGTTCCATTTGTTTTTATTGCATTTTCTGTTTATCAGTTATCTTGTTTCATTAATTGCATTATTCTGTAGTCATCGGCTTTGTTTATTCTCTGTTTATCAGTAGTTTATTTTGGCTCTTCTCTTTTGTGATTTCAGTTATGTCCAGTTTTGTTTTCAGTTCTCATGTTCATGCTCTGTCCTGGTTATGGTTGTATTTAATCTGTCCATGGTTTCTGTTTTTGCCTCATCTTCTTTGTTTGCCCCTACACCAGCTCTTGTGTCCTCGTCTGTGACTATGACTCTTTCTGTTTTGTTTCTGTTCACTCACACTCTTGCACCTGCTCCCGTGTCTTTGTCTATTACATCACGCCACTTTGCTCACTCCCTTCCTCAGACTTTTGCCCTGTCTTACTCTTTAGCCACACCCCTTCTAGATTGTTCCTCATGTGCACCTCGTTTACACCACCTGTCCCTCACTTCTCCCTAATTAGTCCACAAGTATTTAAACTCCACAGTCCTTCACTTCTTCGCCAGATTGTAGTCTTTGTACTCTTTCCAGCGCCGATCACAGTCCTGTTTTTGTCTTGCCGTGTTCTGAACTTTGCTCTGTACCTCGACCATGCCTTTTGCTTCATCCCAGATGTCTGAGTTTGCTCGTGCCTCTGAACCCTGCTCGTTTGTGACTGCATCTCAGCCTGACCCTGCTTGTACCTCTGCCACGCTGACTGATTACATGTGTACCGAAACCAAGCCTGGAATAAAGACCATGATTTCTCCCACACCAAAGCCTTGTCTGGGGGTTTGCATTGCGGGTCCAGCCGCTCCTGGTGACGGGCTCCCTCTCGCCCTGACAGTACAATCTGGCCAGAAATTGGACCCCGCGAACTCCACGTCAGTTGTCAGAGCCAATGACCTTGCCCTAATCAGAGACATTTTTTCCAAAATTGAATTCTGCTTTGACTGTTTTAGAGCTTGTTTCACACCCAAGAAAAGATTTGATTATCTTAACAAAGCCCTGGATCTTGTTGAGGCCAATGCTTGGCTGTATGAGTTTTTCCCAGACCTGGAAAAACTAGACGAGTTTTTTGCAGCTGAGAAACTTCCAGCTTGGATCGGACAGCCTGAAGGCCATCTGGAATCCAGCCTCCCACTCTCTGACAGCGACGCAGAGTGGGAGGACATTGATGACGACGCATCATCAGAGGCTGAAGGTCAGGTGCTGCAGGACACGACTAATACACTATTTAAAATTCAAGACTTATTTTTTGAGTATCAGGACTGCCGCAGTCGGCGGAACCAACAGCGAATTTTCTCAGCTCTTGATCAGATCTTTGTAGCAGAACCAGAGCTGCTAACCACATTTCCTGAGCTGAGTGACATTAAGACGCAGTTTAAGCTAGGGTCGGTCCCACCCTGTATTGATGACCCCATGGACTTTTTGTTCGAGGCCGAGCTCACCACCACCTGTTGTGAGGAGCCGCGCGTCATTACGCTTTCAGACGCTGCTCTCACTCAATCAATCAATCAATCAATTTTTTTATATAGCGCCAAATCACAACAAACAGTTGCCCCAAGGCGCTTTATATTGTAAGGCAAGGCCATACAATAATTATGTAAAACCCCAACGGTCAAAACGACCCCCTGTAAGCAAGCACTTGGCTACAGTGGGAAGGAAAAACTCCCTTTTAACAGGAAGAAACCTCCAGCAGAACCAGGCTCAGGGAGGGGCAGTCTTCTGCTGGGACTGGTTGGGGCTGAGGGAGAGAACCAGGAAAAAGACATGCTGTGGAGGGGAGCAGAGATCGATCACTAATGATTAAATGCAGAGTGGTGCATACAGAGCAAAAAGAGAAAGAAACAGTGCATCATGGGAAACCCCCAGCAGTCTACGTCTATAGCAGCATAACTAAGGGATGGTTCAGGGTCACCTGATCCAGCCCTAACTATAAGCTTTAGCAAAAAGGAAAGTTTTAAGCCTAATCTTAAAAGTAGAGAGGGTGTCTGTCTCCCTGATCTGAATTGGGAGCTGGTTCCACAGGAGAGGAGCCTGAAAGCTGAAGGCTCTGCCTCCCATTCTACTCTTACAAACCCTAGGAACTACAAGTAAGCCTGCAGTCTGAGAGCGAAGCGCTCTATTGGGGTGATATGGTACTACGAGGTCCCTAAGATAAGATGGGACCTGATTATTCAAAACCTTATAAGTAAGAAGAAGAATTTTAAATTCTATTCTAGAATTAACAGGAAGCCAATGAAGAGAGGCCAATATGGGTGAGATATGCTCTCTCCTTCTAGTCCCCGTCAGTACTCTAGCTGCAGCATTTTGAATTAACTGAAGGCTTTTTAGGGAACTTTTAGGACAACCTGATAATAATGAATTACAATAGTCCAGCCTAGAGGAAATAAATGCATGAATTAGTTTTTCAGCATCACTCTGAGACAAGACCTTTCTGATTTTAGAGATATTGCGTAAATGCAAAAAAGCAGTCCTACATATTTGTTTAATATGCGCTTTGAATGACAAAGCCCTCTATAAAAAAGCCCTCCGTAAAGCTAGGACATCTTTCTACTCATCACTAATTGAAGAAAATAAGAACAACCCCAGGTTTCTTTTCAGCACTGTAGCCAGGCTGACAAAGAGTCTATTGAGCTGAGTATTCCATTAACTTTAACTAGTAATGACTTCATGACTTTCTTTGCTAACAAAATTTTAACTATTAGAGAAAAAATTACTCATAACCATCCCAAAGACGTATCGTTATCTTTGGCTGCTTTCAGTGATGCCGGTATTTGGTTAGACTCTTTCTCTCCGATTGTTCTGTCTGAGTTATTTTCATTAGTTACTTCATCCAAACCATCAACATGTTTATTAGACCCCATTCCTACCAGGCTGCTCAAGGAAGCCCTACCATTATTTAATGCTTCGATCTTAAATATGATCAATCTATCTTTGTTAGTTGGCTATGTACCACAGGCTTTTAAGGTGGCAGTAATTAAACCATTACTTAAAAAGTCATCACTTGACCCAGCTATCTTAGCTAATTATAGGCCAATCTCCAACCTTCCTTTTCTCTCAAAAATTCTTGAAAGGGTAGTTGTAAAACAGCTAACTGATCATCTGCAGAGGAATGGTCTATTTGAAGAGTTTCAGTCAGGTTTTAGAATTCATCATAGTACAGAAACAGCATTAGTGAAGGTTACAAATGATCTTCTTATGGCCTCGGACAGTGGACTCATCTCTGTGCTTGTTCTGTTAGACCTCAGTGCTGCTTTTGATACTGTTGACCATAAAATTTTATTACAGAGATTAGAGCATGCCATAGGTATTAAAGGCACTGCGCTGCGGTGGTTTGAATCATATTTGTCTAATAGATTACAATTTGTTCATGTAAATGGGGAATCTTCTTCACAGACTAAAGTTAATTATGGAGTTCCACAAGGTTCTGTGCTAGGACCAATTTTATTCACTTTATACATGCTTCCCTTTGGCAGTATTATTAGACGGTATTGCTTAAATTTTCATTGTTACGCAGATGATACCCAGCTTTATCTATCCATGAAGCCAGAGGACACACACCAATTAGCTAAACTGCAGGATTGTCTTACAGACATAAAGACATGGATGACCTCTAATTTCCTGCTTTTAAACTCAGATAAAACTGAAGTTATTGTACTTGGCCCCACAAATCTTAGAAACATGGTGTCTAACCAGATCCTTACTGTGGATGGCATTACCCTGACCTCTAGTAATACTGTGAGAAATCTTGGAGTCATTTTTGATCAGGATATGTCATTCAAAGCGCATATTAAACAAATATGTAGGACTGCTTTTTTTGCATTTACGCAATATCTCTAAAATCAGAAAGGTCTTGTCTCAGAGTGATGCTGAAAAACTAATTCATGCATTTATTTCCTCTAGGCTGGACTATTGTAATTCATTATTATCAGGTTGTCCTAAAAGTTCCCTAAAAAGCCTTCAGTTAATTCAAAATGCTGCAGCTAGAGTACTGACGGGGACTAGAAGGAGAGAGCATATCTCACCCATATTGGCCTCTCTTCATTGGCTTCCTGTTAATTCTAGAATAGAATTTAAAATTCTTCTTCTTACTTATAAGGTTTTGAATAATCAGGTCCCATCTTATCTTAGGGACCTCGTAGTACCATATCACCCCAATAGAGCGCTTCGCTCTCAGACTGCAGGCTTACTTGTAGTTCCTAGGGTTTGTAAGAGTAGAATGGGAGGCAGAGCCTTCAGCTTTCAGGCTCCTCTCCTGTGGAACCAGCTCCCAATTCAGATCAGGGAGACAGACACCCTCTCTACTTTTAAGATTAGGCTTAAAACTTTCCTTTTTGCTAAAGCTTATAGTTAGGGCTGGATCAGGAGACCCTGAACCATCCCTTAGTTATGCTGCTATAGACGTAGACTGCTGGGGGGTTCCCATGATGCACTGTTTCTTTCTCTTTTTGCTCTGTATGCACCACTCTGCATTTAATCATTAGTGATCGATCTCTGCTCCCCTCCACAGCATGTCTTTTTCCTGGTTCTCTCCCTCAGCCCCAACCAGTCCCAGCAGAAGACTGCCCCTCCCTGAGCCTGGTTCTGCTGGAGGTTTCTTCCTGTTAAAAGGGAGTTTTTCCTTCCCACTGTAGCCAAGTGCTTGCTCACAGGGGGTCGTTTTGACCGTTGGGGTTTTACATAATTATTGTATGGCCTTGCCTTACAATATAAAGCGCCTTGGGGCAACTGTTTGTTGTGATTTGGCGCTATATAAAAAAAATTGATTGATTGATTGATAGAGCAACAGACTCTTTTTCTAGGCTAAGTGAAGATCTTCTAAATTAGTGAGACGCCATTTCCTCTCCAACTTACGGGTTATCTGCTTTAAGCTACGAGTTTGTGAGTTATACCACGGAGTCAGGCACTTCTGATTTAAAGCTCTCTTTTTTAGAGGAGCTACAGCATCCAAAGTTGTCTTCAATGAGGATGTAAAACTATTGACGAGATACTCTATCTCACTTACAGAGTTTAGGTAGCTACTCTGCACTGTGTTGGTATATGGCATTAGAGAACATAAAGAAGGAATCATATCCTTAAACCTAGTTACAGCGCTTTCTGAAAGACTTCTAGTGTAATGAAACTTATTCCTCACTGCTGGGTAGTCCATCAGAGTAAATGTAAATGTTAAGAAATGATCAGAGAGAAGGGAGTTTTCAGGGAATACTGTTAAGTCTTCTATTTCCATACCATAAGTCAGAACAAGATCTAAGATATGATTAAAGTGGTGGGTGGACTCATTTACTTTTTGAGCAAAGCCAATAGAGTCTAATAATAGATTAAATGCAGTGTTGAGGCTGTCATTCTCAGCATCTGTGTGGATGTAAAAATCGCCCACTATAATTATCTTATCTGAGCTAAGCACTAAGTCAGACAAAAGGTCTGAAAATTCACAGAGAAACTCACAGTAAAGACCAGGTGGACGATAGATAATAACAAATAAAACTGGTTTTTGGGACTTCCAATTTGGATGGACAAGACTAAGAGTCAAGCTTTCAAATGAATTAAAGCTCTGTCTGGGTTTTTGATTAATTAATAAGCTGGAATGGAAGATTGCTGCTAATGCTCCGCCCCGGCCCGTGCTACGAGCATTCTGACAGTTAGTGTGACTCGGGCGTGTTGACTCATTTAAACTAACATATTCATCCTGCTGTAACCAGGTTTCTGTAAGGCAGAATAAATCAATATGTTGATCAATTATTATATCATTTACCAACAGGGACTTAGAAGAGAGAGACCTAATGTTTAATAGACCACATTTAACTGTTTTAGTCTGTGGTGCAGTTGAAGGTGCTATATTATTTTTTCTTTTTGAATTTTTATGCTTAAATAGATTTTTGCTGGTTATTGGTAGTCTGGGAGCAGGCACCGTCTCTACGGGGATGGGGTAATGAGGGGATGGCAGGGGGAGAGAAGCTGCAGAGAGGTGTGTAAGACTACAACTCTGCTTCCTGGTCCCAACCCTGGATAGTCACGGTTTGGAGGATTTAAGAAAATTGGCCAGATTTCTAGAAATGAGAGCTGCTCCATCCAAAGTGGGATGGATGCCGTCTCTCCTAACAAGACCAGGTTTTCCCCAGAAGCTTTGCCAATTATCTATGAAGCCCACCTCATTTTTTGGACACCACTCAGACAGCCAGCAATTCAAGGAGAACATGCGGCTAAACATGTCACTCCCGGTCTGATTGGGGAGGGGCCCAGAGAAAACTACAGAGTCCGACATTGTTTTTGCAAAGTTACACACCGATTTAATGTTAATTTTAGTGACCTCCGATTGGCGTAACCGGGTGTCATTACTGCCAACGTGAATTACAATCTTACCAAATTTACGCTTAGCCTTAGCCAGCAGTTTCAAATTTCCTTCAATGTCGCCTGCTCTGGCCCCCGGAAGACAATTGACTATGGTTGCTGGTGTCGCTAACTTCACATTTCGCAAAACAGAGTCGCCAATAAGCAGAGTTTGATCCTCGGCGGGTGTGTCGTCGAGTGGGGAAAAACGGTTAGAGATGTGAACGGGTTGGCGGTGTACACAGGGCTTCTGTTTAGGGCTACGCTTCCTCCTCACAGTCACCCAGTCAGCCTGCTTTCCCGGCTGCTCGGGATCTGCCAGGGGGGAACTAACGGCGGCTGAGCTACCTTGGTCCGCACCGACTACAGGGGCCTGGCTAGCTGTAGAATTTTCCACGGTGCGGAGCCGAGTCTCCAATTCGCCCAGCCTGGCCTCCAAAGCTACGAATAAGCTACACTTATTACAAGTACCGTTACTGCTAAAGGAGGCCGAGGAATAACTAAACATTTCACACCCAGAGCAGAAAAGTGTGGGAGAGACAGGAGAAGCCGCCATGCTAAATCGGCTAAGAGCTAGTAGCTACGCTAAGCTAGCGGATTCCTAAAAACATGCAAAGTGAATAATGTGTAAATAATTTAGAGGTGATTCAGCAGAAGGAGTGCTTTAGTTAAAGCACGTAAAGATTACAGTGGGAAACAAATCGTAATCTAGATAACTAGATCAATCTAACTGCGCAGATTAAACAGCTAACAGATACAGAAAAACACCGCTGTGCTCCGGAACAGGAAGTGATACAATACCGCAGCCTGGTACGACACTACACCAAGGAAAACTGCTTACCTGCTGCCCTTTGTTCCTGAAATGCAGTCAGACGGTCCAGCCACATTCCAGATTCCCCCAAAGCCAGCACCACGGAAAGTCCAAGCCGTGCGCGAGGCCTCGTGGCATGTTCCTGGTGAGCTGTGCATCCCTGACGCTGGTTCCACAGAGCGGCCGCTCCATGTAGCGCCAGTCCCCGCACCTCGGAGAATCTGAACGCCACAGCCAAAATCACGAGCTCCAGCCACAGCGATCTCTCCAGCTCCAGAGTTGCCCGAACCCTCTTTTGCGACCACTCCAAGTTCTGCTGAACACTCGCCACTGAGGTCGCAAATCGAGCCATCGGGAGAAGTCCTGTCATCATGGAGCTCGGAGGAGCCTGTGTCTCATGAGCAAGTTAAGTCGCCCATGTCTTCTGTGTGTCCCGCCTCGATCGCGGCGTACAGCCTGCCGCTTGATGGTGTTGTCATGGCGCGCGGCCCGCAGCTCGATGAGGAAGCCGTCACGGTGCGCGGCCCGCTGCCTGAAGAGGAAGCCGTCATGGTGCGCGGCCCGTTGCCCGAAGTCAGTGACGTCTCGGCGCGCACTACGTCGTCACTTCTACCGATCCATGCTACCCCTGTTGGTCCAGCTTCATTGTCACCTACAGCCCACTCAGACTCTGCTTCCGTGTGCATCGCAACCACCTCACTGGTGACGTCACGCCAATCTGCCATCTCACCCTCACCTACTGTCATTGAAGCTTCACTGTGCTCTTTCTTCGCTTCATTCTCGCTGGCTGCTGATGGGGTCTCTCTGCACCGGGTGACTCGACCAGCGGTGGCTCCAGAGGGGGGAGCCCGCCCGCACACTGACAGTTCATCCGTTCCAGGGCATCTACAAGCTGCACCAGCATCTGTCCTGGAGACAACCCCCAAAGACAGAAACTGCAGGACGGTCAGTGGTTTTTCGTTGTTCCCCTGGTTACTTTTGATTGGTTCACATGCCTGTGATGCTCCCAGAAGTCTGTTAAAACTGCCTTGTCTGAACCCAAAACAGTCTTCTTATGAGTCTGAGAAATACGTTAAAAGCACTACTACCGAGCCAGAGAAGGTTTTCTTGTAAATTTACAAGATTTCTAAATTTTTCGTGTCACATTCTGAAACATGCTTCATGCAAATTTCTTTATCGAGTAGTAACTGCCCTATGTGTATTCCAGATCTGCAGATTCTTTTCTGTGTTTGGTGCCTTCCCAGAAGGTCGTTATTTTGGGGGATGTAACATCTTTCAGGCAGGTGCTGTATCTGTTTACTGGTTCCCAAATTATTCTTTCAGTCTGGATCACTTTACAGATGTATCTGGAATGATCAGTATGAATGATTTGCAGAACGAGATCTACAAGGGTGGCCTGTTCTCAGGTGATATTTCTGTTCCTTGGCTGTATACTATGTCCTGCAAGTGGTTACTAAACACTGTAGGTTTTTTGATCTTGTATTTATGTGCCTTGTTTAAACTCCTTTTGGCTGCTCATATTAGTGCTTTAGTTCAATGGTTGAAGCCCTATTTGAATACACTAAACTCCTGGCTCTCGATCACTTGGATGGTTACACGGTACTGGGGTTTGGAGACTAGCTACAGTTTTCCCTCTTGGTGGGTTTTTGGGGCTGTCTAGATTTCACTGATTTGTTCACTTCTGTGGTTTTGCCACTTGGTTTATTTCCCTTTTAAACAGCTGTTTTTTCTTTTATGTGGTTCCAGGTGTCTAGTCCCCAGATCTGTTCCTTTGTGTACTTGTATCTCCGCCTTTGTGTCCCATGCCCCCCAGAGTCCGGTCACTGATATGGCTAGCCCCTTTGTGAAGCCTCATGGTCGTCCTCCGGACCTTGCCCGGAATCGGTTCCCTGCTATGCCTGTGCGCCGGATTTTTCATTACGGCCGTCCTCCTGCTAGTATTTCACTCCCGCTGCTTCCGACACCTGTTTTTGGTCCTGTTTTCGGTCGTCCGTGGGGTCTCCTGCCATGTGGGCCTCCTGTGTGCTGCTCAGGTCTCTGTGTGCCCTCCTTGTGTTTTCCTCCACTGCCCTCCCCCTGTCGGCTGGTGTCTGTGGTTCTCTTGGGTCCGCCGGGGGCAGTCCGTTGGGGTGGGGGTACTGTCATGGTCTGGCCCTCTTGGGGCCAGCTATTATGATTTTGGACCTTTTTTTTCCATCTTCTGAGCCTCTATGCCATGTCTTATTATCATTGTCATGTTCATGTTATGCTTTTGTTTCATTTATTCTCTGTGTATCTTTTCTTTGCCACATATTTTGTTTTGCTTTATTGTTTATTATTTGCTTTCACTCTTGGTCCCTTAGTTACTTTAGTCTTAGTTTCATTGTTTATCACATTTATTATATTATGCTTTAGTCACAGGGTTTTGTTATTATTTATCGTCAGTGTTTTTTATCTGATTATGTTCCATTTGTTATGTTGTTAAAGATTTTGTATATACGTTATCACTGTTAAACATTTGTACCTTTGTCTTTGTTCTTTATTTGTACAGGCCTGTTGTGTGGTATTTGTTACACAGGTTATTTTGACTGTTGTGACTTTATGACCTTATGCTGTGCGAGTGCTTATTGTGCAAAACAGGAACTCTCCAAGCAGATGCAGAACAGAAGATAAGTGCAAACCACAAGCACAAGATGTGCAGCCGACAAAGTCAACAAACGGCTGGGTCAACAGCAGGGAACAGGATGTGCTGACCGCCAACGGTAGACGAAACAAAAGGAAAGAAACTGTTTTTCCACGCAGCTGCACTTATTGGCATAGGTGTCATGAGATGTTTGTTTTATGGGAGGAAACTTGTCATGCGATGTGTCCCCCCACCCTTAGAACATGTTTCCCAATGTGGGTAGGGCTTCTCCTAATAAAAAGAGTGAGCGTGCAGCAGTCCTCAGTGCTCTCAGTGGTACTACGTGTACGGACTGTCTGCACTCCTCGCGAGCTTAAATTGAAGTTCTGTCTCACTGGTATTCTTGGCTCTGTTTGTCTTGTTAAAGGTTTTAAGAATGTTTGGAGGAGAAAATACCCAACATTGACTGGGGGCTCGTCCGGGATCTCAACAACACCGGAGGTGTCCGGCGGAGGTCGTCAAGTCCAGATGTAAATCCTTGGCCAAGGTCCGATCGATTGATCGTGTCTGCAATTGTCGACCGCCGTTGGCATCATCTGGTTGACGAGATTTTCCCGAAAAAGACAGGCAGGAAGTCGAGTCAGTGAGTAGAATTTCTTTGTAAAAGTACTGAATGAGTGGTGATCAGATCACATAAAACAGTTAAACTCCGTAAGCGATGGCGTGGAATCGTCTGTTAATGTAACACAGTTGAACTCCGCGGGGAGGGCGGACTCCTCTACGGTAGCGAGGAACGCACGTAGTTAAGTTCCGAAGGAGGGTACGGACTCCTCTGTCTTAATACGTAAAGGGAATACCGGTTAGAGAATAAAAGTGTGGAAGCGTAATACTTTGGACAAGGGAGTGACAACCGTGTGTGGAAGCAGAGGCAAGTGATTCCGCTTCCTACGGGGAGGTGAAAGGAATCAACCACATGACGGAATATTAATTGTCACGTCCAAAGAAAGTGAAAACTTCAGATTTAGAACACCCTAGGTGTGCCCCCGTCTGAAGTCCAAATTATAACAACGAATAATAAAAATGGGGGGAAAGACGTCTAAAAAGAAAGAAAATCTATCAACTAATGATTGGAAGTTTATGGAAGCAAAGAATCCGATAACAACAAGAAAATTAGAGACCTGGATTAATAAACATGACTTTGACGGACGACTAAACCTGACCAGTATTCAGAAACTGAAGGAAAAGCTGTAAAGTGAACACAAAGGTGATAAGAAAAAGAAACAGAGTAGGAGCAGACTTAGTGGCATTTTGGGAAGAAGAAGCGCAGAGCAGACAGAAAGGAGCAGAGAAAAGGAGGTTAGAGAAAGCAAGGAAAAAGAAAGGGGTAGGAAAAGCAGAGGAAGATGTAATAGTACAACAGGAAGACCCAAAACAGAAACCGCAATCATCTCAAATACAGACGGCAGGACCGTCCGCAAGTACGATGTATCCTCCAGTGGGGGATGAACCACCACATTATGATCTGGCAGTAAAACCGAAAGTAAAAATAGAAAGACCACAAACTCGCAGCCATACCAAAACGCCCTCCGCACCGCCAGTAGATAATACACATGACGGTGAAGAACAGTGTCCGCTGATCGAAGTACCTAATCCACGCGCAGGCACACCTGGTCAGCCGGCAGTCATACTCGTGTATCGTACATGGAACGCAGATGACATACAATCTGCTGTTGACACAATACCACCCCCAAATGAAGACATTGAAGCCTTCATACAGGGCCTACGGGACATCATAAAGTCATATCACCTAAATGGAACGGAGGTCCAACAGGTGATGATGAGAGCGTGTGGTCCAAAATGGGGACGTATCAGAGGTAATTGGAATCCTGCTGACGATGATAGAATACCGTTACATCATGACGACCCCATTCTGGCAACACGAATAGAAGCACTGATGACGCGAACAAGGGCTGAATTGGGCTCAAAACCAAATTACATGCAAATCACCAGAACAACTCAAAAACCAGACGAACCATGGTCAGAGTTCAGGCACAGATTTGAGCGTGTTTTCAGAACACACAGTGGCATTGTGCCTGACACAGATTGTTAGGTTTAAAACCACCTAAACATCATAAAACTGTAACAGAGAAAGACACAACAGTCAAATAAGAGTCAGAGAGTAGAATTCAATTGTAAATGCTCGCGAGGAGTGCAGCACAGAGACAAACTATTCTAACAATCTCCAAACTGCACTAAATTCTGGCTGCACTCTCGCTCTTTTATTAGGACGTCATACAGGTGCGGTTGTCAGCATACGTGGCATAAGCAGTTGAGCAATCATAAACAGGTCTTGCAACTACAGTTGAGCAAGATTTGCGACTTCTGGTTTCTGCGACCTCAGGCTACTGGTTTGGGGAAGGTGCGGTCAGGACTTCTCTCCTGGGCTCCGTTCTTCAGGTGTTATCTTCAGTCAGCACATGTCGGTTAACCTTTTGTTCTTTCCTGTGGTTGAAACCACATGCGTGCAGTAGAAACATCATTTGGCAACACAGCTAGTAACACAATTTGCAATACAGCATACTTTCTTTTGGAATCATATTCAATCTTTACAATTCTTTTGCACAAAAGCAATTCATATGATCATATACAAACATTTTCATTCCTTATTATTTATTTTATATTTTATTATATTTTTAATGGTTTGATAAGTTGTTTTGGACATCAACTCTTCTGACCTCGCTTTGCGACATCACATAAGTTCCTTTTTCTCTCTAACTGCAAGGATAAAAACAACTCATGTAATCATTCATTTGTAACATACTTTATCAAGAGGTCATCAAGAAGTCAGCAACAGACTTCTAACAGATACAATGAGTTTATTTCCATTACTAAAGTATTAATAAAAGAATGTATAATATAAGGAATATAGACTAGAAGAATGTATAATAAAAGAATGTGTGATAACTGACATATCCATATATACATAAATCCAATATTTCCCCCCTGTTTATCATGCATTCTTACGGTATAGAACATTCACCCATGAACAAAATTTATTCCAACAACCACTTCTTTTCAGATTTTCAGTTGTGGGATCATCCAACAGTGGTAAGGGTGCATTTACACTCGGGAGGCTTGGAGGTCATTGTCGTCATCAGGTTCACCGTAGTCACCTGGGTCTGGGAACAGGTCGGGCAAGTGCACGCTGTCATCAAAGTCATCATGACAGCAGCCTTCTTTATCATCTGTGTCAGGGTTGTCTCCTAAGAGGGGGTACATCTGAGCATTGTCTTTTCCTGCTGGTGAGATAGCAGTGGTGATCATTCTAGTGATTAGAGATCGTAGACAGGGTATACAACAACATCCACACAAGGTCAAAATAGCAGCAAAGAAAGCAATAGAGATGAGTGCAGATGAGACTAACGTGCGATATCTCCCAAACATATCCAACCACGAGTCCCAAAACGCAGTGTTAACTCCGCTGTGCTCCTTCATTTTATGATTCAGGGTGCGCAGACCCTCGATAGCCAGGGTCAGGCTGCCATTAGCCGCTGTATTGTTTGGAATGAACGTACAACACTGTTCTCCAAACATGGCGCAAACCCCACCCTTTTCAGCCAACAGCATGTCAAGGGCTATGCGGTTCTGGAATGCCATCAAGGATGTGGCGGCTAGTTGGGAGCGCACTGCTCGGAATCCTTCCTCAGTCCAATTGCTTAATCTTTGAACATTGTAATGGATGTAATTGATCCTATCTACATTTTTGTTAACAGTACACCACCAACAAATAGAGGATTCAAAACCAGCTGCGATCTGATCAGCTAATTTATACTCATCTGGAACCCCTCTAGGGACCCCTATGGCGTCAATGTAAGTTGGATCTCCAGCAGTCTTCCATGCGTTTCGCTTAGTGCGGGTCCAATGTTCAGGGACGACTGCTTTGGCATTTAAAGTTAGTTCTTCACCAGTCATGGGCAACACTTGTACAGGCAAAAGGAATGATACTAGAGTACAGTGACCCGAGGCATCGTTTGGTAATCTATCAAAAATCCTATTATCTCCACACCACCACCACACATCGCTTCTAGCAATGGGTTTAAAAGGGCTTGGTGGTGTGAGAGTGTGGCTACACCACACGGTCTCATTTAGTTCCCCTAACTTTTGACCAGTACCTGGAAGCTTAACACAGGTAAAATTTCCCTCTGCCACATCTTCAGAGAACAGGGGTTTATTTTTGGCCATGTTGGCCACAGGATAGATGGTATCCCAACTTATGCACCTGTGATTTAAAGGAATGAACGTGTTCACCATAATTTCAAGCAAACAATCGGAGGTCAAAGGGGCTGGTACTACACGCAGTATTGGACGAGGCCCTAAGCACACTACACAGTCTTTTTTGGCAGGTTTTGCTGCCTGCTCTGCCATGAGCAACCAAGTGTTTCTTTGTCCACTAATTCCTGTGGTCACCAAAAACCAATCATCGGTTTCAATTTTCCCATTTATGATCTGAATTTTTGTCACAGACGTTTGTGGACCCAATGACAGTCCTACCGCTGTGGGTGTCGTCGGAGAAGAGTCAGTTCGTTTTGTTATGTTAGTACAAATTGAGAAGTCGGTATGTGGGTCAGTGTAAACACCGGGCCTGTACACAAATAATGTTAAATGATAACAAGATGCCTCTGTATATGAGTGTATTCTGGGAGGTTTTTCTAGAAGCGGCTGATCAGTAGTATTAAACGACAGCAGGAGATGGTTATCATGTCGAGTCAGAGTTAGTCTACGCTTCCACTCTTTGGCATGCTGGGTGGTAGGATATGGTGTCCAGTCACTACCAGTATACGTAAAAATTGTTCCCCAATCTTGGTCCCAATCAACACTGGAGAGATACCATTCATGCCATTTCCAGTGAGTGCCGGAACTCATTTCTGGAGTGGCCTGTCCTCCCACCCGTATGATTGAAAAAGGTATAACAATTTTTGAAACAAACTGAGTGGCATTGTAACAGACATAAAGGTCTCTGGTAATGACTGTATCAGTTGTAGTCGGGGAGCAAGGATTAGTGAACTGTCTGGCCCCAGCAGTCCCAGTACATCCTCCCCTACAAAAAGAGCGTCTCACTCTGTTGCGATTATAATCATCAATTGCAGGGTCATAATCATAATTGTTAACCGTAGGATCATACTCATGGATCACCTGTTCAGTTCTATTTACAGTGTCAATTGTCCAATTTTCAGCCAATTTCCCCCTTAGGGGTATTCTTTTACACGAGTACCGTTGTGAAATCCGTGAGTACCATCCCCAAAAGATAAGTAACAGGAGTACCACCTGTATACTTCCTGTGATACACATCAGTTTAGGTAAGGCCATCTTGTCAAAGCCGGTGTCAGCCTAAGTTCAGGTCAGTGGCAGTAAAAACTTCACTGGCTTTCGTGTCAACCCTGGATCTTAACACCAGAATCCCACACTATTACCAGACTTTGCTTCACTTCCCTTACTTGATTACCGGGTTTGCCCAGATGACCCTTTTAACATGTGTGAGGTGTACCCAAGTTCCTCTCTCTGCTATTTTAAGGGCTGTTGGGGTTGTCAACAGGACCTGATATGGTCCTTCCCACTTAGGTGAATGCCAACATTTCCTCTTGATGCTCCTGATTAGAACCCAGTCACCTGGTTTCACCAACAGGTCGTCCTGTGGAGAGATGGGGGTTTCTTCGTCAGTGGGTGTTTTCTGTTTCTCGAGCATTTTTCTCATATAATCTGCTAGGTTAGGTTCATCTTCTATGTCCCAGGGACTTTTAAAGTGAGGCAATTTAAATGGTCTTCCAAAAAGGGTCTCAAATGGTGTCAATCCTATAGTACTAGTGATGTTCATGTACAGCTGTACTAGTTCAAGACACTGAGTCCATGGTCTCCCTGTTTCTTCCATTGTCTTTTTGAGTCGGTTTTTTACTGTTCCATTTGTTCTTTCTACTAATCCTGCGCTCTGAGGGTGGTACGCACAGTGGTTTTTTAGTTCAATGCAAAACATAGTTCCTATGTTTTTAATGACTTCATTTACAAAATGAGCGCCATTATCACTATAGATTCGTTCAGGTATGCCATAGCGGGGTATGATGTTTTTGCATAACGATTTGGCTACAGTCAATGCATCAGGTCGTTTGGTTGGAAAAAGTTCTACCCATTTGGAAAAGGCATCCACAATTACTAAACAATATTCTTTGCCCTCACTTTTACTTAGTTGAATGTAGTCCATATGTATAACCTGAAAAGGATATTGTGGAGTGGGAAATTTTCCTCTTTTAGGTCTCAAATTGCCTTGGGAGTTGTGTTTGGCACACGTGAGACATGCTCTGCAAAAATGTTTAGAGTACGTGTTAAATCCAAAGGTTGTATAGATGGCATTAATCTGGCTCATCATCCCCCTTGTGGAGACATGAGAAATTCCATGGCTCAATATGGCAGCCCATCTATACAAATTTTTAGGTAAAATGGGTTTCCCCAATGGTCAGCAATAAATGCCATCACGGATAGTAGCTCCGCGTTTAGTCCATAAGTCCTTTTCTACATCTGAACTCTGATGTTGCATATCAGAGAGAACTTGAGAAGATAAACTGTGTTTGTCAACAGGAAGTGTGACGTCCTGTACTGGGTCAACATGGAGTACACTAAGCTCTCCTGCTGCAGCAGCCTTTGCAGAAATATCTGCATAATGATTTCCTTGAGATACAGAGTCAGATTTCCCTGTGTGAGCTGCACATTTGCATACTGCAATTTTGGAGGGTAACTGAACAGCAGCCAGGAGGCGGTTTAGTTGTTCTCCATGTGTGACAGGTTTACCAGTGGAGGTCACCATCCCCCTGTTTTTCCAATGTTGAGCAAATACATGAACGGACGCAAATGCATATTGACTGTCAGTGTAAACAGTGACTGGTTTGTCTTTATATAAGGTGCAGGCATGTGAGAGAGCAATTAGCTCTGCAGCCTGAGACGAGAAATGCGGTGGCAGGCGCTCGGCTCGCAGAACGCGAGTATTTGTGACTACAGCATAACCTGTTAAAGTTATGCCCATATCATTCTTCCTAGAAGATCCATCCACGAAAACTACATCGCCAAGTGTCAGGGGCGTGTCTTGTAAGTCCGGTCTGGATTTTGCTACAGTCTGAGTCGAATCTAGACAGTCATGTGGTTCCCCGTCATCAGGAAGTGGAATCAAAGTTGCAGGATTCAGTGTGGTGCATCGTTCGATTGTGACATGCGGTTGGGACAGCAGCGTGGCCATGCAAGACAGATGGCGTGCCGGTGATAAAAAGGTCATGTTGGTTTGTAGCAGCAATGCCGACACTGCGTGTGGCACTTTAAGGATTAGTGGGTGGAAGAGGACTACGCCAGCACTGCATTCCACAGCCATTGATGCTGCCACAACAGCACGTACACAATGGGGGAGGGCGCAAGCCACACTATCCAATTTGGCAGAGTAGTACGCAACTGGGCGGAGTTTGGTTCCATGTTGCTGTGTGAGTACGGAAGTCATAAAGTGGCCCTTACAGTCAATCATTTGTACAAAAGTTTTGTTATAATTTGGAAGTGCCAAAGCAGCTGCAGAGGTTAATGCTTGTTTTATTTTTGAAAATGCGTCTTCTGCTTCAGAGGTCCATTTAACAGTTGTGTTCATTGAAATGTCTTCAGTGTACATTAATCTGTTTAAAGGGTGCACAATTTGTGCATAGTCAGGCACCCAACTTCTGCAATAGTTTGTCAGGCCCAAAAAGGACATCACTTGTCGTTTAGTCAGTGGTTTGGGGGCCTGTAGAATGGCTGTTTTCCTGTCTGCTACGATTGTTCGTCCTTCACAACTCAAATTGTGACCCAAATACTTTACTTCATTTTTCCACAACTGCAATTTATTCTTACTGACTTTGTGACCTTCTTTCGCCAGGTGGAATAATAGAGCAAGAGTGTCTCCTACACATGTTGTTTTATCGGGTGAGACCAGCAAAATATCATCAACATACAGGAGAATTTGACTGTTTCCTGGTGGAACAAAGGATGCCATGCTGGCAGACATTACTTGCGAATAAATTGTGGGACTTTCACAATAGCCCTGCGGTAGGCGAGTAAACGTGTATCGCTTTCCCGCAAAGGTGAAAGCAAACCAGAACTGACTATCCTTGTCTACAGGAACGGAGAAAAAGGCATTGCTGATGTCCACAACCGTGAAGAACGTAGCATCAGGTCGAAGAGAATTCAGCAATGTATGTGGGTCAGGTACACAAGGTGCCCTCTGGACTACAGCATTATTAACAGCCTGCAAGTCCTGGACCATTCTCCAACCAGTGGAAGGAGCTGCCTTTTTCACCGGAAAAATTGGAGTGTTGCATGGTGAATCAGGACACTCCACAATGACCTTTGCTTGAATAAGATCTGCTATGACGGGTTTGATGCCTTCCAATGCATCGGGTTTTAATGGATATTGTCTGATACAAGGTCTGTATTCAGTCTTTGGCCTGATGACTACAGGTAGTGCTCCCTTGACTAGTCCAACATCAGTTGGCCCTGAAGACCACAAATGTGGCGGTACTTCCGTAAGGAGTGACTGCTCTTCTTGAGTTAGTACAAAATTTCATGCATCAGAGCTATCATCAGTATGAACTCCAACAGGAGCGTCGATTGGAAGATAAATTTGAGTCCTAGTCAACCCTGTCTGAGGGCTTTCCCAAATATCCCTAGTTTTCCTCACCCAATTGGTGTTTTTTTGTCCCATGTCCACTAGTGCTGATAAGCAATGCCAAGGGACAACAGAATCTTTGAACAGGGAAACGTGTGGTGGCCCGCTTTGTTTGTACAAATGCATCACAGCGTCCGATAACTGTTCCACTCCGCACGCCGCGTTGGAGATCCCATCACTGTAGATATAGGTCACCAACGGTCGTGGAGTAGGAAGAGTGCGTAAGGTGGTTTCATATTGCAAGTCGGGACCTGGCGTATTTTTGTACCACATAGTTATGTGGAGTTGTTCTGCTGACATTTCGTCCTGGACCTGTGTTAGGGTGTCCCTTCCCCAATTTAGGAGTAAAGAAGCAAAGTTTTGCGGTTCAACATTTGGAATATCCAATGTGTAATAAAACTTATCAGTTGCATCAGTGGTCAGGACATTAAGATCTGTAGGTTGTAAATCATTTTTTCGCTTCACAATCATATTATTCCCCTGAGGCACCAGTGCTAGTCTCAGTTGACAAAGTCCATCTCTGCCCAACAGATTAACTGGACATTCAGGCATCAGTAAAATAGGCATGTAACATGATTGTCCCTCAGGGTCCCGCAGCCATATTGGGTCAGACAGTGGGACTGGTGTAATTTTCCCATTTGCTGATCGAACCCAATATATTTCGCTTCCGCGATGGACACCAGGAATCTTCACATTACAGGTTGTCTTACAGGCACCTGAATCGCACAAGAAGGACACAGAGTGTCCATTCACCAAAAGCGTTATTTCTGGTCGGACACTTTCAACTGACATGAGTTCCTGCAGATCAAGATCAACAGGCATGTCTAGACCTAATTTTGGTGATTGGTCGGTTAGTCATTTACTCTGATGTGTGTTTTGTCCTCTGCGAGGACAGTCCCGAGAGATGTGTCCTTCCTCATTACAGATCCAACACTGTCGCGGCCCTGTTGGTGGTGGAAAGTCCTGTCTCTTCTGATTTCCCCTGTCATTGAATCTGTCGCTATTTTGACTCCAACGTGGAGGTCCACCTCTCTGTTCTATGTGTCGGCGTCCTTCCTGAAATCTTCCCTTGAAATTCCCTCGGCCTTGTTGACCACGATCCGGGTATCCTCTTTGATAATAGAGGTCCTCGTTTGGATCATCGGTCAGGTCAGCCAGGAAAACAGCAGGTGTTTTCCCTGTATTTTTCTTCTGACTTTGGACCTTATCAGCATGCATAGCATGGTCAACATAGTTATCTAACGTGGATGTGGGAAAATTTATCATGTGTTTTTCAATCCAATGTTTAACTCCCTGTTTGCTGTTTTGATGGAGGGCGTTTTTGAGTTGTTGTTCGTATACTCCTTCTTCCTGCTCTGGTACTAGACCACTGTTTGCACGGAAAACCTTTTCCATTCTTAACTTGTAATCTTCAAAAGGTTCATCGTCTTTTTGTTTAGTACGATTAATATCAGCATAATTAGCTTGTTTTTTGAATTTTTCTTTGATTCGTTTTTGTAACGCTGTCACTCGCTGGGTCAGTATGTCGCTATTATGTGGTAAAGCTGTGCCGTCGCCACTTGCAGGTGACCAATCCCCTTTTACAACCCCCCAGTATTTCTTTAAAGCTCCCATATAAACCTGCTGGACCTCCGTGCCATCTAAATTATATGAACCACGGAGGTTTTCTAAATCTCGACAGCACTGTTCAACATCTTCTTGAGGATCCGCCACCCCTGTTAATGCGGACTTTATGTCGTCCATTGTCCAAGTGCGGTAGACCAAAAGTGTAGGTCTTTGATCCACCGCCACATTTGGATTAGCTACTTGTATCATGGGGTACTGTTCTGTACCATCAAGTGAGTATACGGGTGGTGATTTTGAGCCCTTTAGTTTAACCCAATCCCACCCTGATGCTTCAGGTGCACTGGGAGGGGACAGAATTTCTCGAGATCGTGTCAAGGACCTTGTAACTGGTCTCTGGGGCGGCGGTGAGTGATATGCTGGTGGTTTGTCATCCGTTTGTTGCTCCAGGTCTGGATACAGACTTGGTTTTGTAGAATCAGTCATTTTTTCAGTTTGTTTTGATTCTGATTTGGTGTCATTTATCTGTTCCTTTTCTCCGCGTCTTTCTTCAACATACACTTGCACTCTTATGGGTGGACAGGTGGTTTCATCGTCCTCCTTTTTGTGCAAGAAAATTTCTGAATTTCCTCCTTCAGTCTTGTTTTGTTTTTCCCTGTCTTTCTCCCTACTCTTCCTCTCACCTTCTCGTCTTTGATCTGCAGCTTCCTCCCATGCAATAATTTTGTTCCATCCCTCCTTCATCATTTTCCACTCATCATTTTTGTTTTTCTTTTTAATAGATTCTCTTAATTTTGACAATGATGGTCTGTTTATTTGGCCGTCGAATCCATGTTTTGTAATCCATGTGTCTAAATATGAGACATGTGTAGGATCTTTTTGTTCCATAAATTTCCAATCTTTGTTACCTAGACGGTCCCGCGGAGCCTGCCTTTGTGTCTTACTGTTTGACTTCCCCATTTTTACGTTATTTTTATCTTTTTTGTTTTTATAAAGATAAAATTTAGACCAGTGGGTTTTCAACACCTACAGTGTTCTAAACACTGGTTATGTGCTTCTTACGGGACAGCGAATTTAATTTTCCACCAGCCAGTGAGTTCCCTTTCTCCTCCCCGAAGGAAGCGGGAAATCCTTGCCTCTGCCTCTGACCAGTGGTCGCTGTTTACTTTCCCGTAATTTTATATAGAGGAGGATCTAATGACCCGTCACTCTCATTCAGTCACCTTTATTACACTGTCACACTTTTTCACCGGTATTAATTTAGACGCCAGAGGAGCCCGTGCCTCCTAATACAGAGTTTAACTAGTTCGATACTAGAGGATTCTGTTCACCCTTACGGGGTTTAACTGCGTTTAACATTACCTGACATTGTCTAGAATTCTCAGGGTTTTAACATGACTTCCTGTCACTATTCACTGTCCTGTCCGTTTATGTGACTACCTGTCACCACACATACTTATAGTTTGTTTTTCAATTAAAATTCTACTCACTCAACCGCTGTCTTCCCCTCACGGATTAGTCTTCAACCTTCCGGATCCCAGCCGGCGGACCGAGCCAGTCCCGTCAAAGGGTCTCGGTACCTTGGCCAAGGATTTTCCTGGTGTCAGTCTCGTCCGCTGGAACCCTTCAGGTATGTTGACATCCGGCTCGAAGGACCAAAGTAATGTTAGGTTTAAAACCACCTAAACATCATAAAACTGTAACAGAGAAAGACACAACAGTCAAATAAGAGTCAGAGAGTAGAATTCAATTGTAAATGCTCGCGAGGAGTGCAGCACAGAGACAAACTATTCTAACAATCTCCAAACTGCACTAAATTCTGGCTGCACTCTCGCTCTTTTTATTAGGACGTCATACAGGTGCGGTTGTCAGCATACGTGGCATAAGCAGTTGAGCAATCATAAACAGGTCTTGCAACTACAGTTGAGCAAGATTTGCGACTTCTGGTTTCTGCGACCTCAGGCTACTGGTTTGGGGAAGGTGCGGTCAGGACTTCTCTCCTGGGCTCCGTTCTTCAGGTGTTATCTTCAGTCAGCACATGTCGGTTAACCTTTTGTTCTTTCCTGTGGTTGAAACCACATGCGTGCAGTAGAAACATCATTTGGCAACACAGCTAGTAACACAATTTGCAATACAGCATACTTTCTTTTGGAATCATATTCAATCTTTACAATTCTTTTGCACAAAAGCAATTCATATGATCATATACAAACATTTTCATTCCTTATTATTTATTTTATATTTTATTATATTTTTAATGGTTTGATAAGTTGTTTTGGACATCAACTCTTCTGACCTCGCTTTGCGACATCACATAAGTTCCTTTTTCTCTCTAACTGCAAGGATAAAAACAACTCATGTAATCATTCATTTGTAACATACTTTATCAAGAGGTCATCAAGAAGTCAGCAACAGACTTCTAACAGATACAATGAGTTTATTTCCATTACTAAAGTATTAATAAAAGAATGTATAATATAAGGAATATAGACTAGAAGAATGTATAATAAAAGAATGTGTGATAACTGACATATCCATATATACATAAATCCAACACAGATGTATACGACCAACAATTGAAAAATGCGATTATACAAAATTCGAAACAGGACATAAAAGAGTGGGTGTGTAAACATTGGATCGATATGCCTACAGGCACACTAGAACAAGCACATACTCACTGTTGTCATGCTGAAGAAGTCCTCAAACAAAAGAAAATAGGTGATCAACACTCAAAAGGGGTATATTTAACCCAGAGTGATGATGAAATATATTACCAGCAGGGTCATCCAAGACAGCAGAAACAGTGGAAACAACCACAGAAGTCATGGCAGAGCAGACAGGGTGGACAGCCGCAACAACGTCAGTTGCCTTTCCGTCCACAACAACAGAATAGACAAGGAGGGCCACCACGTGGTCCCCTGATATGTTGGAACTGTGGAAGAGAAGGACATATTGCTAGACAGTGTCCACAACCACCAGCAGAGGGAGCACTGGGAGACGTCCCACAAAGGAGCAACCCTCCACAACCACAGTATCCACAATGACTAGAGTCCATAATCTACAATACCACACCGGTGAGTGATCCTGAGTGTGATATGGATGTATGTGCATTGCTGGGTAATCCAGTACCAAAGCCAGAAGTGACCTTGTTACTGGATGGCCTACCAGTGGTGTTTCTTTGTGACACAGGTGCATGCAGAACTACATGTAATGACAACATACCTATTCATAAATTAAGTAGCGAAACCTTTAGAGTTCGATCTGCAAATGGACAGACATCTAACGTCCCTATTACTAAACCAGTAACATTGGAAGATCCATTCGGAATGACGTGTACAATGCCACTGCTGAGTATGCCACAATGTCCTGTAAATCTTTTGGGACAAGATGGTCTAACAGCATTAGGATTGTCCATAATTGCTGAACAAGGGAGGCTAGTTGTCAAACATGTAGGGGATGTTAATATGGTCAGAGAAGAAAGTGAGGACTCCATAGTCCATTATTATTATACCTTGGACATTTCTGAAGAAGATGCTGCAGGATGGGGTAAAGATATCATCCTGCAAGCTACAGCCTTACTGAAACAACCTGAACAAAAGATGTCGCCACCTGACCTGCATGTCACAATGTGGCACAAAGACAGTCTAGGTCCAGATGGTGACTACGAAAACAAATTACATGGCATTTCACCTGTAAAGATAAAAATGACAGATCTGATTCATGATGGCAACTCAACAGCTGTCATAACAGTGACAGGTGCCACTGAGGATATCTTGAAATTGAGATTCACAGGCATGCCATTACATGTGTCACTATGTAAACCATATTTGACAGAGTGGCAAGAATTGGGACTGACAGTCATGACAGCATTGTCAGCCACTGATTGGAGCAGAGTTGGGCCACGCATAGAGTTCAGTCCATCAACCAAACTGTATAAAGTTCCAGTTAATGTCTCATTAGTGTTGAAGGCAGGAACACATATTGATGTGTCCGCGTCACAGTCCTGAGTGTTTCAGTTGAGTCCTGAGGAGGATGAGCTTCTTTCTTCAGTACCTTCAGGACTGTGGACAACAGGTCCTTCAGATGTAGGACTTATTAAGAATGCACGACCCGTAGTCATAAGACCAAAAACAGAATACAGACCATGTGTAAGACAGTACCCATTAAAGCCAGATGCACGTGAAGGAATATGGCCAGTTATTGATGATTTATCAAAAGCAGGAGTAATAATTCCATGTCCAGAGTCTCCATGTAACACACCGATATTTCCGGTTAAAAAGGCTCCACCCTCAGTGGGATGGAGAATGATTCAAGATCTCCAAGCAGTGAATGCTGCTGTGGTTAAAAGAGCACCGTGTGTTCCAGATCCGCACATGTTGTTGAATTCATTAAGACCACGTTCCAGCTGTTTTTCTGTAATAGACATCAGTAATGCGTTTTTCTCTGTGCCGATAGATCCAGATAGTCAATTTTGGTTTGCCTTTACTTTCGAAGGGCAACGATATACATTTACCAGATTGCCACAGGGTTATGCAGAAAGTCCAACCATTTATGCCCAAATCATGTCAGCCTGTTTAGCTAATTTTGTTCCACCCGCAGACAGCCAATTACTAGTGTATGTTGATGACATCTTAATTGCTTCTGACACACGTGAACACTGCATCACCGACACAGTAGCACTGCTGTGTTTTCTATTTGACAATGGCCATAAAGTGAGCAAAAATAAAGTGCAATTGTGTAGGGACAAAGTGAAGTATTTGGGGCATGAGTTATCAGCTACAGGACGCACTGTTCTTTCTGATAGGAAAGAAGCAATTTTGAATGCTCCAAAACCACGAACCAAAAAGCAAATGATGTCATTTCTTGGACTGACAAACTATTGCAGAGCATGGATGCCTTGCTATGCAGAGTTGACTAGTCCACTGTTAGAGTTGATGTATAAAGAAGACATTCCAATGTCATCCATGTTGGAATGGAACAAAGATGCTGAAGAAGCCTTTGTGAAAGTAAAACAAACATTAGTGTCATCTACAGTTTTGGCACTACCAGATTACAGTAAACCATTCATTCAAACAGTGGATTGTAAAAATAATTTCATGACAAGTGTATTAGTACAATCACATGGCACCAAATTAAGACCAGTGGCATACTACTCCTCTAAATTGGATGCAGTAGCAAGCGCCTTGCCGCCTTGTGTGCGTGCTGTAATTGCAGCCTCCATGGCTATCCAAAGTAGTAGCAACGTTGTTCTGTTCCATCAGTTGACACTGAAAGTTCCACATGCAGTTTCAGCACTCTTATTGCAAGCAAACATGACATTCTTGTCTCCAGCTAGACATCTTTCGTGTATGTCTTTGCTGTTATCACAACCACATCTAACAGTGGAACGGTGCACGACATTGAATCCGTCAACATTGATACCCTTGCCTGAGGATGGTGAGCCGCATAATTGCCTTGACGTAGCAACAGTCTGCCTGAAAGCTCGCCAAGATCTTCAAGATACGCCCATCCCACACAGCGCAGTTGTGTATGTGGATGGCTCGTCCACTAAAAATGCTCGTGGACAGACGCAATCTGGATATGCTGTTGTCACTAATTCAGAAGTATTGGACTCTATGTCGCTACCCCCTTCATTTTCAGCTCAGGCTGCAGAATTGGTCGCCTTAACAGCCGCCTGTCATTTGTTTATAGGTAAATCCGTAACTATTTACACAGACAGTCAGTACGCTTTCAGCACAGTGCATGTGTTTGCAAAGCTATGGGAGGAGCGTGGTATGATAACATCATCAGGAAAACCTGTGACTCATGCCACCCTTTTGACAGCCTTGCTGAAAGCTGTTCAATTACCACATAAGATTGCTATATGCAAATGTGCGGCTCACACCAAAGGGTCAGATTTAGTCTCAAAAGGAAACGACTTCGCTGACAGAACTGCAAAAGCAGCTGCAGTGTCCTCCATTTTCGTTATGCAGGAGACCACTTCAGATGTGAGTTTGGATCATACACTGCTTGCTGAGATGCAACAGCAGGCACCTGAGAAAGAAAAACAAATGTGGTTAAACAAAGGAGCTACGTTTACAAATGATCTGTACACATGACCACAAAAGAAACCCATATTGCCAAAAAATATGTTTAAGTGGGCAGCAGTTATGAGCCATGGCGTAACGCATGTCTCATCAGGAGGTATGGTTTCCCAGTTACAGCCTATTTTTTGTCTTTATGGGTTTGATGCGTATGCAAAGCAGCATTGCAGAGCATGCATGACGTGTGCAAAACACAACTCACAAGGCCAATTGAGGCCCCAGAGAGGCAAATTTCCAACACCACAATACCCCTTTCAAGTAATACACATGGATTACATTCAGTTAAATAAACATGAAGGAAAAGAATTTTGTTTAGTCATAATTGATGCGTTCTCAAAATGGGTAGAATTGTTCCCTACCAAGCACGCAGATGTACTTACAGTGGCAAAAGCGTTGTGCAAGGATATCATTCCGCGGTTTGGAATACCAGAAACTGTCTATTCAGATAACGGAGCACACTTTGTTAACGCTATGGTGCAATATGTAGGAGAAGCACTACAGATTAACCTTAAGAAGCACTGTGCTTACCACCCACAAAGTGCTGGATTAGTGGAAAGGATGAATGGTACAGTCAAGAACAGATTAAAGAAAACTATGGACGAAACAGGCAGGCCATGGACACACTGTGTAGATTTGGTAAAGATGTACATAAACATTACCAGTATGACAGGACTGACGCCATATGAAACGCTGTTTGGAAGAAGATACCGACTCCCATATTATGGGCAAATCTGGGACGTTCCAGAAGAAGCAAATTTGGCAGACTATATGAGAAAAATGCTGGAAAAGCAAAAGGACAGGCCCTCAAACATTGATAATCCCATCTCTCCACAGGACGACCCTAAAGTGGTACCTGGAGACTGGGTACTGATAAGAAGCATCAAGAGGAAACACTGGCACTCACCCAAGTGGGAAGGTCCATTCCAAGTACTGCTCACTACGCCCACAGCCTTAAAAATAGGAGAAAGGCAGACGTGGATACATTTAACACATTGTAAGAAAGTGATCTCCGTAAACCCAGTGTAAGTACGGAAAGTGAGCAAGTCTGATAATAGTGTGTGGCTCGGGTGTTAAGATCCAGAGCAGACACGAAAGTCAGCAGAAGCAATTACAAGCCACTGACCAGAAACACAGGACACTGACTTTAGGGAGATCCTGACTATGGGACGCCATACACCATTGTGGATGAAAACGGCATTGTGCTGCTGGGCCTTAGCGTTAGGAGCCACAACGGTCACTATATGGGGAACGCACGGGAAAAAGGGAATAGACAATGGGGAAGTAGAGAATGTCACGACAAGAAGAGACAAAAATAGTGGAAATGCAATCCGCCGCGTTAAGCGATATGTGGTTACCTCAAAGGAAGGAACCTGCTACAATCATGGGAGGCAGATACTGTGCGGACTAAATCCTTGTGAAGACAAGGAAACATCCTATCAATGGTTTTATGCCTGTTACACCACGCCCAAAATTTATTACGTCGTACAGATACCCTTTTTGGCCCTCAGGCAGAGCAGTTGGGTTGGTGACCCGGAACAATGGCTGCATTATGATTTTTACATGACTACAGGCTTTCCCCGTGCCAGTCATTGGTGGGGAAATACCTTTCTAACAAATGGCCACTGGGCGCGAAAGTCTTATGGGTGGACAGATGATGCAGTTAATTGGGAAAATATCATATCAAATTTAACAGTCAGCGGCCGAACAAAAACAGTGACGTTCACAATAAATTCATTAGCATTCCCGATAAGTAACCCAGTGCATGTTTGCCACACATTTGCGCTGTGCGCCTACAAAGCGGGATATGATCCCTGCTGGAAGATTGTGCTGTGTCCAAAAACACCGAACACCAACGTTTCAAGAAACACCGAAAATCAAACAGTGTCTGGTGATCTTCTGCCAGGACCGGGGTCTATAAGAGCAAAACAGGCCCGTCTGCACAAAGGGCCACTATCGGCGGACAACTGGTTTCTCGTGACCACAGGAATTAGTGGACAAAACAATAATTGGCTCCTGATGGCAGAGCAAGCAGGACATTCCACAAAACAGGACTGCATAGTATGCATGGGTCCAAGACCTATATTGCAAGTCATACCAGCGGCCTTAGAACAAAACTGTGTACTGCTGGTAATGACTAGTACATCAATTAGACCCGAACATAACTGCTCAAGGTGGGACACGGTCTATCCACTGTCCGCCATGTCACGGAGCAAACCGCTGTTCTCTGAAAAAGTGGCACTAGGAAATTATACGTGTGTAAACCTTCCAGGAACGGGAAAACAATTGGGATTGTTGAATCACAGTGCCTGGTGCCAAAACACCGTTCAAACCAACAAGCCCTTCAAGCCAGTAAGTAGAAGTGACGTATGGTGGTGGTGTGGAGATAATAGACTGTTTGACAGATTGCCTAGGAATGTGTCAGGCTACTATGCTTTGGTATCCCTACTCCTCCCAGTACAGGCCATTCCCATTTTAGCCAAGGACTTACTGTCGCACCTACAGTCTGTAATGCCTGAAAAGTGGCATAGAGTAAAAAGAGATTGGAAAGGAGTGGGAGATCCAACATATATTGATGCAATAGGAGTCCCCAGAGGAGTGCCTGATGAGTATAAACTGGCTGATCAGATAGCAGCTGGATTCGAATCCTCCATCTGTTGGTGGTGTTCGATTAATAAGAACGTGGACAGAATAAACTACATCCACTACAATGTGCAGAAATTAGGGAATTGGACTGAGGAAGGATTTAAGGCTGTCCATTCACAGTTAGCAGCCACATCCCTTATGGCCTTCCAGAACCGGATTGCTCTGGATATGTTGTTGGCAGAGAAAGGAGGTGTTTGTGCCATGTTCGGAGAGCAATGCTGCACATTCATTCCCAACAACACAGCTGCAGATGGCAGTCTCACTCAAGCCATTGATGGTCTAAGGACGTTGAACAGGAAGATGAAAGAGCACAGTGGAGTAAACACTGAAGGCTGGGATTGGTGGCTGGAAGGGATGGGAAAATGGAGGTCTTTGATTTCTTCACTATTGGTGTCTATAGCGGTGTTTGCCGCGATTCTAACATTGTGTGGATGTTGTTGTATTCCGTGTGTACGTGGACTTATTAATCGAATGATCACAACAGCAATAGGGCCAGGAATGCCCACTTCAGCTACATACCCTCTCCTTGGACCTGAAGCCGAGGACGATGACGAGGATGAAAGTGACCACAATGATGACTGGGAGCAAGGAGTTCATGATTTTTTCCCTGATCAAACTAAGTATAATGACCCAGACACCGATGTGGATGATGATAATGACATAACCTCTGGCGTGTAAGCCTGAAGAACATACCATGATGAGCCTCTTAGTGAAAATCTCAAGAAAGAAGTGCTAAGCTAGGTGATAACTACTATATGTTTAACAGGCGATAAACAGGAGGGAAATGTTAAAGATTTTGTATATACGTTATCACTGTTAAACATTTGTACCTTTGTCTTTGTTCTTTATTTGTACAGGCCTGTTGTGTGGTATTTGTTACACAGGTTATTTTGACTGTTGTGACTTTATGACCTTATGCTGTGCGAGTGCTTATTGTGCAAAACAGGAACTCTCCAAGCAGATGCAGAACAGAAGATAAGTGCAAACCACAAGCACAAGATGTGCAGCCGACAAAGTCAACAAACGGCTGGGTCAACAGCAGGGAACAGGATGTGCTGACCGCCAACGGTAGACGAAACAAAAGGAAAGAAACTGTTTTTCCACGCAGCTGCACTTATTGGCATAGGTGTCATGAGATGTTTGTTTTACGGGAGGAAACTTGTCATGCGATGTGTCCCCCCACCCTTAGGACAAGTTTCCCAATGTGGGTAGGGCTTCTCCTAATAAAAAGAGTGAGCGTGCAGCAGTCCTCAGTGCTCTCAGTGGTACTACGTGTACGGACTGTCTGCACTCCTCGCGAGCTTAAATTGAAGTTCTGTCTCACTGGTATTCTTGGCTCTGTTTGTCTTGTTAAAGGTTTTAAGAATGTTTGGAGGAGAAAATACCCAACATATGTATTGCAATTTCTGTTTATCAGTTATCTTGTTTCATTAATTGCATTATTCTATAGTCATCGGGTTTGTTTATTCTCTGTTTATCAGTAATTTATTTTGGCTCTTCTCTTTTGTGATTTCAGTTATGTCCAGTTTTGTTTTCAGTTCTCATGTTCATGCTCTGTCCTGGTTATGGTTGTATTTAATCTGTCCATGGTTTCTGTTTTTGCCTCATCTTCTTTGTTTGCCCCTACACCAGCTCTTGTGTCCTCGTCTGTGACTATGACTCTTTCTGTTTTGTTTCTGTTCACTCACACTCTTGCACCTGCTCCCGTGTCTTTGTCTATTACATCACACCACTTTTCGCACTCCCTTCCTCAGACTTTTGCCCTGTCTTACTCTTTAGCCACACCCCTTCTAGATTGTTCCTCACGTGCACCTCGTTTACACCACCTGTCCCTCACTTCTCCCTAATTAGTCCACAAGTATTTAAACTCCACAGTCCTTCACTTCTTCACCAGATTGTAGTCTTTGTACTCTTTCCAGCGCCCATCACAGTCCTGTTTTTGTCTTGCCGTGTTCTGAACTTTGCTCTGTACCTCGACCATGCCTTTTGCTTCATCCCAGATGTCTGAGTTTGCTCGTGCCTCTGAACCCTGCTCGTTTGTGACTGCGTCTCAGCCTGATCCTGCTTGTACCTCTGCCACGCTGACTGATTACATGTGTACCGAAACCAAGCCTGGAATAAAGACCATGATTTCTCCCACACCAAAGCCTTGTCTGGGGGTTTGCATTGCGGGTCCAGCCGCTCCTGGTGACGGGCTCCCTCTCACCCTGACAGAAAATTTAAGCAATGCTTTCTAATAATACTGCCAAAGGGAAGTATGTATAAAGTGAATAAAATCGGTCCTAGCACAGAACCTTGTGGAACTCCATAATTAACCTTAGTCCGTGAAGAAGACTCCCCATTTACATGAACAAATTGTAATCTATTAGATAAATATGATTAAAACCACTGCAGCACAGTGACTTTAATACCTATGGCATGCTCTAATCTCTGTAATAAAATTTTATGGAAAACAGTATCAAAAGCTGCACTGAGGTCTAACAGGACGAGCACAGAGATGAGTCCACTGTCTGAGGCCATAAGAAGATCATTTTTAACCTTCACTAATGCTGTTTTTATACTATGATGAATTCTGAAACCTGACTGAAACTCTTCAAATAGACCATTCCTCTGCAGATGATCAGTTAGATGTTTTACAACTACCCTTTCAAGAATTTTTGAGAGAAAAGGAATGTTGGACATTGGCCTATAATTAGCTAAGATAGCTGGGTCAAGTGATGGCTTTTTAAGTAATGGTTTAATTACTGCCACCTTAAAAACCTGTGGTACATAGCCAACTAATAAAGATAGATTGTTCATATTTAAGATCAAAGCATTAATTAATGGTAGGGCTTCCTTGAGCAGCCTGGTAGGAATGGGGTCTAATAGACATGTTGATGGTTTGGAGGAAGTGACTAATGAAAATAACTCAGACAGAACAATCGGAGAGAAAGAGTCTAACCAAATACCAGCATTACTGAAAGCAGCCGAACATAAAGATATGTCTTTGGGATGGTTATGAATATTTTTTTCTATAATAGTTAAAATTTTATTTGCAAAGAAAGTCATGAAGTCATTACTAGTTAAAGTTAAAGGAATACTTGGCTCAATAGAGCTCTGACTCTTTGTCAGCCTGGCTACAGTGCTGAAAAGAAACCTGGGGTTGTTCTTATTTTCTTCAATTAGTGATGAATAGATGTCCTAGCTTTACGGAGGGCTTTTTTATAGAGCAACAGACTCTTTTTCCAGGCTAAATGAAGATCTTCTAAATTAGTGAGATGCCATTTCCTCTCCAGCTTACGGGTTATCTGCTTTAAGCTGCAAATTTGTGGGTCATACCACGGAGTCAGGCACTTCTGATTTAAGGCTCTCTTTTTCAGAGGAGCTACAGCATCCAAAGTTGTGCTCAATGAGGATGTAAAGCTATTGAGATACTCTATCTCACTTACAGAGTTTAGGTAGCTACTCTGCACTGTGTTGGTATATGGCATTAGAGAACATAAAGAAGGAATCATATCCTTAAACCTAGTTACAGCGCTTTCAGAAAGACTTCTAGTGTAATGAAACTTATTCCCCACTGCTGGGTAGTCCATTAAAGTAAATGTAAATGGTATTAAGAAATGATCAGACAAAAAGGGGTTTTCAGTGAATACTGTTATTTCTTCAATTTCTATGCCATATGACAGAACAAGATCTAAAGTGTGGTTAAAGTGGTGGGTGGGCTCATTTACATTTTGAGCAAAGCCAACTGAGTCTAATAATAGATTAAATGCAGTGTTGAGGCTGTCATTCTCAGCATCTATGTGGATGTTAAACTCACCCACTATAGTTATCTTATCTGAGCTAAGCACTAAGTCAGACAAAAGGTCTGAAAAATCACAAAGAAACTCACAGTAACGACCAGGTGGACGATAGATAATAACAAATAAAACTGGTTTTTGAGACTTCCAATTTGGATGAACAAGACTAAGAGTCAAGCTTTCAAATGAATTAAAGCTCTGTCTGGGTCTTTGATTAATGAATAAACTGGAGTGGAAGATTGCTGCTAATCCTCCTCCTCGATCCGTGCTTCGAGCATTCTGACAGTTAGTGTGACTCGGGGGTGTTGACTCATTTAAACTAACATATTCATCCTGCTGTAACCAGGTTTCTGTAAGGCAGAATAAATCAATATGTTGATCAATTATTATATCATTTACTAACAGGGACTTAGAAGAGAGAGACCTAATATTTAATAAACCACATTTAACTGTTTTAGTCTGTGGTGCAGTTGAAGGTGCTATATTATTTTCTCTTTTTGAATTTTTATGCTTAAATAGATTTTTACTGGTTATTGGTGGTCTGGGAGCAGGCACCATCTCTACGGGGATGGGGTTTTGGGGGGATGGCAGGGGGAGAGAAGCAGCAGAGACATGTGTAAGACCACAACTCTGCTTCCTGGTCCCAACCCTGGATAGTCACGATTTGGAGGGTTTAATAAAATTGGCCAGATTTCTAGAGATGAGAGCTGCTCCACCCAAAGTGGGATGGATGCCGTCTCTCCTAACAAGACCAGGTTTTCCCTAGAAACTTTGCCAATTATCTGTGAAGCCCACCTCATTTTTTGGACACCACTCAGACAGCCAGCAATTCAAGGAGAACATGCGGCTAAACCTGTCACTCCCGGTCTGATTGGGGAGGGGCCCAGAGAAAACTACAGAGTCCGACATTGTTTTTGCAAAGTTACACACCAATTCAATATTAATTTTAGTGACCTCCGATTGGCGTAACCGGGTGTCATTACTGCCGACGTGAATTACAATCTTACCAAATTTACGCTTAGCCTTAGCCAGCAGTTTCAAATTTCCTTCAATGTCGCCTGTTCTGGTCCCCGAAAGACATTTGACTATGGTTGCCGGTATCACTAACTTCACATTTCTCAAAACAGAGTCGCCAATAACCAGAGTTTGTTCCTTGGCGGGTGTGTCGCCAAGTGTGGAAAAATGGTTAGAAATGTGAACGGGTTGGTGGTGTACAGGAGGCTTCTGTTTAGAACTATGCTTCTTCCTCACAGTCACCCAACCGGCCTGCTTTCCCAGCTGCTCGGGATCTGCTGGGGGACAGCTAACGGCGGCTAAGCTACCTTGATCCGCACCAACTACAGGGGCCTGGCTAGCTGTAGGATTTTCCAAGGCGCGGAGCCGTGTCTCCAATTTGCCCAGCCTGGCCTCCAAAGCTACGAACAAGCTACACTTATTACAAGTACCGTTACTGCTAAAGGAGGCTGAGGAATAACTAAACATTTCACACCCAGCGCAGAAAAGTGCGGGAGAGACATGAGAAGCTGCCATGCTAAACCGGCTAAGAGCTAATAGCTGCACTTAGCTAGCGGATTCCTAAAAACACACAAAGTGAATAATATGAAAATAATTTAGAAGTGATTCAGCAGAGAGAGTGCTTTAGTTAAGGCACGTGAAGATTACACTGGGAAATAAATCGTTATCTAGTTATCTAGATCAATCTAACTACGCAGATTAAACAGCTAACAGATACAGCAAAACACCACTGTGCTCCGGAACAGGAAGTGATACAATACCGCAGTGAGAGCCAACCACCAGTAGATGTCACCAGTGAAGTGCCACCTCAAACCAGTCAACACACAACAAGGAACAACAAGGAACACTTGTCAAACTGCAAATATGCGACAGGAATTGGAAAATGATTAGGAGGCATGGCGTGTGGAGACCCAGCCCACGCTGTGGTGGAAACAGGGAGCTGCAGCGTGGAAACAGGGAGCTGCAGCGTGGGCTGGGTCTCTGGGACCAAACCTGGAGGGAAGGAGGTAGCCAACCAGGCTGATGATGGTTGAAGACCAGAGCCAGAGGATGATGTGGTGGACAGATGACTGGTGCCAGGTGGTACCCCATGGAGCTGTCAGGATATGGTGCCACTGTGGGAGTAGCAGAAGGAAAGGTAAGAGGTGGCATGGATCATCCACACACATCCACAGATTACCTCACGTGCAGAACGCTAAAAAAACATAGGAATCTAGAAGGCAGCACAGGAACGCACAGAACTCAAAAAGGAATTGCATGGGAATGCAGAATAACTCTCAAGCTGGAGAGAGGCCAGTTACCAAGCCGTGACTAGTGAGTTTCCAGCAAAGATAGAGGTGCTGAACCAGGGTTTAAATGCAGGTGTTCAGATGAACTGCAGGTGTGATGATCATCTGCTCAGCTCCGCTGCACACCACCTGGGGACAGAGAGAGAGAGAGAGAGAGGAAAAAGGTATGAACCAGCAGACACCAAGGCTGCACACAACATCAAAGGTGTAACAGTGTCCAGGACACCATGCAATACTGATTTCAAATCATCTGGTTATGATTAATACAATGTCAGCATGAATCCCAACATGCAAGAAGCAGGAAGTACATGCAAAAACCAAGGTGAACAGTCCAAATTAACACAAAAATAAGATGAGGGAAAAGAGTCCAAAATAACCCTCTAAACAGAGTCCAAAACAAAGTTACACAGAAGGAAAAACAAACAGTAGATTACCATGGGAATTCAGGAAGTTACAGGCAATCACAAGATGTGAAGGAAAAATTGATGTTTTCCTCATATCTGTAGTAAATGTATGGGCCCACAGTGTCATCTCCGTCAATGTTGATATAACAATTTGTATTTCTCCCATTTTATGACTAAACACCTAATCATGGCTCTGACTAGCTAAAGACCATGTTTGCTTTATGACATTGTTTTTGTTATGGTTGAAGTCCTTAAAACGTGTCTCTTAGAATGGAAAGACAGAAGGCTCTGGCAATACATTGCATGCTGTGTCTTATCTTGGTCTTCTCCAGAGGCATTTGTTTCTGCTTCAACCAAAAATAAATGGCTGTGCATCAGTATGTCTGACTCCTGCTTGCTCCTTCATTGCCGGTTTCATTTTATGCTGAACATCAACACAGAAATTCCACAACACAAGATATTCACAAAATGCAACCAGTGTGAACCACAGTGAATCTACAGGCAACTGAACAAGGGACTGGTGAGGCCTTAAATGCAAAAATGATCTAATAAGCAACAGGTGTGTCAAATCAGGGAATGCAGAAAGAACAAACACGTGAGAACTGAAGGAACACCAAGTGACTGAAAACTAAACCATCTAAGAGTAAATAGAAAATAAAGCAAAACAACAAACATAACAAAATACAACAGATGGAGAAACACTATTCTATACCAGTTAGCCGATTAGCCGCTATCGCTTAGCAGCTAATGGCGACCCATTCTAAACCCAGGTTTAGCTATCGGTTAGCAACTAATCGGCAGCACAATTACTCTAAAATCAACACCACCTCCTAACCAAACACTTTAACATTTCATGAAGAATGAACTCGCACTCCTTGTCTAATACCGCTGTACCAGTTCCTCAATACAAAATATGCATTAAGTTTTTATGAATGGATATAAAAGTGAATTGGCCAACTGTTGGTGACTCTGCTTAACACATATAAATAGCATCTACAAATGAGTTATAATGCAAATTTAACCTTCACTTTAATTAAGCTCACACAAAAATACTTTTCTAACAGCTTGTAAAGGATTTATAATAGTATTGTTAAGTTTACTAATGCATTGATAAGCATTTATAAATGGACAAATAAAAGTGAGTTGGTCAACTGTTTGAGATTGTGATTAAATTATATACTAAGCATATACAACTGAGTTATAAATTAAATTAAATTTAACCTTCACTTTAGTTAAGCTCAAACCAAATACTTTGCTAACAGCTTGTAAAGGCTTTACAATAGTATTTTTAAGTTTACTAATGTGTTGATAAGCATTTATAAATGGACAAATAAAAGTGAATTGGTAAACTGTTTGAGATTGTGATTAATATATATTATATATTAATATATATTAAGCATATACAAATGAGTTATAAAACAAATTCGTACTCTTTAAAACTGCATACTTATAGTGATGGGGAAAGAAACTTGAGCTTTGTACATTATTAACAAATGGTACATAAAGCATATATTGAGCATCAACTAATGGTTTATTAATGCTTAGTAAAGGCTTAATAATTTGTCATGAGAAAATGTAAAGACAATAAAAATATGATTTGTAAAGTATTTTTATCACTAATGAATAGTGTCTGATTTTTACATTTGTAAATGATGAACTATTAATGATCAACTTTTCTTAAATGGGTTATAGAGAATTAAAAAACATTTGTAAATGTTTTATAAAGACATTACATATTTTGTTATTAATAATTATTAAGCCATCTATTTATGTTCTTACCAATGAGTAAATAATAAAAAATAAAGCTTTGTAAATGTTTTACAAGTAGTTACTTAACCATTTACTTATACTTTGTAAATGTTTTACTAATGCTTTATACCGTACGAGGTCTGTCCAAAAAGTAACGGACCTTTTTATTTTTTTCAAAAACTATATGGATTTGAATCATGTGTGATTGCATCAGCCAAGCTTAAACCTCCATGCACATGCATGAGTTTTTTCATGCCTGTCGGTTGCGTCATTCGCCTGTGGGCAGGCTTTGAGTGAGCACCGGTCCAGCCACCTCGTCGGAGTTTTATTGTCAGGGAAATGGCAGAGCGACTGCTGCTTTGCTCCATGAAATTTTTTTCAGAAACTGTTAGAGACAGTTGGAAACCATTCGAAAGATTCAGATGGCTTTCGGTGAAGATTCTGTCGGCGTCACACGAATTAAGGATTATTACAACCGGATTAAAGATGGCCCACAGCGGCGGAGGGTGCATGGCGCACCGAGCGGCCATCGACAGGCTGGAACGACCAGATCATTTCCAAACTGAACACTGTGTTGATTCGGGACATCGTGTGACTACCACAGAATTGGCAAGAGAGCTGGACATAGCACTTTTGCGGCACATTCCACTGTTACAGGAGATTTTGTAATGAAAGATGTGTGGAGGATTTCGCGTGTCGGGACGGAGCCGCTCATGGCGCACAACAAAAAAATACACCTCCGTGTTGGAAACCATTCAAAAGATTCAGACGGCTTTCGATGGCTTTTCAGTTGAGTGAGTATCCGAGAAATTGTGTAACAGCTGGACATGCCACAACATGTCCTGTGAGACTTCCAACACGGAAGTGTTTTTTTTTGTTGTGCGCCATGAGCGGCACCGTGCCGATGCGCGAAATCCTCTGCACGTCTTTCATTACAAAATCTCCTGTAACAGTAGAATGTGCCGCAAAAGTGCTATGTCCAGCTCGCTTGCCATTTCTGTGGTAGTCACACGATGTCCCGGATCAACACAGCGTTCAGTTTGGAAATGATCTGGTCATTCTAGCCTGTCGATGGCCGCTCGGTGCGCTGCGTGCCCTCTGCCACTGGGGGCCGTGTTTAAAAAAGGTTTTAACACTCCTTAATCCTTCACCGAAAGCCATCTGAATCTTTCGAATGATTTACAACTGGCTGTCTCTAACAGTTTCTGAAAAAAATTTCATGGAGCAAAGCGGCATTCGCTCAGCCATTTCCCTGACAATAAAAATCCGACGAGGGGGCTGGACCAGTGCTCACTCAAAGCCTGCCCACAGGCCAATGATGCAACCGACAGGCATGAAAAAACTCATGCATGCGCACGAAGGTTCAAGCTTGGCTGATGCAATCACACGTGATTCAAATCCATATAGTTTTTTAAAAAAATTAAAAGGTTCGTTACTTTTTGGACAGACCTCGTACAGTTAATATAAAGTGTTACCTATTTTTTATGTGAATTGTATATAGGCAAGTCAAGCCTATATACAACAATTCACATAAAAATGCAAGAAATGCTTCAGGCATTTTTGTAGCTATTTACATGCTATAAGATGCCACACAAATTATATTTTTGCCACTCAGAAAAACAATTCCTGTCCAATGCACATCAGAAGCCCCAAAAATTTGTACAGATATTGCACCTCAATATCCATGTACATTTTTTTCCCTAATTCCTTGTTTTTTTTTGTAGCTTTTTTATTGGTGTTGGTACAGATTGTCCTGACTGTGTTCATGCTCCACAGTGGATTGGATGGTGTACTTCTTCCACCTTCTCCAGGACACAAGCGCCACACAGCTCCTGAAACACAGAGCAGAATGCAGACACACACTGCTCCAGCAGTAAGCAGGCTCCAGGGGCAAAGAACGCACAAATTCAGGTAGAGACCCCCACCCCCAAAAGTCCAAAACACTTTTTTTTTTCCCTAATTTCTTGTTTTTTTTTTTGTAGCTTTTTTTATTGGTGTTGGTACAGATTGTCCTGACTGTGTTCATGGCCAAAAAAAAAAAAAAGTGTTTTGGACTTTTGGGGGTGGGGGTCTCTACCTGAATTTGTGCGTTCTTTGCCCCTGGAGCCTGCTTACTGTTGGAGCAGTGTGTGTCTGCATTCTGCTCTGTGTTTCAGGAGCTGTGTGGCGCTTGTGTCCTGGAGAAGGTGGAAGGAGAAGTACACCATCCAATCCACTGTGGAGATCTTTGTGCACTTCGGTGGATCCACCTGGTCTGGTTGCTCGTCCACAACAAAAGAGGGGTCATCTCCTTCATCATCAGAATCCTCACTGTGTGGTTCAGATTCTGACAATGCACCGCATGCTCTGCCTTACTCCAATTCAAAAAATAACTGAAGCGCTTGCTCAACATTCATAAGATGCCTCATTTTTACAAAACAAACAAACAAACAAAAAACAAAACACCACCACCAGACTAACCACATGTGCTAAATACTCCACCAAAATAATACACACTCCAAACACGCCAAATCGCTGTCTGCTTTTCTCTCTCCTCGCTGAATCCCCCACAATATCACTTCACTCACCTACCAAATTACATGTCTTGGGGATCATTGTTGTCGGCTTATGTAGTTTATTGTCCACCAGTGAGTGTTTTGTTTTTTACTTGTGTTGCTTCAGGCAGAGGGGGACAAGGAGAAAAGAAACTCCATTCGCGCATGTCATGCGAGCAGTGTGCACCCACAAGCAATACCACGTGGGGTCTGTGGGCTGTGATCAAACACACGAGGGGTTAGTGACTTCTGATTGCTTAGCTTGTGCATTTTCCAACCATGAAAAAGAAGGAGTCATGTTTTATCGTGCCCCTGTTCTGTGGAATGATCTCCCTGCATCAATAAAACAGTCAGATTCTGTAGAGACTTTCAAGTCCAGACTTAAGACGCACTTATTTTCCCTTTCGTATGGCTAGCATACTGGCATAGTGTAGTTCTATGCTTTTTACTCTTTTAATTCATTTTATTAGGAAAAGGAACATGCCGCAGCCTCAACTTTATCTAAATTCTGGTTCTTTTAGTGAAGCTTAGGGCTAGTGGCCGGTGATCACCTTAGTATTTCTTTTGTTTTTGTTGTTGCTTAATGCTGAAAAATTATACTGTATTTGTTGTCTTTCTGATGCCTGATTCTGTTTTCTTCTCTGTTTGCAGTGCGGCTCCATCCAGAGATGGTTGTGGTGTCTGTTTCTGTAACTCTCCAATCCTGTGCACCGGCAACATTTCTTGTATTCTCGTTTTGTGAATTGTTTTGTAATTTGTGTCGGAAGCATGGCCCAAGCAGAGGGTCACCCCTTTGAGTCTGGTCGACTTCAGGTTTCTTCCTCAAATCATCAGAGGGAGTTTTTTCTTACCACTGTCACCTGTGTTCTTGCTCTACGGGTTGGTAAGGTTTGACCTTACTTGTGTGAAGCGCCTTCAGGCAACTTTGTTGTGATTTGGTGCTATATAAATGACCTGTGCCTCTGAATCTCCTTCCAGCTTCTCCAGGACTCAGCACCACACAGCTCCTGAAACACAAACCGTCCGACGCCTCAGGAGGTGGAAGCAGCTCTCCACCTGCACTGTCTACAGTGCGGGTGGGGAGCTGTTGACCCTGACTGGGGATGTTGTCGGGCGTTGGAAGGAATACTTCGAGGATCTCCTCAATCCCATCGTCACGTCTTCCGAAGAGAAAGCAGAGACCGGTGACTCAGAGGTGGACTCATCCATCACCCAGGCCAAAGGTGTTCAGAAAGCTCCTCCTCCTGGCAAGGCTCCTGGGGTGAATGAAATCCATCCTGAGTACCTTAAATCTCTGGATGTTGTGGGACTGTCTTGGTTGACATGCCTCTGCAACATCACATGGTGGTCGGGGACAGTGCCTCTGGATTGGCAGACCGGGGTGGTGGTCTCTCTGTTTAAGAAGGGAGACCGAAGGGTGTGTTCCAGCTATAGGGGGATCACACTCCTCAGCCTCCCTGATAAGGTCTATTCCAGAGTACTGGAGAGGAGAATTCGACCCATAGTCAAACCTCTGATTCAGGAGGAGCAGTGTGGTGGAAGTATCTTGGGGTCTTTGTTCACGAGCGAGGGACGGATGGAATGTGAGATCGACAGATGGATCGGTGCAGCGTCTGCAGTGATGCGGTTGCTGTATCAGACCGTCGTGGTGAAGAGAGAGCTGAGCAGGGGGCAAAGCGCTTGATTTACCAATTGATCTACGTTCCGACCCTCATCTATGGTCAGGAGATTTGGCTCATGACTGAAGGAACGAGATTGCGAGTACAAGCGGCCGAGATGTGTTTTCTCCGCAGGGTGGCTGGGCGCTCCTTTAAAGATAGGGTGAGGAGCTCAGTCACTCGGGAGGAGCTCAGAGTCGAGCTGTTGTTCCTCCATGTCGAAAGGAGCCAGCTGAGATGGCTCGGGCATCTTTTCCGGATGCCCCCTGGACGCCTTGCTGGAGAGGTGTTCCGGCACGTCCCATTGGGAGGAGGCCCTGGGGAAGACCCAGGACACACTGGAAGGACTACATCTCTTGGCTGGCTTGGGAATGCCTCGAGGGTTCCCCCGGAGGAGCTGGGGGTGTGTGTGTGGATCAGGAGGTCTGGGCGGTTTTGCTTGAGCTGCTGCCCCCGCGACCCAACGCCAGATAAATCGGAAGAAAATGGATGGATAAATGAAAATAAATTAAAATTAAAAATGTTTCTTCCGACCACTGTCATTGCTGCAGTAGAGAAGGAAATGATCCTTTTTCCTGCATGTGTGTACATAAAAATGCAGCAAAAATGACAATAGTATTCATGAAAATGCATGGTATAATAAATACTCATAAGTCAAGTTATACTAGGCCTATTAACAAAATTTAAAAAATGGCATAAAGGTTGAAGACTGCACATTTAAAACACATTCAAAGGGAGACTCAGAGTGTAGCAGATTGTGTGCTAAATCCAGTTAATTAGGTCATGTGACGTTTTACGCAGTGGCACGTCAATCGCCTCCAGAGGGCTCAATATGTTAAACAAAGCTAAATGTGTAGGAGAGCAGGAGGAGAGAACAAGGAGAGCAAGTGCACAGTGGGAGGGGGGCAGGAGGAGAGAATTAGAACAAGAAGAGAACAGGAAGATAATAAGAGAGCAAGAGGAGAACAAGAGGAGAGTGTAAGGAGAGCAGGAGGAGAACAAGAAATGAATAAGAGGAGAGCCACAGGAAAGCAAGAAGAGAGAAGAAAAACAAGAGGAGAGGAGGAGATAAGGCGAGTATCTCATTGGGCTGTGACCACCTGCAAACAGCATCCACAAGGAAATTCATGCAGTTTGGCGCAAGCGTCGCAGCCACTCACTGTCCCCTCATCTTAGCCAGGAGAGATAGACTCACATGATATACTCCATCCCAAATCCTCAAACAGGCACCTTGTACCCCTCACCAGAGGTTATGAGGGGATGACACACATTTTCCCTTATTAAATGATCAGAGAGGGACAGAGCTTCTGGAAGCGGCTGAGTCCAGTAGCCTCCAGTCACATGGTAGCCACCCTCCAGCCATGAATGAGCAGCATGAATGGATATATTGTTTGTGTCTTTTCATTTATTTATTTTTCTGAGGACAGAAGTGGAAATTAAGTTTAATGCTCCTGGTTGGCGCACCCCCACTGTGGACATATGGCGTGCATGCTGGAGTTCCCCTGTGCAGGGAATGAGGATGACACCAGCACTCTGACTTTATTTCTCTTTTAATTTTATCAGTGTGCTTCTAGAGGATCACACAACCTGCAGTCACTTCTGTGGAAAAAGTATGATCCTGTGATAACCTTAACCCTTTGTTCCTGTAATTTTGCGCAATTGTTATATTATGCTCAGACATTTTTGTTTCATTTCTGTGGTTGCAGAATGCGTAGAATAGTCATGTTTCTGCTTTTGTAGAAATGTAATCTGTACTTTTTCCTTGCAGCTGCAAGATGGAACTCTGTGAAGCATGAGAAAGTCAACTACGTCAGACCTTGCAAAGAAACTAGAATCGTACTGTGAGAAAATTCCCAAAGTGCCCTCTAGCATTGCCTCAGCAAGGGATACTGCATATGTCATTGATGAAATGTCCATGGTACAAGCTCTAAATGAGACTTATTTCAAAACCTACAATGACTTGGCAGAGATCATCCTGAAAAGACTGGTGAGCACTTGTGTTGGACAGATATGACTTTGACTTCTCCATTAAACTGGGCGAACGACAGTGAAGAGGAGCAAACTGAGAACTGTCGTCTACTCACAAGATCATGGGGAACTGCCCAGTGCCTAACTACCGCCAGTATTTGAAAGGAGGTAGCAACAAAGCTGCTCTTGCTGACTTCATCATACAGTATGTGCTGCAAAATGCCCAGGAATGGTTACCCAAGGACTGCTATATCATCATAGCAGGAGGACTCAAAGAGGGACAGGTGTTGAAGTGTGTCAGTGAGTCAGGTGTTTCCCAAATGGAAGACTTGCTTTGCACTCACAAGGAAGCTGACACAAGGATGATTCTGCATGCCATCGACCTATCCCAAGGCCACAAACGTGTTGTTAGGTGTGATGATACCGATGTTTTGGTATTACTTTTGTACTACCATTCTACAGGACAACTGATTGGTAAGATATGCAAGCAGGACATATAGGAAAATTGACCACAAATGAGTGCTACATACCAGTCCACCTGTTGGCTACAGAGACAGGGCAGAGGGTTTGTTTGTGCCTCCCAGCAATGCATGCATTGACTGGGTGTGACAGCACAAATGCTTTATTTCATATTGGCAAGCGTACAGCCTATTCCACCTTGGTTAAGAGCATTAACACTCTCTCCAGTTTAGAGACATTCCATACATCACCGGAGTACCTGCAGTCAGCCAAGACCTTCGTTTTTCTTCTTTATGGTCAGAAAGGAAAAACCGCTTCCACATTAGATTTGCCACGATGACAGACACAGCATCTTCGATGCTTCCTCCCACTGAGGATGCCTTTCAGCAACATGTCCTGAGAGCAAGGAACCAAACTATTGTATGGTGCCAGAGTCACCATGCAAAGCCTCCTGCCAAGGACCCAGTGGGAAATGGATAGTCCCAGGTTGAAAACGGATGTTTACAGCCAATCATGTGTAAGCAGGAATCGGTACCAGCAGAAGTGAGGGACCTAACACATCTATTCTGCATAAAGACTGTGCAACTGGGCAGAAATGTCCATGTCTTGTTGTGTGGCCTCAACTGTATTGAGCTTTGTGAATGTAAAGACTGTCAAAATGTGCCACAACTGGAAGGTGAGGAGGAGGGAGGTAAAGGACACTGATGACTAAGCTGGTGATCCCGATCATTGTCTAAATAAAGTCTGCTGAGGGTATGAAAAATGCATTGACCTGTTGCCTCTAACTGCTTTCAGCTTAGGGGGTTGTAGGGGGTTGTGTTCAGCATGTAGGAGGGCTGATTTGACAGATTTAAAAAGCTGAAGAAACTGTTTTCTGATGCAGTTTTGGAGCAAGACTGGGGCCAATTCCTTCTTAGGATCGGGGCTGCGGTATTGATTGCATCATTTTTGAGATCTTGTCGTAAAAAAGTCATACTCCGCAGAACTGCAAATAATCACCCCTTTTCTATCCAGAAGTACAGATTACATCTCTACAAAATCAGAAACATTACTATTCTACCCATTTTTGCCTCCAGAGGACACCGTTTTGAATCTTAAACCCATTAATGAATTTAGTTTAGGCACAAACGAGTTTGCTGTGACCTGCAATGGTCTTCCCATTGAATCTCTGTGATATTTAAGTTGTTTATATGTTGTGTAAAGGTGTCAGGGGTGGTGGCCAAGTGGTTAATGTGCTTGGTTTCAGTTCAGAAGGCTCCGGGTTCAAATCCCACCCCTGCCACATTACTCCATGTAATGTGGAGCGTCAGGAAGGGCATCCGGCGTAAAACCTGTGCCAATTCAACATGCAGATCCACCTTGAATTTGTTGTGGTGACCCCAACTGCAAACAAGGGAGCAGCCGAAGGGACTTACTATATGTTGTGTAAAGATGTTTTAGTAAAAAAAAATAAATAAATAAATATTTTGGCAGCCATCTTGGATAACTGGCTTGAGGCCAGATTTTATTTTTGCGAACATCCTGATTGTATTTTGGGGACATCTAAGGAACCTAAAACAGTTGGTTTGGTTTAGTCTTGGACAGGGTGCAAAGGTAGTGGTTGTAGCTCCTCTAGTACAGAAACAAAGGGTGAAGATTATCACAGGATCATCCTTTTTTCCACAGAAGTGACTGATGTGTATTTTCTACAAATATCATGGATTAGATATCCATTTTGTTCATATAAGCTCAGAAAATCATAGAATAGGGCTTCTGTGTTGATTTCACAATTTTCAGATGTAGCCGCAAAGAAGGGGTTAATTCACCATGTTGTGCTCACTTAAAAATCATACAACCATGATTTTCTATTAGTAGGCATAGAAATGCATCAAGCAAAACAGGTTTCATTTCAGGTTTTTTAAGGCCCTTTTTTGGTCTTGGCCACAGCTCTACAGGAGTTTTCCACTTAGGAGTGAACAGTGTCTGTCCTCAGTTCAAAACCTCAGGTTTTTGTTGAGAAAGCATTCCTGTATTTTTTTAATTGCGGTGAAGCGAGGCCATGCACTATAGCCGTGTGGTATTCACCCAAAAATCTTTGCACCTGCAAAGGATGCCCCAGTGCAGCTTAACTTTTGCATGTGTCCAGTGCAGCATGTCAGTGTCTCTCGGACGGACTGCTCAGCTACCATGTCTCAGGAGAACCAGTTCAGTGAGATTCCACATGAAAGAAGTGTCACCTTTTCAGCTGTTTTTGCATGATTTTGTGTCTCCGCCTCCTCTCAACCAGTCACAGCCCAGTCACTAGCCTAAGCAGGAGTTGACCAAAACAGGGAGGACAGCAGGTTTAGCTGCAAACAGTGGACAGAAACAGTGAACCCTGTCCCTTCTCATGCTGCAGCATGCTCTGCTGCTGTTGACAGCATGATAGAAAACACAGCAATAAGTAGACAGACATTAAACAATCTACACCTACAGTGAGGACAGTGTGTGTGTGTGTGTGTGTGTGTGTGTGTGTGTGTGTGTGTGTGTGTGTGTGTGTGTGTGTGTGTGTGTGTGTGTGTGTGTGTGTGTGTGTGTGTGTGTGTGTGTGTGAGTTCTCATTAGCTGGTAGATGGCACATGGCAGAGGTGACAGGTGTAACAACTGGACACCAACTTTTCCTGGCTGACAGACATCAGCACCAAGTAAACACACACACATAGACACATAAATACATACAAAATACATTTTGAGGGTCAAGTTCACCACAACAAAAATGCACAATACCAAAACTCAGATCGCATTCATTCATTTTACACAAAATCACTTGTTTAAAATCATGTGACCCATTTGTTCATTATTATTATTATTATTATTATTATTATTATTATTATTATTATTATTCAAGATGCATCCATGTGGCTTGTGTCACATTATGGGTGTTGTTACAAAATTACACATTACTGAAGAAAACCGAAACATAAAAGAACAGTTATTGTGACATGAAAATTGTACTCAACAAATTACAGTGTTTGTAACTTTTATTCAAAAAAATGATTTGTGTCAAGTCATCAGTAAATCTGTGTGCGGTCAAGTCCTCTTGGTGTGTTCAGTTCCAGTCAAGTTTAGACCCTGAATACAACATGCATTCTTTTTTTAGATGCATTTAAAAAACAAAAATCTTTAAAAGACTCTCGACAGTGCCACTGGGACTGGACAACATAACAACAACAAAAAACAACAACAAAAATTATTATGATAAATTGTTTCATTTCATCCACTACTGATAATTATTGATTACTTTGAATGACCTACATTTAATAAAGACCAGACATAGTTTTAAATACGTTATTTTGAATTCAAGGACATTTCATGGAAACAAAACAATGAAAATATGAAAATGATTTCTTCTTGATACTCATAAAGAAAGTAAGTAAAATGTATTTCATGCACTTCAAATCAATAAGATGTAATACATCAACATTAATGTGAACTTGCTAAACAAAATTCAACATAAAAACATTTTTTTTAATTGGATGAATGAACTTTGAGGTCAACAGTACGTGCCCCTTCACACATAACATAACATTTGGTGAAAGAAGCAGAAACCGGAAGAAAATCCTAGAACAAAAAATGAAATGGGGAACTGTGAAATATTGCACCTGCTGTCGGGAGGGACACATGGTCGGACAGGCGTGCAGGGTACAGCGGCGATGGTTTCATGCACACACAAACACAGTACGAGTACGCAGAAAGCAGCGCACACAGAAAGTTTAAAAAACACCACAATTTATAACACTTAATTCCTGTTACAAAGCGCGGACATAGCCTCCGCTGTACACCACATGTCCACCAGGGAGTAATGAAATGACGTGGATTACTGTTCTCCCTTTTAAGTTTTAAAGTAGACCTTCACTGAAATAACTGTGGTCAGGTCTCAGAAAGAAATAGCTGATATGTATTTATAAGACCCTTGTGAATGCAGTAAAGTAAATCTGTAAGCCCAAATTTGTAATTCAGCGGAGAAATCTTCATTTAAAAATGACAAATTTGCAGCTAAAAGTTGGACCTCTGCGAAAACTGTTTGTACATCCGGGACATTGCCGTGACGTGAGGGAGAAGACGGAGCGCTAGTGCCTTCAGTCCGATTCCGCATTGAAATTGATTTTATCTGTTAGTAATGTTACTGTTATACACATCCTGGTTTCAACATCCAAAAGTAAGCTGCAATGAATGCGAGACACAGCTCTGCATGCTCAGATCAGCGGCGACATCGACAGCAGGCGATGTTCTTCCCCGACGCCTTGCTCTCATTGCCTCCGATGCGCTTACTGAGTCTGTGGGCTCGGTAAACGCCGCAGCGGGCCACTCACACTGCCCCCGTGTCTGCTGTGCAGAGCTGTGGCCAACTCCGGCACCACCTCCCTGTCTACTGAATGGAGGTGCGGCCAACTTGGCAACAAGTCCAGAGACTACACTCACTGTTTTGATGCGGAGCGCTCCGGCAGCCCGCAAGGACAGACTTGTTGCAAAAAAATCCGCAGCGCCGAACGGTCTCGGTAATCGGAGCCGCAGAGCTCCGTGGCGACTGAGAGAGGTTTGTATCTTTTTAATGACTTGGATTCTTTGCGGGTCCCACATCTGTACCCTGCAATGGTAACACCAGAGGCTAACGACAGTAGATTTTCAATGTGACACCACTTAATCAAATGGGCGTATGAAAAACTCCCCAAAAATAATTTTCAAGCAAATATAAAAAAAAACATATACTCACTAAACGTACCGCAAGACAATCTGAAGTTTTAAAAAAAGTTGATCCTTCTGTATAAGACAATAAAAAGGTGCTTTTGTGAGAGATGCAAACGGACGTAAATCCACAAATTACAGTTGGTGCATGCAATGCATGCTGGGATAGGGTCTTTTCCCTGACGTCTCGGCAGCGTCCCGGATGTGATGACAGTTTTGCGGAGGGCCAAATTTTAGCTGTAAATTTGTCATTTTTACACAAAGATTTCTCTGTTGAATGACAGATCTGGGCTTGCAGATTTACTTTACTACATTCATAAGGATCTTATGTGCAAATATAAGTCATTTTTTTGTCCAAAGATCTGACTGCATTTATTTCAATGCAGGTCTACTTTAAATGAATTACCTGATGCGCTCTTCTCATGAGGATCCGGCTGGCTCTTGTCTCATGAAGAGCCAGCTCCCGTGTCATGAAGAGACTGGCTCTCGCATCGTGAACACATCAGCTGGCATGGTATGTCCAGTGCATAGTGATCCACTGCAAATGTGATATGTATTTTAATTATTAGAAGGTGGGGAAATCCTGCAGATACAAGTGCCTCGCGGGGCCATCCTGGGAGGTGATTTTCTGCATGGCACGATATTCATCAGCATTGAAGTGTGCTGACGTGGTGGTGAGCTGAAGTGATATGATTTAATTTATTCCCACATGAGGACATCATGCTGACATCCGTGCTTCACGGTGAACTTATGCAATGTCATATTCTACCAGCCACTGCAGGTATTCTCCAGCTGTGACCTGTGAGCACAGACATTTGAACAGCTGCCAATCACAGGGACAGGCCCCCCTTTGTCTGCAGACATCGCTGCTGTGGGCAAAAAAAAAAAAAAAAAAAACACAGACCATAAAACAACACCAATTTATAATATTTAATTCCTCTTATCAAGCGGACAATAAAAGTATGAACCTTCTGTTCCTCTGTATATGACTCATGGTCATAGACGTACAGTCATGAAATGACATGAATGAAGCAAGCAGTCTTATGTCTACATCTGCTGGCCTGGCGTGTCCAGGAAGTCCCACGTGTCCAGCGAGCAACGCGCAAAAGACACTGAGTCATGTGGACCAGGGCTCACACGCGGGTGATGTGACATTCAGATCACCAACTGAGTATACACAGGATCTGATGGTCCATTTCACCTGGCACAGCCTGTCGAGATGCGTGCTGTGGGGCCGCTGCATCCCGTTGCAAAGGCAATACATGTTTTTATATAAATACCTCTGGACACTCTTTGACAACTTATTGAGGTTCTCCTCTTACACAGATGAACTGCTCAAGAAATGTCACCGGAGACAGTACCTTCTTAGAAATCTGAAATCATTCAATGTAAACAAGGACATTCTCAATACATTTCATTATGCATTAACTGAAAATGTAATCACTTTCTCTTTCACTTGCAGGTTCCACTCCATCACCCTGCAAAACAGAAATTGTCTGCTATGGCCAAGGTTTGCTCTAAAATCATTGGGCAACCTGTTTGTCCTCTCACCTCATTATGTGATCAACTGACTGTTAAACTGCTCACAAAATACTACACGACTTCACCCATGTGCTTTCTTCGGCGTTTGAGTGGCTCCCTTCAGGACACATACTTCATTGTCCAGGCTGTTGGACCCAGAGCAGGAAGACAACCTTCATCTCCAGGGCTGTCCAGCTCCTAAATGCTGAACTTTAACCCTCTCATGACTCAAAACTGATGTTTGAAGCACACTTTAATTGTACTTTATTTAAAAGCACTTTATAATCCAGCACTTATAACTGTTGTGTGGGCCGCCCGAAGAGGAGGTACTGCTGGGCTCACCACCAGAGGGCGCCCTGCCTGTTGTCGGGTTTCAGGCATCAGAAGGCGCAGCTGCCTCTCAGGAGCTCCAGGAGCGCCAGTACTGACAGCTGTCAGTCATCAGCCATCATCACCACCACCCATAAAAGCCTGGGAGAATCATCAGAACTCTGCCGAGTTATCAGCTTACCCTTCAGGTAAACTACTCAGCCATTCTATGCCGTACGCACACATTTTTGCAGCAGAGCTTTTTGCAGTCATAACCTTTTGTACACTTGCAGCTTGTAGCCGGGTTTGTGGAAGTTGGAGGAGTTGGCGTCTCCATTCCTCACTTCAGACTTTGATTAAGTGATACATAAGGCACTGCATGTACTCTGTGTTCCTGTGTTTGGAGGTAAGTAAGTAAGTAAGTAAATTTTATTTATATAGCACCTTTCACAGACAAGAGCCACAAGGTGCTTCACAACATAAAAGCACAGTACACCACACAAAACATCAGACAATGGCCGAGACATAAAAATATAAACATAACATAGGATCACAGAGCAGCCCAAAAGCTAAGCAAACACTTGAGTAAAAAAGAAAGTCTTAAGTTGGCTTTTAAAAGTATCGACAGAGTCCAGTGAGCGCAGAGAGAGCGGGAGACCATTCCAAAGCCTGGGAGCAACAGCCTGGAAGGATCGCTCTCCTCTGGTTGCAAAATGGGTGCGAGGAACCATCAACAGATTTTGGTCCACAGACCTCAAAGCCCTGGCAGGGGCATAAGGCTGGATGAGGTCACAGATATAGGGAGGCGCCTGGCCATGTAGAGCTCTAAAAGTTAAAAACAAAATTTTAAAATTGATCCTGAAGGACACTGGCAGCCAATGAAGCTCCTTTAAAATTGGGGATATATGAGTCCTTCTGTTAGCTTGTGTCAGAATTCTTGCTGCAGAGTTCTGTACTAACTGCAGTCGACACAACTCCTTCTTGTTTAGACATGAAAACAAACTGTTACAATAGTCTAAACGTGTTGACACAAAAGCATGAATAATAAGCTCTAAATCATTTCGAGACACCATTTTCCTGAGCTTAGAGATATTTCTTAATTGAAAGAAGCAATTCCTCGGCAGCTGTTTACAATGCTGTACCAACGGCATGTCTTTGTCAAAAATGACACCCAGGTTTCGAAGACATGATTTAGCAGACTGGCCCAGGGTACTGCTGAATACCTGGAATATGGGCATCAGGGGCAATAACCAATGTCTCTGTTTTGTCTGCGTTAAGCTGAAGAAAGTTATTCGTTAGCCATTGTTTAATTTCCGCCAAACAATGGAGGAGGGAATCAAGCCTCTTAATCTCAGATGGCTTAAAGGAGCAGTAAAGCTGGATGTCATCCGCAAATAACTGGTAAGAGACATCAGTAAATCTTTGAATGATCCTACCTAAAGGGATCAAGTACAATAAAAACAAAATGGGGCCCAATACAGAACCCTGAGGGACTCCACATAACAGGTCTGCAGACTCTGACCTTATCTGGTTAGCAAAAATGCTAAAGCTGCGCCCAGACAGATATGAAAAAACCACAGAAGAACTGACCCCGACAGTCCGACATGATCCCTCAGTCTATTCAGCAGGACCTGGTGGTCAACAGTATCAAAGGCAGAGGACAAATCCAAAAGAACCAACACGGTGGATTTCCCAGCATCAGCAGACATCATAATGTCGCTGGACACTTTCAAAAGAGCCGTTTCCGTAGAGTGTTGTCTACGAAAACCGGACTGAAACCTGTCATGAATGTTATTCTGATCCAGGAAGAGTGTCAGTTGGTCTGAAACCACCCTCTGGAGGATCTTAGACAGGAATGGGAGCTTAGAAATAGGTCTAAAACTACTTAGCTCCATTTGCTTTAAACCTGGTTTTTTCAGTAGAGGCAACACTATGGCATGCTTAAAAGCACTGGGAAACACACCGGTGGACAAAAAAAGATTTACCATTCTAGTAATACACAGACCAATTACCTCAAATACTTTAATAAAGAGCCTGTAGGGAAGGATGTCCAATGAGCAAGAGGAAGGTTTCATCTTGCTCACCAATGCCGAAATATCAGCAAGTGTCACAGCCCTAAATGAAGACCAAATGCTGGGAGCAGGCTCAATAACAGTAGAAGTACCACACAGGGAGGGTGGAATTTTGTCAGTGAAAAAACTCAAAAAAGCATTGCTGTCAGCTTCAGAAAACACAGGAGTAACTGAAGCAGCAGGACATACAAGAGAGTTGATTGTATCAAACAACACTCTGGGATTCTTCTTATTCACAGACACCAGCTGACGCCATTTTGTTATATGATAGAACCAGCTCCCTGAGATGAAGCCTGTGAACCTCAAGTTTAGAGGATTTCCACAGGCGTTCAGCCCTCGACACAGTCTCTTAAGACTTAAGAGCTCTTCATTAATCCAAGGGCACTCATTTTTCTGTAAAGACCTGTTGTATTTGACAGGAGCCAACTGATCAAGAATAGTATCACAGTGTTGGTTAAAACACTGGATAAAATTGTCCATATCAAGAAAATCAGTGAACAAACAAGGATTAAACATAGAAGAAAATCTTTCTGCAGTTTCAGCAGTGATGATACGCCTCCTGAGACTTAACTTCTAAGGGCTTCTGATCAGAGCTGGAATGCAGGTCAAATGAAACAAGACTATGGTCGCTCAAGTGGACATCTTTTATAGACATATTTAAAATGTCTAGGCCAAGTGTAAAAACTAAATCTAAAATGTGACCCTTTTGGTGAGTGGGCTCAGAAACATGTTGCACAAATTAAAAGCTTCAGTCAACGATAAAAGCTCCATAGCAGAGCAAGATAACTTGTCATCAACATGAAGGTTAAAATCTCCAACAATTAAAACAGATTCCAACGTTATAATAGAGGATAAAAAGTCACTAAAATCCTTAAGAAAGGCAGTAGCAGGGCCTGGGGGGCGATAAACCAACACACAGAAAAATGGGTTTGAGAAACCCACCTTGACCAAACTGTGATTCAAAGGAGGGAAAATCCTGTGACTGTACCCCTTTACAAACATAATCCTCTTTATAAACGATGGCAAGGCCCCCACCACGGCGACAGGGGCGGGGCTTCCCAAGGACACAGAACCCAGCAGGGCAGAGCTCATTTAAATGAAGAAATTCCTCTTCTCTCTGCCAAGTCTCCGAAAGGCACATTAAGTTCAACATTTCCGTTGATATAATATCATTCAGGGAAAATGATTTATTGGCGATTGAACGCACGTTCAATAAACCAAGGCGCAAGGTGGAAGACGTCACGTAGGCGCTGTCTGAGGCTCGCAATGGGATAGGACGAAGACAGTGGTCACGTGGACTCCAGCTGATCCGTGCAGGTGGAGACGTAAACACAGAAGTGCACAGTGGCGATGGAACTCTGCCACCAGGATACCAGCGCTGAGAAAAGTCTAGAAGACCCATACCTAACCGAACAGATGTGCCATCGCACACATCAAAGAGAGGAATGTGGTAGAGGAAGCGAGCCCGTCCTCGGCCACCGGTGCTGGCGCCCAAACGCGCCGCTGCACGCCTTCTCTTCACCTGGACACCAGCCCGCGAGCCTCTTCTCCTCTTATCCAAAAAGCCTTTTTTCCTCAGTCTCCTGCGGATCTTACACGGCGCCCGCAACAGCAGCGGATAATCAGGTGAGTCGGAGCCGATAGTTAGGGGCGGAGGAAACGCCTGGTTGAACCTGTCTCGTGAAGCAAATAGGCTCTCCATTGTCTCCTTGATATGAAACAAAGAGTCCCGAATGTAAGTCCATAAAGCCAAGACACCTCCATCTGCTAGTCGGGCTGCTAAAATAACAAATGTTGTAAAAGTGGCCATTAGTAACCAACACAACAGGAGCCGAGCGACGGCCACGCCAGTCACAGGCGCCATCTTGGAAAATGCTCCAAGTTTTTGAGGTGGAGGTGAGGTGGAGGTTTTTCCCTCAGAAAGGAACTGTATTTTTGCTGACTGTTTGCTGGGTGTACACACACCCACCTTTAACCTGTGTCTGTTCCTGCCAGCAGTACCGGATCTGACAGCTGGAAGTGGTGGCCACCTGGGGACTCGGGACTTGGCGGCTCTGGTGTGTTGCAGGTCTCCGTTGGTGGTGGAACCTCGTGGGTCTTGGCTCTTCTCTGGATAGGGCCTGCCCACGCGTCATCTTTTGTGTAGATTAATTGACAGACTAAAAGCATATTTTGGTGGTTGTGCACATTTGCAGAATAAATTGTTATTTATTCAGACTTCCTATTGGCTGTTCATTTACGCCCCCTGTCGTAGGTCCGTGTACTTCACTTTCCCAGCAATAACCTTTTTAGCTGTTGAATGGGGTTGCATGGTCTGTGTATTGTTGATGGTTTGTCTCCTGTGTGTATGTTATTTATTTATTTATTTTTAAAGTATTCCAAGCTGTCATGCTTGGCCCCGGTTTGGGGTTTAGATCTAGACTCTCAGCTTAATTTTCTCTATGGTTTTCTGTTTTTTTTTTTCATAAGTGTACACTTTATCATGTTAGTCTCAATTTGGTTCTGTTTATTGCTTTGCTTTGTTTAGTATTTAGTCACTGGTTTCATTCTTTATCTTATCATTTTATTGTGCATTCATTCATTCTATAGTTGGTTATTGTATTTGTTCACTCATGGTCCTTTAAGTTACATAAGTCTTAGTTTTGTTCTGTTAATGACATTTGTTGTATAATGCTTAGTCAGAGGTTTTGTTATTATTAATCCTCAGTGTTGCTCATCAGATTATGTTCCATTTGTCGGTTATTGCATTATTCAGTAGTCAATGTGTTTGTTTTCTGTTCATCACTTATTCTCTGTTTAACCAATAGTTTGTTTTGCCATTTTTATTGTACTCACATTTCTGTACCAGTCAGTAACAGTTCCATTCTAGTTTTAGTTATATTCATTAGTGTTCTTGTTTTACCCGTTTTAACTTGTCATGTTAGTTCTTAGGTTTGCCCTTTTGTTTTGCTCAAGTTAATTATTTGTCTTGAACACGTCACATTTCTCAGTTTTTCTGTCACTCACTTCTCTTGCTTTGCACCGCTTTGTTTTGCCCTTCCACACTCTCTTGCCTTTCTTTCCTCCTGTTTGTTCCTAAACCACACCTCTTCCAGAACCTTCCACACACCTGCTTCACATTAGCCTGATTAGTTTGCTCGTTATTTAAACCCTCACTATTCCACAGCTCACTGCCTGATTGTTGACTTAGTTCACTTTCTCAACTCTCATTCTTGTCCTGTTTGCTCTTCAGTGTATTTTTGACCTTGCCTTTGCACTCCGACCTCCGCCTCGCCATTACCCAGAGCTCAGCCTGTTTTTGACTCTGCCTTGTTTTGCCTGCTTTATTCCCCAATGCCGTGTGTATGATCCCTGCCTGGTTTATGGACCAAGTCTCAGCCTGCACCATGTGTGCTACCTCTGCCAGTATGTCTGACTTCCTGTGTACCGAACCCTATGCCTGTTTAACAGATAAACCCTTATTTTTATCTAAACCTATGCCTGAGAGTCTGCATTGGTCTCCTTCTGGTTCCTGTATCAAGCCTCCACCTGTCCTGACACAAGCTACTGCTGTGCCTTTTTTAAAATTGCCCCTTGGGGATAAATAAAGTGATTAGAATTGAATTGAATTGTATGTACAGTATTTCCACGTGAGGACAGCAGGCACACACATGTGCCTCACAGTGGACAGATCTGAGGTCATGTCCTCACAACTGTACGTGTTCTCCAGCTGTGACGTCCAGGTCCAGAGATCTCAACAGCAACCCTAACCCTAACCCATCTGTTCATTCAGCCCACAGAACAAAGTGTCATTCTTCTTTTCTTTGCTTTGTGATTACCTATTTTAGTTATTTGTTATGTAATTGTATATGTAGTTATTGCAGTAATTATTTATATACCTGTCCTGGCTGTGGTCTCTGTTTTTTAATGTAACATTTCGTGTGCACTGAGCCGTCATTTCCAGTGGTCAGTGTATGGCTGGGTAGTGATCAGCTGAGAGGTGCCTTGCTATGCTGTGATCATGTCTGTACATACATATCAGCAGTTCATGCAAGTGAGGGGGAGTGAGGTGGTGCAAAACAAATGCATGCCACATGTATTGGGGGGAGCCAACACTCTAGCATGCCACATGTGTGTTGCTTGGCAATGACACACTCGTGTGGTACTTAGACAATTTTCACAGCCAGCACGAATGTGGTCGTCTGCTGTCTACTATCATGCCAGAAGCACGAATAGCCCCGCCTTTTCTAAGTGCCCAGCGAGCGGTGTTAGATGTTTGTGTGTGGCACCTGGAATTTTGCCCACACCTGGCGAGAGAGGGGTCGAATGAGCACTCCAGGGCACTCGCTGTCTTTTTCGGCCGCTGATGTGTGCCAATGGTTGTGCCTACAGCTGTACAAAGTGTTTGAGGCGACTCCAATTTTTCATGAGTGGCATGCAATTCCTCCTTCATCTGCTAGTCAGCTTCAATCATGTTATGTTTGAAGGGGCCCTACAAGATGTCACAAGCATGATGAAAACAGCAACAAAAAGAGATATAAGTGCTGTTGCTTACATTTGCATACATGTCAACCTATAGGGATTGTCCGTAAATTATACAGATTTTTTCCAAGTTTCAGAGTCATACGGATGTACAAATAAGTCTTACGGATATTCAGGGTTTGGTCTGCAGCGGCTCTGTAATCAACCGTTTCTGCAGCGTGACTCCACTTTGATGCGTGAACCATTGAAGCAATGCTTCGATCCACTAGTTTGTTGGTTCTTTGATTCGCTGCTCTTCAGAAACGGCAAAGTCTGCTTCTTAACCCCTCTCAAGCCATTAAAATACCGTGAGTCACTTTTGTGTGGATTCATGTCACTAAATGGGACTCTTATTGCAGTCAAGACATGAGAATCGTCCTCCGTTCCGCTGACATAGCTCCAAATGCTGCGTTGCTCTCTGCTGAGACACAGTCCGGTCGGAATTAGTAACTTCAAAATGAATTGCAGCTTTAAATAAAATGACACTTCTTACAAACGTTGTAATACAGACAAGAAACTACAATCCACTAAAATGTTTTTTTCCTCCCAAAATGAGATGTGCAGTATTCTTTATGAAATTACATCCTGATGTGAAGCCCAGCGAGCTGCAAGAGCTTAGCTCAGAGGTATGGATAGACGTTTATGCCCATAATGTCTGGAAGGAAATGGTTTTGACAAAAAACTACAGATTTTGTTTATTTCTATTTATGTCCAAGAGATCAAGGATCCACCATGTAGAGTTTATTATGTCCAAAGTTTAAGGATCCAGTGACCAATTTCATATTTATTTACTTTAATGTAGACCTGCATTGAAATAAATGTGGTCAGATTTCAGAAAGAAATAGCTGATATGTTGTTGTGTGGGCCGCTGAAGAGGAGGTACTGCTGGCCCACTACCACCAGAGGGCGCCCTGCTTGGAGTGCGGGCTCCAAGCACGAGAGGGCGCCAGATCCAGAGGAAGTGACAGCTGTCACTCATCACACCAGCTGTCACTCATCTACACCACTACTTAAGCCGGACTGCAACTCCACCTCCCCGCCGAGAAATCGACTACCGTGAGGTAAATTCTCTGCTGACTGACACATTGTGTTTAATCCAGTTCTCATTTGCAGCCCTATTCCTGTGGACGGAGCCTTATCTGGGACTTCGGAGATTAACGACGACGACTGCACCTTACTCTCTGGACAGATAAGTGGTTACACAGGCGTTGCACGAGTGTGTGATTCGGAGGTGGAGGTTCCCCCTCCTAACGGTGTACAGACCGAGGACCACTGAGTGTAAAGACTTACACTCATTCATCTTGTTTCTGCTTTTGCCAGCAGTACCAGGGTCGACAGTCGAAGACAGAGGTCACCTGGGATTCGGGACTTGGCGGCTCCGGTGTTCTTCAGGCCGTTGGTGGTGGAAGCCGTGTGGGACGCGGCCTCTCTCATCGAGGTCCCTATCTTCGAGCCTGCCCACACGTCACCTGGTGTTAATTGACTTTGCAGATTTTGTGTATTTAGTTGTGTATTGTCACAACATTAAATTGTTACCTTTTGGCTTACTCATTGTCTGTTCCTTTGCGCCCCTGTTGTGGGTCCGTGCTACGACACCTTCCCAACATATGTATTTATAAGACCCTTATGAATGCAGTAAAGTAAATCTGCAAGCCCAAATTTGTAATTCAGCGGAGAAATCTTCGTTTAAAATGACAAATTTGCAGCTAAAATTTGGCCCTCAGCGAAAACTGTTTGTACATCTGGGTCATTGCAGTGACGTTCGGCAGAAGACAGAGAGCTCCCGCCTTCAGTCCGATCCCACATTGAAATTGATTTTATCTGTTAGTAATGTTACTGTTATACACATCCTGGTTTCAGCATCCAAAAGTAAGCTGCAATGAATGTGAGATACAGCTCTGCATGCTCAGATCAGCGGTGAGCAACATCGACAGCGGGCACTGTTCTTCCCCTTCTTCCTCGATCTCTGCCTCCGCTGCGCTTACTGAGTCGTGCTCGGTAACCGCCGAAGCGGGCCACTCACACCGCCCCCATGTCTGCTTTGCAGCCGGCATCACCTCTCTGTGTACTGAATGGAGGTGCAGCCAACTTGGCACAAGTCCAGAGACTACGCTCGCTGTTTTGATGCGGAACGGCCGGTAACACCTGTTGCTGCAAGGACAGACTTTCCGCAGAGCCGCACGTCTCGGTAATCAGAGCCGCAGAGCTCCGTGGCCGCTGAGAGAGGTTTATATCTTTTTAATGACTTGAATTCTTTGCGGGTCCCGCCTCCGTACCCCGCGAGGGTACCAGAGGCGAAAGACAGTAGATTTTCAATGCAACACCACTCAATCAAACGGGCGTATGAAAAAGTCCTCCAAAATAATTTTCAAGTACAAATAAAAGAAATGTGTACTCACCAAACGTGCCGCAAGACAATATGAAGTTTTAAAAAAAAGTAGATCCTTCCGTATAAGACAAGAAAAAGGTGCAGATACAAATTGACATAAATCCACAAATTACAGTTGGCGCGCAATGCATGCTGGGAGAGGGTCTTTTCCCTGACGTCTCAGCAGCGTCCCGGATGTGATGACAGTTTTCCGGAGGGCTAAATTTTAACTGTAAATTTGTCATTTTTAAATGAAGATTTCTCCATTGAATGACAGATCTGGTTTTACTTTACTACATTCAGAAGGATCTTATGTGTAAATATGTCATTTTTTGGTCCAAAGATCTGACTGCATTTATTTCAATGCAGGTCTACTTTAAGACTCAATAAAATGTTGTTCAATTTCAATTTAATCAGCTTATAAAGCGCCAAATCACAACAAAATCCATCTCAAGGCACCTCGCATAGAACAGTTCAACATAAAATTTTAATAAATAAATTAAAAAAATTCAAATACATATTTAAAAACAGAAGTAAAATAATAAAACATAAAAAAAAAAACTATTCATAAGAAAGAGAATAAAAATAGGCTTTAAGTCTTGACTTAAAAATGTCCACAGACTCCGACTGCCTCACGGTCGCAGGAAGACTGTTCCACAGAGCAGGTGCACGATAAGAAAAAGCTCTTTGACCTGCTGACACAGAAAACCTGTAAAGCCTACTTTTAGTACACAAAAAATTCACCAGAGGTACCAATAAGGGAATCGGATCGATAAGCGAAATCGATAATGGTATTGATATCAATAAAATCTTATTGATACCCATCCCTAAAAACACAGGATCAAAAACATCGAGGATCATTGACATGCCGGTCTGCAACATCGACACTGACGAGGTGATTTTTGATACACTTGATGAAGTTCTGAGGTATGATTTATTTTGTTCATTATATTTGATTTATTTTTCATGATTTTATTAATGTATTTCCATTAGTGACACACAGTTCTTGTTTCTGTAAAAAATAACTAAATTTGACACATTCAGTTCTATAAAATTCAGCTTGACGCATGAATACTAGATCTCTATTGTTTGAAATTCAACTGTGGATGAAATACTGACTTTAATGTCATTGTGGCAACTCATAATATGTAGACAAAACCCAGTTATGTGATACCGCTACACGGTTGTGTGTACTGTAATAAAACTGATTTTGGTGTGATTTGGAGGCTATAAGGATTTTGTGTTGATTTTATGGATTTTCTCACTTGATTATACAGGTGGACCCTCAAAGGGGTTGACATGTATGCATTTGTAATTGACTCATAATTTCATCCAATATTTGATACAAGTTTAAAATGTAATTCTGTTGTACAGTGAATTAATTGGTAATGTTTGAATTACACAAAATAACATATTTTGTGAGTATATTCTGGTGCTTTTAGTGAGCTGTGACAGCAGACGAGCAAATGTCTCTCATGAGGCTCTGCTGTTCGACATTCAAAGTTCTGGTGATTAACATTTGAAACCAACATGGGCAGTCAAACAGACTTTCAGAAAACCCAAAAACCTTGTTTCTTGACAGACAAAATTTCTTTTACTTATAGAATGCAAATTAAAGTGTCTTCACGCCAATGTGAAACGCTAATGCAGAGTGCCGTTGCACTTTTGTCTTCAGGCTTCACTCTGCTTAATTTGTTAAAGTGTTTGTATTGTGTTCATGTATAAATAAAGCTCTCTTGATGTGCCTAAAGACCTGAATCTGAGAGAAAAAATGGACACATGAAATGAAACCCCATTTCAATGAACCGGAATGTGTCTTTGTTGACCTGAAGATATGGAGGAGGAAAAGTGCCAACATTTTAGAAAAAGGTACATCATCAAATAATTACTTAAATATGTCATTAATTAATTTAATTGGAATTAAATATATAAATGTGTGATTAAGTGTGTTATTAATTCATTAAAATGCCAATTGATTTAATGTAAAAAAAACATATAATTATATCAATGGCAAAAACAAAATTATTTTGCTATTTAATTCTTTTTTATGGTGCTTGTGTTGCAGTGCATCTTCAATTTATTTTACACAATCAAACTTGCTCATCAAAGTCAGTAAGTGGATATCTAGTTATATAAATATGTTAGTTTAAATGAGTCAACACCCCCGAGTCACACTAACTGTCAGAATGCTCGTAGCACGGGCCGAGGCGGAGGATTAGCAGCAATCTTCCATTCCAGCTTATTAATTAATCAAAAACCCAGACAGAGCTTTAATTCATTTGAAAGCTTGACTCTTAGTCTTGTCCATCCAAGTTGGAAGTCCCAAAAACCAGTTTTATTTGTTATTATCTATCGTCCACCTGGTCGTTACTGTGAGTTTCTCTGTGAATTTTCAGACCTTTTGTCTGATTTAGTGCTTAGCTCAGATAAGATAATTATAGTGGGCGATTTTAACATCCACACAGATGCTGAGAATGACAGCCTCAACACTGCATTTAATCTATTATTAGACTCTATTGGCTTTGCTCAAAAAGTAAATGAGTCCACCCACCACTTTAATCATATCTTAGATCTTGTTCTGACTTATGGTATGGAAATAGAAGACTTAACAGTATTCCCTGAAAACTCCCTTCTGTCTGATCATTTCTTAACATTTACATTTACTCTGATGGACTACCCTGCAGTGGGGAATAAGTTTCATTACACTAGAAGTCTTTCAGAAAGCGCTGTAACTAGGTTTAAGGATATGATTCCTTCTTTATGTTCTCTAATGCCATATACCAACACAGTGCAGAGTAGCTACCTAAACTCTGTAAGTGAGATAGAGTATCTCGTCAATAGTTTTACATCCTCATTGAAGACAACTTTGGATGCTGTAGCTCCTCTAAAAAAGAGAGCTTTAAATCAGAAGTGCCTGACTCCGTGGTATAACTCACAAACTCGTAGCTTAAAGCAGATAACCCATAAGTTGGAGAGGAAATGGCGTCTCACTAATTTAGAAGATCTTCACTTAGCCTGGAAAAAGCCTGTTGCTCTATAAAAAAGCCCTCCGTAAAGCTAGGACATCTTACTACTCATCACTAATTGAAGAAAATAAGAACAACCCCAGGTTTCTTTTCAGCACTGTAGCCAGGCTGACAAAGAGTCAGAGCTCTATTGAGCTGAGTATTCCATTAACTTTAACTAGTAATGACTTCATGACTTTCTTTGCTAACAAAATTTTAACTATTAGAGAAAAAATTACTCATAATCATCCCAAAGACGTATCGTTATCTTTGGCTGCTTTCAGTGATGGCGGTATTTGGTTAGATTCTTTCTCTCTGATTGTTCTGTCTGAGTTATTTTCATTAGTTACTTCATCCAAACCATCAACATGTTTATTAGACCCCATTCCTACCAGGCTGCTCAAGGAAGCCCTACCATTATTTAATGCTTCGATCTTAAATATGATCAATCTATCTTTGTTAGTTGGCTATGTACCACAGGCTTTTAAGGTGGCAGTAATTAAACCATTACTTAAAAAGCCATCACTTGACCCAGCTATCTTAGCTAATTATAGGCCAATCTCCAACCTTCCTTTTCTCTCAAAAATTCTTGAAAGGGTAGTTGTAAAACAGCTAACTGATCATCTGCAGAGGAATGGTCTATTTGAAGAGTTTCAGTCAGGTTTTAGAATTCATCATAGTACAGAAACAGCATTAGTGAAGGTTACAAATGATCTTCTTATGGCCTCGGACAGTGGACTCATCTCTGTGCTTGTTCTGTTAGACCTCAGTGCTGCTTTTGATACTGTTGACCATAAAATGTTATTACAGAGATTAGAGCATGCATAGGTATTAAAGGCACTGCGCTGCGGTGGTTTGAATCATATTTGTCTAATAGATTACAATTTGTTCATGTAAATGGGGAATCTTCTTCACAGACTAAAGTTAATTATGGAGTTCCACAAGGTTCTGTGCTAGGACCAATTTTATTCACTTTATACATGCTTCCCTTAGGCAGTATTATTAGACGGTATTGCTTAAATTTTCATTGTTACGCAGATGATACCCAGCTTTATCTATCCATGAAGCCAGAGGACACACACCAATTAGCTAAACTGCAGGATTGTCTTACAGACATAAAGACATGGATGACCTCTAATTTCCTGCTTTTAAACTCAGATAAAACTGAAGTTATTGTACTTGGCCCCACAAATCTTAGAAACATGGTGTCTAACCAGATCCTTACTCTGGATGGCATTACCCTGACCTAGTAATACTGTGGAAATCTTGGAGTCATTTTTGATCAGGATATGTCATTCAAAGCATATTAAACAAATATGTAGGACTGCTTTTTTGCATTTACACAATATCTCTAAAATCAGAAAGGTCTTGTCTCCGAGTGATGCTGAAAAACTAATTCATGCATTTATTTCCTCTAGGCTGGACTATTGTAATTATTATCAGGTTGTCCTAAAAGTTCCCTAAAAAGCCTTCAGTTAATTCAAAATGCTGCAGCTAGAGTACTGACGGGGACTAGAAGGAGAGAGCATATCTCACCCATATTGGCCTCTCTTCATTGGCTTCCTGTTAATTCTAGAATAGAATTTAAATTCTTCCTCAAAGCCTGCCCACAGGCCAATGATGCAACCGACAGGCATGAAAAAACTCATGCATGCGCACGAAGGTTCAAGCTTGGCTGATGCAATCACACGTGATTCAAATCCATATAGTTTTTAAAAAAATTAAAAGGTTCGTTACTTTTTGGACAGACCTCGTACAGTTAATAAAAGTGTTACCTATTTTTTATGTGAATTGTATATAGGCAAGTCAAGCCTATATACAACAATTCACATAAAAATGCAAGAAATGCTTCAGGCATTTTTGTAGCTATTTACATGCTATAAGATGCCACACAAATTATATTTTTGCCACTCAGAAAAACAATTCCTGTCCAATGCACATCAGAAGCCCCAAAATTTGTACAGATATTGCACCTCAATATCCATGTACATTTTTTTCCCTAATTCCTTGTTTTTTTTGTAGCTTTTTTATTGGTGTTGGTACAGATTGTCCTGACTGTGTTCATGCTCCACAGTGGATTGGATGGTGTACTTCTTCCACCTTCTCCAGGACACAAGCGCCACACAGCTCCTGAAACACAGAGCAGAATGCAGACACCACTGCTCCAGCAGTAAGCAGGCTCCAGGGGCAAAGAACGCACAAATTCAGGTAGAGACCCCCACCCCCAAAAGTCCAAACACTTTTTTTTTTCCCTAATTTCTTGTTTTTTTTTTGTAGCTTTTTTTATTGGTGTTGGTACAGATTGTCCTGACTGTGTTCATGGCCAAAAAAAAAAAAAGTGTTTTGGACTTTTGGGGGTGGGGGTCTCTACCTGAATTTGTGCGTTCTTTGCCCCTGGAGCCTGCTACTGTTGGAGGCAGTGTGTGTCTGCATTCTGCTCTGTGTTTCAGGAGCTGTGTGGCGCTTGTGTCCTGGAGAAGGTGGAAGGAGAAGTACACCATCCAATCCACTGTGGAGATCTTTGTGCACTTCGGTGGATCCACCTGGTCTGGTTGCTCGTCCACAACAAAAGAGGGGTCATCTCCTTCATCATCAGAATCCTCACTGTGTGGTTCAGATTCTGACAATGCACCGCATGCTCTGCCTTACTCCAATTCAAAAAATAACTGAAGCGCTTGCTCAACATTCATAAGATGCCTCATTTTACAAAACAAACAAACAAACAAAAAACAAAACACCACCACCAGACTAACCACATGTGCTAAATACTCCACCCAAAATAATACACACTCCAACACGCCAAATCGCTGTCTGCTTTTCTCTCTCCCTCGCTGAATCCCCCACAATATCACTTCACTCACCTACCAAATTACATGTCTTGGGGATCATTGTTGTCGGCTTATGTAGTTTATTGTCCACCAGTGAGTGTTTTGTTTTTTACTTGTGTTGCTTCAGGCAGAGGGGGACAAGGAGAAAAGAAACTCCATTCGCGCATGTCCATGCGAGCAGTGGTGCACCCACAAGCAATACCACGTGGGGGTCTGTGGGCTGTGATCAACACACGAGGGGGTTAGTGACTTCTGATTGCTTAGCTTGTGCATTTTCCAACCATGAAAAAGAAGGAGTCATGTTTTATCGTGCCCTGTTCTGTGGAATGATCTCCCTGCATCAATAAAACAGTCAGATTCTGTAGAGACTTTCAAGTCCAGACTTAAGACGCACTTATTTTCCCTTTCGTATGGCTAGCATACTGGCATAGTGTAGTTCTATGCTTTTTACTCTTTTAATTCATTTTATTAGGAAAAGGACATGCGCAGCCTCAACTTTATCTAAATTCTGGTTCTTTTAGTGAAGCTTAGGGCTAGTGGCCGGTGATCACCTTAGTATTTCTTTTGTTTTTGTTGTTGCTTAATGCTGAAAAATTATACTGTATTTGTTGTCTTTCTGATGCCTGATTCTGTTTTTCTTCTCTGTTTGCAGTGCGGCTCCATCCAGAGATGGTTGTGGTGTCTGTTTCTGTAACTCTCCAATCCTGTGCACCGGCAACATTTCTTGTATTCCTCGTTTTGTGAATTGTTTTGTAATTTGTGTCGGAAGCATGGCCCAAGCAGAGGGTCACCCCCCTTTGAGTCTGGTCGACTTCAGGTTTCTTCCTCAAATCATCAGAGGGAGTTTTTTCTTACCACTGTCACCTGTGGTTCTTGCTCTACGGGTTGGTAGGTTTGACCTTACTTGTGTGAAGCGCCTTCAGGCAACTTTGTTGTGATTTGGTGCTATATAATGACCTGTGCCTCTGAATCTCCTTCCAGCTTCTCCAGGACTCAGCACCACACAGCTCCTGAAACACAAACCGTCCGATGCCTCAGGAGGTGGAAGCAGCTCTCCACCTGCACTGTCTACAGTGCGGGTGGGGAGCTGTTGACCCTGACTGGGGATGTTGTCGGGCGTTGGAAGGAATACTTCGAGGATCTCCTCAATCCCATCGTCACGTCTTCCGAAGAGAAAGCAGAGACCCGGTGACTCAGAGGTGGACTCATCCATCACCCAGGCCAAAGGTGTTCAGAAAGCTCCTCCTCCTGGCAAGGCTCCTGGGGTGAATGAAATCCATCCTGAGTACCTTAAATCTCTGGATGTTGTGGGACTGTCTTGGTTGACATGCCTCTGCAACATCACATGGTGGTCGGGGACAGTGCCTCTGGATTGGCAGACCGGGGTGGTGGTCTCTCTGTTTAAGAAGGGAGACCGAAGGGTGTGTTCCAGCTATAGGGGGATCACACTCCTCAGCCTCCTGATAAGGTCTATTCCAGAGTACTGGAGAGGAGAATTCGACCCATAGTCAAACCTCTGATTCAGGAGTAGCAGTGTGGGGAAGTATCTTGGGGTCTTTGTTCACGAGCGAGGGACGGATGGAATGTGAGATCGACAGATGGATCGGTGCAGCGTCTGCAGTGATGCGGTTGCTGTATCAGACCGTCGTGGTGAAGAGAGAGCTGAGCAGGGGGCAAAGCGCTTGATTTACCAATTGATCTACGTTCCGACCCTCATCTATGGTCAGGAGATTTGGCTCATGACTGAAGGAACGAGATTGCGAGTACAAGCGGCCGAGATGTGTTTTCTCCGCAGGGTGGCTGGGCGCTCCTTTAAAGATAGGGTGAGGAGCTCAGTCACTCGGGAGGAGCTCAGAGTCGAGCTGTTGTTCCTCCATGTCGAAAGGAGCCAGCTGAGATGGCTCGGGCATCTTTCCGGATGCCCCCTGGACGCCTTGCTGGAGAGGTGTTCCGGCACGTCCCATTGGGAGGAGGCCCTGGGGAAGACCCAGGACACACTGGAAGGACTACATCTCTTGGCTGGCTTGGGAATGCCTCGAGGGTTCCCCCGGAGGAGCTGGGGGGTGTGGTGTAGATCGGAGGTCTGGGCGGTTTTGCTTGAGCTGCTGCCCCCGCGACCCAACGCCAGATAAATCGGAAGAAAATGGATGGATAAATGAAAATAAATTAAAATTAAAAATGTTTCTTCCGACCACTGTCATTGCTGCAGTAGAGAAGGAAATGATCCTTTTTCCTGCATGTGTGGTACATAAAAATGCAGCAAAAATGACAATAGTATTCATGAAAATGCATGGTATAATAAATACTCATAAGTCAAGTTATACTAGGCCTATTAACAAAATTTAAAAAATGGCATAAAGGTTGAAGACTGCACATTTAAAACACATTCAAAGGGAGACTCAGAGTGTAGCAGATTGTGTGCTAAATCCAGTTAATTAGGTCATGTGACGTTTTACGCAGTGGCACGTCAATCGCCTCCAGAGGGCTCAATATGTTAAACAAAGCTAAATGTGTAGGAGAGCAGGAGGAGAGAACAAGGAGAGCAAGTGCACAGTGGGAGGTGGGCAGGAGGAGAGAATTAGAACAAGAAGAGAACAGGAGATAATAAGAGAGCAAGAGGAGAACAAGAGGAGAGTGTAAGGAGAGCAGGAGGAGAACAAGAATGAATAAGAGGAGAGCCACAGGAAAGCAAGAAGAGAGAAGAAAAACAAGAGGAGAGGAGGAGATAAGACGAGTATCTCATTGGGCTGTGACCACCTGCAAACAGCATCCACAAGGAAATTCATGCAGTTTGGCGCAAGCGTCGCAGCCACTCACTGTCCCCTCATCTTAGCCAGGAGAGATAGACTCACATGATATACTCATCCCAAATCCTCAAACAGGCACCTTGTACCCCTCAACAGAGGTTATGAGGGATGACACACATTTTCCCTTATTAAATGATCAGAGAGGGACAGAGCTTCTGGAAGCGGCTGAGTCCAGTAGCCTCCAGTCACATGGTAGCCACCCTCCAGCCATGAATGAGCAGCATGAATGGATATATTGTTTGTGTCTTTTCATTTATTTATTTTTCTGAGGACAGAAGTGGAAATTAAGTTTAATGCTCCTGGTGGCGCACCCCCACTGTGGACATATGGCGTGCATGCTGGAGTTCCCCTGTGCAGGGAATGAGGATGACACCAGCACTCTGACTTTATTTCTCTTTTAATTTTATCAGTGTGCTTCTAGAGGATCACACAACCTGCAGTCACTTCTGGGGAAAAAGTATGATCCTGTGATAACCTTAACCCTTTGTTCCTGTAATTTTGCGCAATTGTTATATTATGCTCAGACATTTTTGTTTCATTTCTGTGGTTGCAGAATGCGTAGAATAGTCATGTTTCTGCTTTTGTAGAAATGTAATCTGTACTTTTTCCTTGCAGCTGCAAGATGGAACTCTGTGAAGCATGAGAAAGTCAACTACGTCAGACCTTGCAAAGAAACTAGAATCGTACTGTGAGAAAATTCCCAAAGTGCCCTCTAGCATTGCCTCAGCAAGGGATACCTGCATATGTCATTGATGAAATGTCCATGGTACAAGCTCTAAATGAGACTTATTTCAAAACCTACATGACTTGGCAGAGATCATCCTGAAAGACTGGTGAGCACTTGTGTTGGACAGATATGACTTTGACTTCTCCATGTAAACTGGGCGAACGACAGTGAAGAGGAGCAAACTGAGAACTGTCGTCTACTCACAAGATCATGGGGAACTGCCCAGTGCCTAACTACCGCCAGTATTTGAAAGGATGGTAGCAACAAAGCTGCTCTTGCTGACTTCATCATACAGTATGTGCTGCAAAATGCCCAGGAATGGTTACCCAAGGACTGCTATATCATCATAGCAGGAGGACTCAAAGAGGGACAGGTGTTGAAGTGTGTCAGTGAGTCAGGTGTTTCCCAAATGGAAGACTTGCTTTGCACTCACAAGGAAGCTGACACAAGGATGATTCTGCATGCCATCGACCTATCCCAAGGCCACAACGGTTGTTAGGTGTGATGATACCGATGTTTGGTATTACTTTTGTACTACCATTCTACAGGACAACTGATTGGTAAGATATGCAAGCAGGACATATAGGAAAATTGACCACAAATGAGTGCTACATACCAGTCCACCTGTTGGCTACAGAGACAGGGCAGAGGGTTTGTTTGTGCCTCCCAGCAATGCATGCATTGACTGGGTGTGACAGCACAAATGCTTATTTCATATTGGCAAGCGTACAGCCTATTCCACCTTGGTTAAGAGCATTAACACTCTCTCCAGTTTAGAGACATTCCATACATCACCGGAGTACCTGCAGTCAGCCAAGACCTTCGTTTTTCTTCTTTATGGTCAGAAAGGAAAAAACCGCTTCCACATTAGATTTGCCACGATGACAGACACAGCATCTTCGATGCTTCCTCCCACTGAGGATGCCTTTCAGCAACATGTCCTGAGAGCAAGGAACCAAACTATTGTATGGTGCCAGAGTCACCATGCAAAGCCTCCTGCCAAGGGACCAGTGGGAAATGGATAGTCCCAGGTTGAAAACGGATGTTTACAGCCAATCATGTGTAAGCAGGAATCGGTACCAGCAGAAGTGAGGGACCTAACACATCTATTCTGCATAAAGACTGTGCAACTGGGCAGAAATGTCCATGTCTGTTGTGTGGCCTCAACTGTATTGAGCTTTGTGAATGTAAAGACTGTCAAAATGTGCACAACTGGAAGGTGAGGAGGAGGGAGGTAAAGGACACTGATGACTAAGCTGGTGATCCCGATCATTGTCTAAATAAAGTCTGCTGAGGGTATGAAAAATGCATTGACCTGTTGCCTCTAACTGCTTTCAGCTTAGGGGGTTGTAGGGGGTTGTGTTCAGCATGTAGGAGGGCTGATTTGACAGATTTAAAAAGCTGAAGAAACTGTTTTCTGATGCAGTTTGGGAGCAAGACTGGGGCCAATTCCTTCTTAGGATCGGGGCTGCGGTATTGATTGCATCATTTTTGAGATCTTGTCGTAAAAAAGTCATACTCCGCAGAACTGCAAATAATCACCCCTTTTCTATCCAGAAGTACAGATTACATCTCTACAAAATCAGAAACATTACTATTCTACCCATTTTTGCCTCCAGAGGACACCGTTTGGAATCTTAAACCCATTAATGAATTTAGTTTAGGCACAAACGAGTTTTGCTGTGACCTGCAATGGTCTTCCCATTGAATCTCTGTGATATTTAAGTTGTTTATATGTTGTGTAAAGGTGTCAGGGGTGGTGGCCAAGTGGTTAATGTGCTTGGTTTCAGTTCAGAGGCTCCGGGTTCAAATCCCACCCCCGCCACATTACTCCATGTAATGTGGAGCGTCAGGAAGGGCATCCGGCGTAAAACCTGTGCCAATTCAACATGCAGATCCACCTTGAATTTGTTGTGGTGACCCCAACTGCAAACAAGGGAGCAGCCGAAGGGACTTACTATATGTTGTGTAAAGATGTTTTAGTAAAAAAAAAAAAATAAATAAATATTTTGGCAGCCATCTTGGATAACTGGCTTGAGGCCAGATTTTATTTTTGCGAACATCCTGATTGTATTTTGGGGACATCTAAGGAACCTAAAACAGTTGGTTTGGTTTAGTCTTGGACAGGGTGCAAAGGTAGTGGTTGTAGCTCCTCTAGTACAGAAACAAAGGGTGAAGATTATCACAGGATCATCCTTTTTTCCACAGAAGTGACTGATGTGTATTTTCTACAAATATCATGGATTAGATATCCATTTTGTTCATATAAGCTCAGAAAATCATAGAATAGGGCTTCTGTGTTGATTCACAATTTTCAGATGTAGCCGCAAAGAAGGGGTTAATTCACCATGTTGTGCTCACTTAAAAATCATACAACCATGATTTTCTATTAGTAGGCATAGAAATGCATCAAGCAAAACAGGTTTCATTTCAGGTTTTTTAAGGCCCTTTTTTGGTCTTGGCCACAGCTCTACAGGAGTTTTCCACTTAGGAGTGAACAGTGTCTGTCCTCAGTTCAAAACCTCAGGTTTTTTGTTGAGAAAGCATTCCTGTATTTTTTAATTGCGGTGAAGCGAGGCCATGCACTATAGCCGTGTGGTATTCACCCCAAAAATCTTTGCACCTGCAAAGGATGCCCCAGTGCAGCTTAACTTTTGCATGTGTCCAGTGCAGCATGTCAGTGTCCTCTCGGACGGACTGCTCAGCTACCATGTCTCAGGAGAACCAGTTCAGTGAGATTCCACATGAAAGAAGTGTCACCTTTTCAGCTGTTTTTGCATGATTTTGTGTCTCCGCCTCCTCTCAACCAGTCACAGCCCAGTCACTAGCCTAAGCAGGAGTTGACCAAAACAGGGAGGACAGCAGGTTTAGCTGCAAACAGTGGACAGAAACAGTGAACCCTGTCCCTTCTCATGCTGCAGCATGCTCTGCTGCTGTTGACAGCATGATAGAAAACACAGCAATAAGTAGACAGACATTAAACAATCTACACCTACAGTGAGGACAGTGTGTGTGTGTGTGTGTGTGTGTGTGTGTGTGTGTGTTGTGTGTGTGTGTGTGTGTGTTGTGTGTGTGTGTGTGTGTGTGTGTGTGTGTGTGTGTGTGGTGGTGTGTGAGTTCTCATTAGCTGGTAGATGGCACATGGCAGAGGTGACAGGTGTAACACTGGACACCAACTTTTCCTGGCTGACAGACATCAGCACCAAGTAAACACACACACATAGACACATAAATACATACAAAATACATTTTGAGGGTCAAGTTCACCACAACAAAAATGCACAATACCAAAACTCAGATCGCATTCATTCATTTTACACAAAATCACTTGTTTAAAATCATGTGACCCATTTGTTCATTATTATTATTATTATTATTATTATTATTATTATTATTATTATTATTATTATTCAAGATGCATCCATGTGGCTTGTGTCACATTATGGGTGTTGTTACAAAATTACACATTACTGAAGAAAACCGAAACATAAAAGAACAGTTATTGTGACATGAAAATTGTACTCAACAAATTACAGTGTTTGTAACTTTTATTCAAAAAAATGATTTGTGTCAAGTCATCAGTAAATCTGTGTGCGGTCAAGTCCTCTTGGTGTGTTCAGTTCCAGTCAAGTTTAGACCCTGAATACAACATGCATTCTTTTTTTAGATGCATTTAAAAAACAAAAATCTTTAAAAGACTCTCGACAGTGCCACTGGGACTGGACAACATAACAACAACAAAAAACAACAACAAAAATTATATGATAAATTGTTTCATTTCATCCACTACTGATAATTATTGATTACTTTGAATGACCTACATTTAATAAAGACCAGACATAGTTTTAAATACGTTATTTTGAATTCAAGGACATTTCATGGAAACAAAACAATGAAAATATGAAAATGATTTCTTCTTGATACTCATAAAGAAAGTAAGTAAATGTATTTCATGCACTTCAAATCAATAAGATGTAATACATCAACATTAATGTGAACTTGCTAAACAAAATTCAACATAAAAACATTTTTTTTAATTGGATGAATGAACTTTGAGGTCAACAGTACGTGCCCCTTCACACATAACATAACATTTGGTGAAAAGAAGCAGAAACCGGAAGAAAATCCTAGAACAAAAAATGAAATGGGGAACTGTGAAATATTGCACCTGCTGTCGGGAGGGACACATGGTCGGACAGGCGTGCAGGGTACAGCGGCGATGGTTTCATGCACACACAAACACAGTACGAGTACGCAGAAAGCAGCGCACACAGAAAGTTTAAAAAACACCACAATTTATAACACTTAATTCCTGTTACAAAGCGCGGACATAGCCTCCGCTGTACACCACATGTCCACCAGGGAGTAATGAAATGACGTGGATTACTGTTCTCCCTTTTAAGTTTTAAAGTAGACCTTCACTGAAATAACTGTGGTCAGGTCTCAGAAAGAAATAGCTGATATGTATTTATAAGACCCTTGTGAATGCAGTAAAGTAAATCTGTAAGCCCAAATTTGTAATTCAGCGGAGAAATCTTCATTTAAAAATGACAAATTTGCAGCTAAAAGTTGGACCTCTGCGAAAACTGTTTGTACATCCGGGACATTGCCGTGACGTGAGGGAGAAGACGGAGCGCTAGTGCCTTCAGTCCGATTCCGCATTGAAATTGATTTTATCTGTTAGTAATGTTACTGTTATACACATCCTGGTTTCAACATCCAAAAGTAAGCTGCAATGAATGCGAGACACAGCTCTGCATGCTCAGATCAGCGGCGACATCGACAGCAGGCGATGTTCTTCCCCGACGCCTTGCTCTCATTGCCTCCGATGCGCTTACTGAGTCTGTGGGCTCGGTAAACGCCGCAGCGGGCCACTCACACTGCCCCCGTGTCTGCTGTGCAGAGCTGTGGCCAACTCCGGCACCACCTCCCTGTCTACTGAATGGAGGTGCGGCCAACTTGGCAACAAGTCCAGAGACTACACTCACTGTTTTGATGCGGAGCGCTCCGGCAGCCCGCAAGGACAGACTTGTTGCGGAAAAATCCGCAGCGCCGAACGGTCTCGGTAATCGGAGCCGCAGAGCTCCGTGGCGACTGAGAGAGGTTTGTATCTTTTTAATGACTTGGATTCTTTGCGGGTCCCACATCTGTACCCTGCAATGGTAACACCAGAGGCTAACGACAGTAGATTTTCAATGTGACACCACTTAATCAAATGGGCGTATGAAAACTCCCCAAAAATAATTTTCAAGCAAATATAAAAAAAAACATATACTCACTAACGTACCGCAAGACAATCTGAAGTTTTAAAAAAGTTGATCCTTCTGTATAAGACAATAAAAAGGTGCTTTTGTGAGAGATGCAAACGGACGTAATCCACAAATTACAGTTGGTGCATGCAATGCATGCTGGGATAGGGTCTTTTCCCTGACGTCTCGGCAGCGTCCCGGATGTGATGACAGTTTTGCGGAGGGCCAAATTTAGCTGTAAATTTGTCATTTTTACACAAAGATTCTCTGTTGAATGACAGATCTGGGCTTGCAGATTTACTTTACTACATTCATAAGGATCTTATGTGCAAATATAAGTCATTTTTTTGTCCAAAGATCTGACTGCATTTATTTCAATGCAGGTCTACTTTAAATGAATTACCTGATGCGCTCTTCTCATGAGGATCCGGCTGGCTCTTGTCTCATGAAGAGCCAGCTCCCGTGTCATGAAGAGACTGGCTCTCGCATCGTGAACACATCAGCTGGCATGGTATGTCCAGTGCATAGTGATCCACTGCAAATGTGATATGTATTTTAATTATTAGAAGGTGGGGAAATCCTGCAGATACAAGTGCCTCGCGGGGCCATCCTGGGAGGTGATTTTCTGCATGGCACGATATTCATCAGCATTGAAGTGTGCTGACGTGGTGGTGAGCTGAAGTGATATGATTTAATTTATTCCCACATGAGGACATCATGCTGACATCCGTGCTTCACGGTGAACTTATGCAATGTCATATTCTACCAGCCACTGCAGGTATTCTCCAGCTGTGACCTGTGAGCACAGACATTTGAACAGCTGCCAATCACAGGGACAGGCCCCCCTTTGTCTGCAGACATCGCTGCTGTGGGCAAAAAAAAAAAAAAAAAAACACAGACCATAAAACAACACCAATTTATAATATTTAATTCCTCTTATCAAGCGGACAATAAAAGTATGAACCTTCTGTTCCTCTGTATATGACTCATGGTCATAGACGTACAGTCATGAAATGACATGAATGAAGCAAGCAGTCTTATGTCTACATCTGCTGGCCTGGCGTGTCCAGGAAGTCCCACGTGTCCAGCGAGCAACGCGCAAAAGACACTGAGTCATGTGGACCAGGGCTCACACGCGGGTGATGTGACATTCAGATCACCAACTGAGTATACACAGGATCTGATGGTCCATTTCACCTGGCACAGCCTGTCGAGATGCGTGCTGTGGGGCCGCTGCATCCCGTTGCAAAGGCAATACATGTTTTTATATAAATACCTCTGGACACTCTTTGACAACTTATTGAGGTTCTCCTCTTACACAGATGAACTGCTCAAGAAATGTCACCGGAGACAGTACCTTCTTAGAAATCTGAAATCATTCAATGTAAACAAGGACATTCTCAATACATTTCATTATGCATTAACTGAAAATGTAATCACTTTCTCTTTCACTTGCAGGTTCCACTCCATCACCCTGCAAAACAGAAATTGTCTGCTATGGCCAAGGTTTGCTCTAAAATCATTGGGCAACCTGTTTGTCCTCTCACCTCATTATGTGATCAACTGACTGTTAAACTGCTCACAAAATACTACACGACTTCACCCATGTGCTTTCTTCGGCGTTTGAGTGGCTCCCTTCAGGACACATACTTCATTGTCCAGGCTGTTGGACCCAGAGCAGGAAGACAACCTTCATCTCCAGGGCTGTCCAGCTCCTAAATGCTGAACTTTAACCCTCTCATGACTCAAAACTGATGTTTGAAGCACACTTTAATTGTACTTTATTTAAAAGCACTTTATAATCCAGCACTTATAACTGTTGTGTGGGCCGCCCGAAGAGGAGGTACTGCTGGGCTCACCACCAGAGGGCGCCCTGCCTGTTGTCGGGTTTCAGGCATCAGAAGGCGCAGCTGCCTCTCAGGAGCTCCAGGAGCGCCAGTACTGACAGCTGTCAGTCATCAGCCATCATCACCACCACCCATAAAAGCCTGGGAGAATCATCAGAACTCTGCCGAGTTATCAGCTTACCCTTCAGGTAAACTACTCAGCCATTCTATGCCGTACGCACACATTTTTTCAGCAGAGCTTTTTGCAGTCATAACCTTTTGTACACTTGCAGCTTGTAGCCGGGTTTGTGGAAGTTGGAGGAGTTGGCGTCTCCATTCCTCACTTCAGACTTTGATTAAGTGATACATAAGGCACTGCATGTACTCTGTGTTCCTGTGTTTGGAGGTAAGTAAGTAAGTAAGTAAATTTTATTTATATAGCACCTTTCACAGACAAGAGCCACAAGGTGCTTCACAACATAAAAGCACAGTACACCACACAAAACATCAGACAATGGCCGAGACATAAAAATATAAAACATAACATAGGATCACAGAGCAGCCCAAAAGCTAAGCAAACACTTGAGTAAAAAAGAAAGTCTTAAGTTGGCTTTTAAAAGTATCGACAGAGTCCAGTGAGCGCAGAGAGAGCGGGAGACCATTCCAAAGCCTGGGAGCAACAGCCTGGAAGGATCGCTCTCCTCTGGTTGCAAAATGGGTGCGAGGAACCATCAACAGATTTTGGTCCACAGACCTCAAAGCCCTGGCAGGGGCATAAGGCTGGATGAGGTCACAGATATAGGGAGGCGCCTGGCCATGTAGAGCTCTAAAAGTTAAAAACAAAATTTTAAATTGATCCTGAAGGACACTGGCAGCCAATGAAGCTCCTTTAAAATTGGGGATATATGAGTCCTTCTGTTAGCTTGTGTCAGAATTCTTGCTGCAGAGTTCTGTACTAACTGCAGTCGACAAACTCCTTCTTGTTTAGACATGAAACAAACTGTTACAATAGTCTAAACGTGTTGACACAAAAGCATGAATAATAAGCTCTAAATCATTTCGAGACACCATTTTCCTGAGCTTAGAGATATTTCTTAATTGAAAGAAGCAATTCCTCGGCAGCTGTTTACAATGCTGTACCAACGGCATGTCTTTGTCAAAAATGACACCCAGGTTTCGAAGACATGATTTAGCAGACTGGCCCAGGGTACTGCTGAATACCTGGAATATGGCATCAGGGGCAATAACCAATGTCTCTGTTTTGTCTGCGTTAAGCTGAAGAAAGTTATTCGTTAGCCATTGTTTAATTTCCGCCAAACAATGGAGGAGGGAATCAAGCCTCTTAATCTCAGATGGCTTAAAGGAGCAGTAAAGCTGGATGTCATCCGCAAATAACTGGTAAGAGACATCAGTAAATCTTTGAATGATCCTACCTAAAGGGATCAAGTACAATAAAAACAAAATGGGGCCCAATACAGAACCCTGAGGGACTCCACATAACAGGTCTGCAGACTCTGACCTTATCTGGTTAGCAAAAATGCTAAAGCTGCGCCCAGACAGATATGAAAAAACCACAGAAGAACTGACCCCGACAGTCCGACATGATCCCTCAGTCTATTCAGCAGGACCTGGTGGTCAACAGTATCAAAGGCAGAGGACAAATCCAAAAGAACCAACACGGTGGATTTCCCAGCATCAGCAGACATCATAATGTCGCTGGACACTTTCAAAAGAGCCGTTTCCGTAGAGTGTTGTCTACGAAAACCGGACTGAAACCTGTCATGAATGTTATTCTGATCCAGGAAGAGTGTCAGTTGGTCTGAAACCACCCTCTGGAGGATCTTAGACAGGAATGGGAGCTTAGAAATAGGTCTAAAACTACTTAGCTCCATTTGCTTTAAACCTGGTTTTTTCAGTAGAGGCAACACTATGGCATGCTTAAAAGCACTGGGAAACACACCGGTGGAGAAAAAAAAGATTTACCATTCTAGTAATACACAGACCAATTACCTCAAATACTTTAATAAAGAGCCTGTAGGGAAGGATGTCCAATGAGCAAGAGGAAGGTTTCATCTTGCTCACCAATGCCGAAATATCAGCAAGTGTCACAGCCCTAAATGAAGACCAAATGCTGGGAGCAGGCTCAATAACAGTAGAAGTACCACACAGGGAGGGTGGAATTTTGTCAGTGAAAAAACTCAAAAAAGCATTGCTGTCAGCTTCAGAAAACACAGGAGTAACTGAAGCAGCAGGACATACAAGAGAGTTGATTGTATCAAACAACACTCTGGGATTCTTCTTATTCACAGACACCAGCTGACGCCATTTTGTTATATGATAGAACCAGCTCCCTGAGATGAAGCCTGTGAACCTCAAGTTTAGAGGATTTCCACAGGCGTTCAGCCCTCGACACAGTCTCTTAAGACTTAAGAGCTCTTCATTAATCCAAGGGCACTCATTTTTCTGTAAAGACCTGTTGTATTTGACAGGAGCCAACTGATCAAGAATAGTATCACAGTGTTGGTTAAAACACTGGATAAAATTGTCCATATCAAGAAAATCAGTGAACAAACAAGGATTAAACATAGAAGAAAATCTTTCTGCAGTTTCAGCAGTGATGATACGCCTCCGAGACTTAACTTCTAAGGGCTTCTGATCAGAGCTGGAATGCAGGTCAAATGAAACAAGACTATGGTCGCTCAAGTGGACATCTTTTATAGACATATTTAAAATGTCTAGGCCAAGTGTAAAAACTAAATCTAAAATGTGACCCTTTTGGTGAGTGGGCTCAGAAACATGTTGCACAAAATTAAAAGCTTCAGTCAACGATAAAAGCTCCATAGCAGAGCAAGATAACTTGTCATCAACATGAAGGTTAAAATCTCCAACAATTAAAACAGATTCCAACGTTATAATAGAGGATAAAAAGTCACTAAAATCCTTAAGAAAGGCAGTAGCAGGGCCTGGGGGGCGATAAACCAACACACAGAAAAATGGGTTTGAGAAACCCACCTTGACCAACTGTGATTCAAAGGAGGGAAAATCCTGTGACTGTACCCCTTTACAAACATAATCCTCTTTATAAACGATGGCAAGGCCCCCACCACGGCGACAGGGGCGGGGCTTCCCAAGGACACAGAACCCAGCAGGGCAGAGCTCATTTAAATGAAGAAATTCCTCTTCTCTCTGCCAAGTCTCCGAAAGGCACATTAAGTTCAACATTTCCGTTGATATAATATCATTCAGGGAAAATGATTTATTGGCGATTGAACGCACGTTCAATAAACCAAGGCGCAAGGTGGAAGACGTCACGTAGGCGCTGTCTGAGGCTCGCAATGGGATAGGACGAAGACAGTGGTCACGTGGACTCCAGCTGATCCGTGCAGGTGGAGACGTAAACACAGAAGTGCACAGTGGCGATGGAACTCTGCCACCAGGATACCAGCGCTGAGAAAAGTCTAGAAGACCCATACCTAACCGAACAGATGTGCCATCGCACACATCAAAGAGAGGAATGTGGTAGAGGAAGCGAGCCCGTCCTCGGCCACCGGTGCTGGCGCCCAAACGCGCCGCTGCACGCCTTCTCTTCACCTGGACACCAGCCCGCGAGCCTCTTCTCCTCTTATCCAAAAAGCCTTTTTTCCTCAGTCTCCTGCGGATCTTACACGGCGCCCGCAACAGCAGCGGATAATCAGGTGAGTCGGAGCCGATAGTTAGGGGCGGAGGAAACGCCTGGTTGAACCTGTCTCGTGAAGCAAATAGGCTCTCCATTGTCTCCTTGATATGAAACAAAGAGTCCCGAATGTAAGTCCATAAAGCCAAGACACCTCCATCTGCTAGTCGGGCTGCTAAAATAACAAATGTTGTAAAAGTGGCCATTAGTAACCAACACAACAGGAGCCGAGCGACGGCCACGCCAGTCACAGGCGCCATCTTGGAAAATGCTCCAAGTTTTTGAGGTGGAGGTGAGGTGGAGGTTTTTCCCTCAGAAAGGAACTGTATTTTTGCTGACTGTTTGCTGGGTGTACACACACCCACCTTTAACCTGTGTCTGTTCCTGCCAGCAGTACCGGATCTGACAGCTGGAAGTGGTGGCCACCTGGGGACTCGGGACTTGGCGGCTCTGGTGTGTTGCAGGTCTCCGTTGGTGGTGGAACCTCGTGGGTCTTGGCTCTTCTCTGGATAGGGCCTGCCCACGCGTCATCTTTTGTGTAGATTAATTGACAGACTAAAAGCATATTTTGGTGGTTGTGCACATTTGCAGAATAAATTGTTATTTATTCAGACTTCCTATTGGCTGTTCATTTACGCCCCCTGTCGTAGGTCCGTGTACTTCACTTTCCCAGCAATAACCTTTTTAGCTGTTGAATGGGGTTGCATGGTCTGTGTATTGTTGATGGTTTGTCTCCTGTGTGTATGTTATTTATTTATTTATTTTTAAAGTATTCCAAGCTGTCATGCTTGGCCCGGTTTGGGGTTTAGATCTAGACTCTCAGCTTAATTTTCTCTATGGTTTTCTGTTTTTTTTTTTCATAAGTGTACACTTTATCATGTTAGTCTCAATTGGTTCTGTTTATTGCTTTGCTTTGTTTAGTATTTAGTCACTGGTTTCATTCTTTATCTTATCATTTATTGTGCATTCATTCATTCTATAGTTGGTTATTGTATTTGTTCACTCATGGTCCTTTAAGTTACATAAGTCTTAGTTTTGTTCTGTTAATGACATTTGTTGTATAATGCTTAGTCAGAGGTTTTGTTATTATTAATCCTCAGTGTTGCTCATCAGATTATGTTCCATTTGTCGGTTATTGCATTATTCAGTAGTCAATGTGTTTGTTTTCTGTTCATCACTTATTCTCTGTTTAACCAATAGTTTGTTTTGCCATTTTTATTGTACTCACATTTCTGTACCAGTCAGTAACAGTTCCATTCTAGTTTTAGTTATATTCATTAGTGTTCTTGTTTTACCCGTTTTAACTTGTCATGTTAGTTCTTAGGTTTGCCCTTTTGTTTGCTCAAGTTAATTATTTGTCTTGAACACGTCACATTTCTCAGTTTTTCTGTCACTCACTTCTCTTGCTTTGCACCGCTTTGTTTTGCCCTTCCACACTCTCTTGCCTTTCTTTCCTCCTGTTTGTTCACTAAACCACACCTCTTTCCAGAACCTTCCACACACCTGCTTCACATTAGCCTGATTAGTTTGCTCGTTATTTAAACCCTCACTATTCCACAGCTCACTGCCTGATTGTTGACTTAGTTCACTTTCTCAACTCTCATTCTTGTCCTGTTTGCTCTTCAGTGTATTTTTGACCTTGCCTTTGCACTCCGACCTCCGCCTCGCCATTACCCAGAGCTCAGCCTGTTTTTGACTCTGCCTTGTTTTGCCTGCTTTATTCCCCAATGCCGTGTGTATGATCCCTGCCTGGTTTATGGACCAAGTCTCAGCCTGCACCATGTGTGCTACCTCTGCCAGTATGTCTGACTTCCTGTGTACCGAACCCTATGCCTGTTTAACAGATAAACCCTTATTTTATCTAAACCTATGCCTGAGAGTCTGCATTGGTCTCCTTCTGGTTCCTGTATCAAGCCTCCACCTGTCCTGACACAAGCTACTGCTGTGCCTTTTTTAAAATTGCCCCTTGGGGATAAATAAAGTGATTAGAATTGAATTGAATTGTATGTACAGTATTTTCCACGTGAGGACAGCAGGCACACACATGTGCCTCACAGTGGACAGATCTGAGGTCATGTCCTCACAACTGTACGTGTTCTCCAGCTGTGACGTCCAGGTCCAGAGATCTCAACAGCAACCCTAACCCTAACCCATCTGTTCATTCAGCCCACAGAACAAAGTGTCATTCTTCTTTTCTTTGCTTTGTGATTACCTATTTTAGTTATTTGTTATGTAATTGTATATGTAGTTATTGCAGTAATTATTTATATACCTGTCCTGGCTGTGGTCTCTGTTTTTTAATGTAACATTTCGTGTGCACTGAGCCGTCATTTCCATTGGTCAGTGTATGGCTGGGTAGTGATCAGCTGAGAGGTGCCTTGCTATGCTGTGATCATGTCTTACATACATATCAGCAGTTCATGCAAGTGAGGGGGAGTGAGGTGGTTGCAAACAAATGCATGCCACATGTATTGGGGGGAGCCAACACTCTAGCATGCCACATGTGTGTTGCTTGGCAATGCACACACTCGTGTGGTACTTAGACAATTTTCACAGCCAGCACGAATGTGGTCGTACTGCTGTCATACTATCATGCCAGAAGCACGAATAGCCCGCCTTTTCTAAGTGCCCAGCGAGCGGTGTTAGATGTTTGTGTGTGGCACCTGGAATTTTGCCCACACCTGGCGAGAGAGGGGTCGAATGAGCACTCCAGGGCACTCGCTGTCTTTTTCGGCCCGCTGAGGTGTGCCAATGGTTGTGCCTACAAGCTGTACAAAGTGTTTGAGGCGACTCCAATTTTTCATGAGTGGCATGCAATTCCTCCTTCATCTGCTAGTCAGCTTCAATCATGTTATGTTTGAAGGGGCCCTACAAGATGTCACAAGCATGATGAAAACAGCAACAAAAAGAGATATAAGTGCTGTTGCTTACATTTGCATACATGTCAACCTATAGGGATTGTCCGTAAATTATACAGATTTTTTCCAAGTTTCAGAGTCATACGGATGTACAAATAAAGTCTTACGGATATTCAGGGTTTGGTCTGCAGCGGCTCTGTAATCAACCGTTTCTGCAGCGTGACTCCACTTTGATGCGTGAACCATTGAAGCAATGCTTCGATCCACTAGTTTGTTGGTTCTTTGATTCGCTGCTCTTCAGAAACGGCAAGTCTGCTTCTTAACCCCTCTCAAAGCCATTAAAATACCGTGAGTCACTTTTGTGTGGATTCATGTCACTAAATGGGACTCTTATTGCAGTCAAGACATGAGAATCGTCCTCCGTTCCGCTGACATAGCTCCAAATGCTGCGTTGCTCTCTGCTGAGACACAGTCCGGTCGGAATTAGTAACTTCAAAATGAATTGCAGCTTTAAATAAAATGACACTTCTTACAAACGTTGTAATACAGACAAGAAACTACAATCCACTAAAATGTTTTTTTCCTCCCAAAATGAGATGTGCAGTATTCTTTATGAAATTACATCCTGATGTGAAGCCCAGCGAGCTGCAAGAGCTTAGCTCAGAGGTATGGATAGACGTTTATGCCCATAATGTCTGGAAGGAAATGGTTTTGACAAAAACTACAGATTTTGTTATTTCTATTTATGTCCAAGAGATCAAGGATCCACCATGTAGAGTTTATTATGTCCAAAGTTTAAGGATCCAGTGACCAATTTCATATTTATTTACTTTAATGTAGACCTGCATTGAAATAAATGTGGTCAGATTTCAGAAAGAAATAGCTGATATGTTGTTGTGTGGGCCGCTGAAGAGGAGGTACTGCTGGCCCACTACCACCAGAGGGCGCCCTGCTTGGAGTGCGGGCTCCAAGCACGAGAGGGCGCCAGATCCAGAGGAAGTGACAGCTGTCACTCATCACACCAGCTGTCACTCATCTACACCACTACTTAAGCCGGACTGCAACTCCACCTCCCCGCCGAGAAATCGACTACCGTGAGGTAAATTCTCTGCTGACTGACACATTGTGTTTAATCCAGTTCTCATTTGCAGCCTATTCCTGTGGACGGAGCCTTATCTGGGACTTCGGAGATTAACGACGACGACTGCGCCTTACTCTCTGGACAGATAAGTGGTTACACAGGCGTTGCACGAGTGTGTGATTCGGAGGTGGAGGTTCCCCCTCCTAACGGTGTACAGACCGAGGACCACTGAGTGTAAAGACTTACACTCATTCATCTTGTTTCTGCTTTTTGCCAGCAGTACCAGGGTCGACAGTCGAAGACAGAGGTCACCTGGGGATTCGGGACTTGGCGGCTCCGGTGTTCTTCAGGCCGTTGGTGGTGGAAGCCGTGTGGGACGCGGCCTCTCTCTCATCGAGGTCTCCTATCTTCGAGCCTGCCCACACGTCACCTGGTGTTAATTGACTTTGCAGATTTTGTGTATTTAGTTGTGTATTGTCACAACATTAAATTGTTACCTTTTGGCTTACTCATTGTCTGTTCCTTTGCGCCCCCTGTTGTGGGTCCGTGCTACGACACCTTCCCAACATATGTATTTATAAGACCCTTATGAATGCAGTAAAGTAAATCTGCAAGCCCAAATTTGTAATTCAGCGGAGAAATCTTCGTTTAAAAATGACAAATTTGCAGCTAAAATTTGGCCCTCAGCGAAAACTGTTTGTACATCTGGGTCATTGCAGTGACGTTCGGCAGAAGACAGAGAGCTCCCGCCTTCAGTCCGATCCCACATTGAAATTGATTTTATCTGTTAGTAATGTTACTGTTATACACATCCTGGTTTCAGCATCCAAAAGTAAGCTGCAATGAATGTGAGATACAGCTCTGTATGCTCAGATCAGCGGTGAGCAACATCGACAGCGGGCACCGTTCTTCCCCTTCTTCCTCGATCTCTGCCTCCGCTGCGCTTACTGAGTCGTGCTCGGTAACCGCCGAAGCGGGCCACTCACACCGCCCCCATGTCTGCTTTGCAGCCGGCATCACCTCTCTGTGTACTGAATGGAGGTGCAGCCAACTTGGCACAAGTCCAGAGACTACGCTCGCTGTTTTGATGCGGAACGGCCGGTAACACCTGTTGCTGCAAGGACAGACTTTCCGCAGAGCCGCACGTCTCGGTAATCAGAGCCGCAGAGCTCCGTGGCCGCTGAGAGAGGTTTATATCTTTTTAATGACTTGAATTCTTTGCGGGTCCCGCCTCCGTACCCCGCGAGGGTACCAGAGGCGAAAGACAGTAGATTTTCAATGCGACACCACTCAATCAAACGGGCGTATGAAAAAGTCCTCCAAAATAATTTTCAAGTACAAATAAAAGAAATGTGTACTCACCAAACGTGCCGCAAGACAATATGAAGTTTTAAAAAAAAGTAGATCCTTCCGTATAAGACAAGAAAAAGGTGCAGATACCAAATTGACATAAATCCACAAATTACAGTTGGCGCGCAATGCATGCTGGGAGAGGGGTCTTTTCCCTGACGTCTCAGCAGCGTCCCGGATGTGATGACAGTTTTCCGGAGGGCTAAATTTTAACTGTAATTTGTCATTTTTAAATGAAGATTTCTCCATTGAATGACAGATCTGGTTTTACTTTACTACATTCAGAAGGATCTTATGTGTAATATGTCATTTTTTGGTCCAAAGATCTGACTGCATTTATTTCAATGCAGGTCTACTTTAAGACTCATAAAATGTTGTTCAATTTCAATTTAATCAGCTTATAAAGCGCCAAATCACAACAAAATCCATCTCAAGGCACCTCGCATAGAACAGTTCAACATAAAATTTTTAATAAATAAATTAAAAAATTCAAATACATATTTAAAAACAGAAGTAAAATAATAAAACATAAAAAAAAAAACTATTCATAAGAAAGAGAATAAAAATAGGCTTTAAGTCTTGACTTAAAAAATTTCCACAGACTCGACTGCCTCACGTTCGCAGGAAGACTGTTCCACAAGCAGCGGTGCACGATAAGAAAAGCTCTTGACCTGCTGACACAGAAAACCTGTAAAGCCTACTTTTAGTACACAAAAATCACCAGAAGGTACCAATAAGGGAATCGGATCGATAAGCGAAATCGATAATGGTATGATATCAATAAAATCTTATTGATACCCATCCCTAAAACACAGGATCAAAAAAATCGAGGATCATGACATGCCGGTCTGCAACATCGACACTGACAAGGTGATTTTTGATACACTTGATGAAGTTCTGAGGTATGATTTATTTTGTTCATTATATTTGATTTATTTTTCATGATTTTATTAATGTAGTTCCATAGTGACACACAGTTCTTGTTTTCTGTAAAAAATACTAAATTGACACATTCAGTTCTATAAAATTCAGCTTGACGCATGAATACTAGATCTCTATTGTTTGAAATTCAACTGTGGATGAAATACTGACTTTAATGTCATTGTGGCAACTCATAATATGTAGACAAAAACCCAGTTATGTGATACCGCTACACGGTTGTGTGTACTGTAATAAAACTGATTTTGGTGTGATTTGGAGGCTATAAGGATTTTGTGTTGATTTTATGGATTTTCTCACTTGATTATACAGGTGGACCCTCAAAGGGGTTGACATGTATGCATTTGTAATTGACTCATAATTTCATCCAATATTTGATACAAGTTTAAAATGTAATTCTGTTGTACAGTGAATTAATTGGTAATGTTTGAATTACACAAAATAACATATTTTGTGAGTATATTCTGGTGCTTTTAGTGAGCTGTGACAGCAGACGAGCAAATGTCTCTCATGAGGCTCTGCTGTTCGACATTCAAAGTTCTGGTGATTAACATTTGAAACCAACATGGGCAGTCAAACAGACTTTCAGAAAACCCAAAAACCTTGTTTCTTGACAGACAAAATTTCTTTTACTTATAGAATGCAAATTAAAGTGTCTTCACGCCAATGTGAAACGCTAATGCAGAGTGCCGTTGCACTTTTGTCTTCAGGCTTCACTCTGCTTAATTTGTTAAAGTGTTTGTATTGTGTTCATGTATAAATAAAGCTCTCTTGATGTGCCTAAAGACCTGAATCTGAGAGAAAAAATGGACACATGAAATGAAACCCCATTTCAATGAACCGGAATGTGTCTTTGTTGACCTGAAGATATGGAGGAGGAAAAGTGCCAACATTTTAGAAAAAGGTACATCATCAAATAATTACTTAAATATGTCATTAATTAATTTAATTGGAATTAAATATATAAATGTGTGATTAAGTGTGTTATTAATTCATTAAAATGCCAATTGATTTAATGTAAAAAAACATATAATTATATCAATGGCAAAAACAAAATTATTTTGCTATTAATTCTTTTTTATGGTGCTTGTGTTGCAGTGCATCTTCAATTTATTTTACACAATCAAACTTGCTCATCAAAGTCAGTAAGTGGATATCTAGTTATATAAATATGTTAGTTTAAATGAGTCAACACCCCCGAGTCACACTAACTGTCAGAATGCTCGTAGCACGGGCCGAGGCGGAGGATTAGCAGCAATCTTCCATTCCAGCTTATTAATTAATCAAAACCCAGACAGAGCTTTAATTCATTTGAAAGCTTGACTCTTAGTCTTGTCCATCCAAGTTGGAAGTCCCAAAAACCAGTTTATTTGTTATTATCTATCGTCCACCTGGTCGTTACTGTGAGTTTCTCTGTGAATTTTCAGACCTTTTGTCTGATTTAGTGCTTAGCTCAGATAAGAAAATTATAGTGGGCGATTTAACATCCACACAGATGCTGAGAATGACAGCCCAACACTGCATTTAATCTATTATTAGACTCTATTGGCTTTGCTCAAAAAGTAAATGAGTCCACCCACCACTTTAATCATATCTTAGATCTTGTTCTGACTTATGGTATGGAAATAGAAGACTTAACAGTATTCCCTGAAAACTCCCTTCTGTCTGATCATTTCTTAACATTACATTTACTCTGATGGACTACCCTGCAGTGGGGAATAAGTTTCATTACACTAGAAGTCTTTCAGAAAAGCGCTGTAACTAGGTTTAAGGATATGATTCCTTCTTTATGTTCTCTAATGCCATATACCAACACAGTGCAGAGTAGCTACCTAAACTCTGTAAGTGAGATAGAGTATCTCGTCAATAGTTTTACATCCTCATTGAAGACAACTTGGATGCTGTAGCTCCTCTAAAAAAGAGAGCTTTAAATCAGAAGTGCCTGACTCCGTGGTATAACTCACAAACTCGTAGCTTAAAGCAGATAACCATAAGTTGGAGAGGAAATGGCGTCTCACTAATTTAGAAGATCTTCACTTAGCCTGGAAAAAGCCTGTTGCTCTATAAAAAGCCCTCCGTAAGCTAGGACATCTTACTACTCATCACTAATTGAAGAAAATAAGAACAACCCCAGGTTTCTTTTCAGCACTGTAGCCAGGCTGACAAAGAGTCAGAGCTCTATTGAGCTGAGTATTCCATTAACTTTAACTAGTAATGACTTCATGACTTTCTTTGCTAACAAAATTTTAACTATTAGAGAAAAAATTACTCATAATCATCCCAAAGACGTATCGTTATCTTTGGCTGCTTTCAGTGATGGCGGTATTTGGTTAGATTCTTTCTCTCTGATTGTTCTGTCTGAGTTATTTTCATTAGTTACTTCATCCAAACCATCAACATGTTTATTAGACCCCATTCCTACCAGGCTGCTCAAGGAAGCCCTCCATTATTTAATGCTTCGATCTTAAATATGATCAATCTATCTTTGTTAGTTGGCTATGTACCACAGGCTTTTAAGGTGGCAGTAATTAAACCATTACTTAAAAAGCCATCACTTGACCCAGCTATCTTAGCTAATTATAGGCCAATCTCCAACCTTCCTTTTCTCTCAAAAATTCTTGAAAGGGTAGTTGTAAAACAGCTAACTGATCATCTGCAGAGGAATGGTCTATTTGAAGAGTTTCAGTCAGGTTTTAGAATTCATCATAGTACAGAAACAGCATTAGTGAAGGTTACAAATGATCTTCTTATGGCCTCGGACAGTGGACTCATCTCTGTGCTTGTTCTGTTAGACCTCAGTGCTGCTTTTGATACTGTTGACCATAAAATGTTATTACAGAGATTAGAGCATGCCATAGGTATTAAAGGCACTGCGCTGCGGTGGTTTGAATCATATTTGTCTAATAGATTACAATTGTTCATGTAAATGGGGAATCTTCTTCACAGACTAAAGTTAATTATGGAGTTCCACAAGGTTCTGTGCTAGGACCAATTTTATTCACTTTATACATGCTTCCCTTAGGCAGTATTATAGACGGTATTGCTTAAATTTTCATTGTTACGCAGATGATACCCAGCTTTATCTATCCATGAAGCCAGAGGACACACACCAATTAGCTAAACTGCAGGATTGTCTTACAGACATAAAGACATGGATGACCTCTAATTTCCTGCTTTTAAACTCAGATAAAACTGAAGTTATTGTACTTGGCCCCACAAATCTTAGAAACATGGTGTCTAACCAGATCCTTACTCTGGATGGCATTACCTGACCTCTAGTAATACTGTGAGAAATCTTGGAGTCATTTTTGATCAGGATATGTCATTCAAAGCGCATATTAAACAAATATGTAGGACTGCTTTTTTGCATTTACACAATATCTCTAAAATCAGAAAGGTCTTGTCTCAGAGTGATGCTGACAAACTAATTCATGCATTTATTTCCTCTAGGCTGGACTATTGTAATTCATTATTATCAGGTTGTCCTAAAGTTCCCTAAAAAGCCTTCAGTTAATTCAAAATGCTGCAGCTAGAGTACTGACGGGGACTAGAAGGAGAGAGCATATCTCACCCATATTGGCCTCTCTTCATTGGCTTCCTGTTAATTCTAGAATAGAATTTAAAATTCTTCTTCTTACTTATAAGGTTTTGAATAATCAGGTCCCATCTTATCTTAGGGACCTCGTAGTACCATATCACCCCAATAGAGCGCTTCGCTCTCAGACTGCAGGCTTACTTGTAGTTCCTAGGGTTTGTAAGAGTAGAATGGGAGGCAGAGCCTTCAGCTTTCAGGCTCCTCTCCTGTGGAAACCAGCTCCCAATTCAGATCAGGGAGACGGACACCCTCTCTACTTTTAAGATTAGGCTTAAAACTTTCCTTTTTGCTAAAGCTTATAGTTAGGGCTGGATCAGGTGACCCTGAACCATCCCTTAGTTATGCTGCTATAGACGTAGACTGCTGGGGGGTTCCCATGATGCACTGTTTCTTTCTCTTTTTGCTCTGTATGCACCACTCTGCATTTAATCATTAGTGATCGATCTCTGCTCCCCTCCACAGCATGTCTTTTTCCTGGTTCTCTCCCTCAGCCCCAACCAGTCCCAGCAGAAGACTGCCCCTCCCTGAGCCTGGTTCTGCTGGAGGTTTCTTCCTGTTAAAAGGGAGTTTTTCCTTCCCACTGTAGCCAAGTGCTTGCTCACAGGGGGTCGTTTTGACCGTTGGGGTTTTACATAATTATTGTATGGCCTTGCCTTACAATATAAAGTGCCTTGGGGCAACTGTTTGTTGTGATTTGGCGCTATATAAAAAAATTGATTGATTGATTGATTGATATCTAACACCTAATTGCTACCCTGCACATCAAGTCAAGGTAAACTGATTCCAGATAATGGACTGATGCAGAGCTAGAAAACACATTCCTATACACTGGGTGGTGCTATTCACCTATACATTGGTTTAGATACAAAGCTTTATTTGCAACCACTATCTACAGCACTGTGCTCGTAGAGTGCAAACACCCGACCAACATTACTTTCCAGTTACACAAATTTTTACCTTGGAAAGTCTTTCAATGTCAAACTCCTTTTAGACGTGTCTTTTTATAAGCTAAAATATAGATCAAATGGGTTTTCATTGTTAAAATCAAGCTAGTGCATTGACTGTGGGGATCCACGGGCTCTAGATTGGGTAGCTGACATTTTTTCAATGGTGGCAATACATTATGCAATGTTTCAATAATGAGTTGGAATGGTGTGTGAGCCCAGAATGTTTTTAGAACCTTAGACCTCAACATGAATTTACAAATTGTTTAGGCTTTTGTTAGCATATACACAGTATTATTAATATTATTATTATTATTATTATTATTTCTCTCCCCCTCTAGATGCCACCTTATCGTGGTGGGGGAGTTTGCGTAGCGAGCGCCTGGTGGTCGGGCCTTAGCCGATGGGGCCCGGCCGGGCTCAGCCCGAAAGAGCGACGTTGGCCCGCCCTCCTGTGGGTTCACCACCTGCAGAGGGGGCCATAGGGGTTGGGTGCAGAGAGGATTGGGTGGCGGTTGAGGGCGGGTGGCCCGGCGGCCTGGTCTGCGCTCACAGTCCCTGGCTGTTGGGACGTGGAATGTCACCTCAGTGGGGGGGGGGGGGGGGGGGGGGGGGGGGGGGGGGGGGAGACTGAGCTTGTGCGGGAGGTTGAGAGATACTGACTAGAGATAGTCGGGCTCACCTCCACGCACAGCTTGGGCTCTGGTACCCAACTCCTGGAGAGGGGCTGGACGCTCCACTTTTCTAGCATTGCCCACGGGGAGAGGTGGAGAGCTGGGATCGCATTGCTTATTGCTCCCCAGCTCAGTCGTCATGTGTTGGAGTTCACTCTGGTGAATGAGAGGGTCGCGTCCCTACGACTTCAGGTCGGGGACAGGTCTCTCACTGTTGTCTCGACCTACGGGCCGAGCAGCAGTGTAGAGTACCCGACCTTCTTGGAGTCCCTGGGAGGGGTACTAGATAGCGCTCCGACTGCGGACTCCATTGTTCTCCTGGGGGATTTCAACGCCCACGGGGGCGGCGACAGTGAGACCTGGAGGGGGTGATCGGGAAGCACGGCCCTCCGGATCTGACCCCGAGTGGTGTTCAGTTGTTGGACTTCTGTGCTAATCACCCAGCTATCTTAGCTAATATAGGCCAGTCTCCAACCTTCCTTTTCTCTCAAAAATTCTTGAAAGGGTAGTTGTAAAACAGCTAAACTGATCATCTGCAGAGGAACTGGTCTATTTGAAGAGTTTCAGTCAGGTTTTAGAATGCATCATAGTACAGAAACAGCATTAGTGAAGGTTACAATGATCTTGTATGGCCTCAGACAGTGGACTCATCTCTGTGCTTGTTCTGTTAGACCTCAGTGCTGCTTTTGATACTGCTGACCATAAAATTTTATTACAGAGATTAGAGCATGCCATAGGTATTAAAGGCACTGCGCTGCAGTGGTTTGAATCATATTTATCTAATAGATTGCAATTTGTTCATGTAAATGGGGAGTCATCTTCACAGACTAAGGTTAATTATGGAGTTCCACAAGGTTCTGTGGTAGGACCAATTTTATTCACTTTATACATGCTTCCCTTAGGCAGTATTATTAAAAAGCATTAAATTTTCATTGTTACGCAAATGATACCCAGCTTTATCTATCCATGAAGCCAGAGGACACACACCGATTAGTTAAACTGCAGGAATGTCTTACAGACATAAAGACATGGATGACCTCTAATTTCCTGCTTTTAAATTCAGATAAAACTGAAGTTATTGTACTTGGCCCCACAAATCTTAGAAACATGGTGTCTAACAAGATGCTTACTCTGGATGGCATTACCCTGACCTCTAGTAGGACTGTGAGAAATCTTGGCGTCATTTTTGATCAGGATATGTCCTTCAATGTGCATATTAAGCAAATATGTAGCACTGCTTTTTTGCATTTGCGCAATATCTCTAAAATTAGAAAGGTCTTGTCTCAGAGTGATGCTGAAAAACTAATTCATGCATTTATGTCCTCTAGGCTGGACTATTGAAATTCATTATTATCAGGTTGTCCTAAAGTTCCCTTGAAAGCCTTCAGTTAATTCAAAATGCTGCAGCTAGAGTACTGACAGGGACTAGAAGGAGAGAGCATATCTCACCCATATTGGCCTCTCTTCATTGGCTTCCTGTTAATTCAAGAATAGAATTTAAAATTCTTCTTCTTACTTATAAGGTTTTGAATAATCAGGTCCCATCTTATTTTAGGGACCTTATAGTACCATATCACCCCAATAGAGCGCTTCGCTCTCAGACTGCAGGCTTACTTGTAATTCCTAGGGTTTGTAAGAGTAGAATGGGAGGCAGAGCCTTCAGCTTTCAGGCTCCTCTCCTGTGGAACCAGCTCCCAATTCAGATCAGGGAGACATACACCCTCTCTACTTTTAAGATTAGGCTTAAAACTTTCCTTTTTGCTAAAGCTTATAGTTAGGGCTGGATCAGGTGACCCTGAACCATCCCTTAGTTATGCTGCTATAGACTTAGACTGCTGGGGGGTTCCCATGATGCAATGAGTGTTTCTTTCTCTTTTTTCTCTGTATGCACCACTCTGCATTTAATCATTAGTGATTGATCTCTGCTCTCTTCCACAGCATGTCTTTTTCCTGGTTCTCTCCCTCAGCCCCAACCAGTCCCAGCAGAAGACTGCCCCTCCCTGAGCCTGGTTCTGCTGGAGGTTTCTTCCTGTTAAAAGGGAGTTTTTCCTTCCACTGTCGCCAGTGCTTGCTCACAGGGGGTCGTCGGATCTGTGCAGCATCTGCAGTGATGTAGTCGTTGTGTCAGACTGTCATGGTGAAAATAGCTGAGTAGGGGGGCAAAGCTCTCAATTTACCGATCGATCTACGTTCTGATCCTCACCTATGGTCATGAGATTTGGCTCATGACCGAAAAAACGAGATCGCGAGTACAAGCGGCCGAGATGAGTTTCCTTCGCAGGGTGGCTGGGCGCTCCCTTAAAGAGAGGGCGAGGAGCTCGGTCACTCGGGAGGAGCTCAGAGTCGAGCCACTGCTCCTCCATGTCGAAAGGAGCCAGTTGAGGTGGCTCAGGCATCTTTTCCGGATGCCCCCTGGACGCCTTGCTGGAGAGGTGTTCCTGGCACGTCCCATCGGGAGGAGGCCCCGGGGAAGACCCAGAACATGGTAGAGGGACTACGTCTCTCGGCTGGCTTGGGAATGCCTTGGGGTTCCCCCGGAGGAGCTGGGGGAGGTGTGTGTGGATCGGGAGGTCTGGGCGGCTTTGCTTGAACTGCTGCCCCCGTGACTCGACTCCGGATAAAGAGGAAGAAAATGGATGGATGGATTATTATTTCTACTTCTGTTTTGTCATTTGATTCTTAAATGTACCACAGTGGAATTAAGTGTTTTCAAGTTCTTGTGTCATCCACATATTTTTTACGGATTTACAATAAGATTATGTACTTACACTTACTACAACCCTAATTCCAGTGAAGTTGGGGCGTTGTGTAAAATGTAAATAAAAACAGAATACAATGATTTGCAAATCCTCTTCAACCTATATTCAACTGAATACACCACAAAGACAAGATATTTAATGTTCAGACTGATAGACTTTATTGGTTTTGTGCAAATATTTGTTCATTTTGAAATGGATGCCTGCAACACATTTCAAAAACATTGGGATGGGACAACAAAAGACTGGGAAAGTTGATGAACGCTCAAAGCACACCTATTTGGAAACAGGTGAGTGTCATGATTGGGCATAAAAGGAGCATCCCCAAAAGGCTCAGCCATTCACAAGCAAAGATGGGGCAAGGATCACCACTTTGTAAACAACTGCATGAAAAAATAGTCCATCCGTTTAAGAACAATGATTCTCAACGTTCAGTTGCAAGGAATTTAGGGATTCCATCATCTGCAGTCCATAATATAATCAGAGGATTCAGAGAAACTTTCTACACATAAGCGGCAAGGCCAAAAACCAACATTGAATGCCCATGACCTTCGATCCCTCAGGCAGCACTGCATTAAAAACCGACATCTGTCATGCTTCTGTCCTATTGGGTTCCTGTCTTTGTTTCCTTTTCTTTTCCTTCAGTTTAGCCCATTCTTGACTTTGTTTGTTTGCTTGGCCACTTGTATATTTCTTGTCTGTTTCTGATAAGTCATGTTTATGTATTATTCTGTGTTCCTAGTCTTGGTTCTCATGCATTGCATTTTTGGTTAAGTCTTTAATTGCTTTTGTTTGTCACTCGTTTCATTCTTGGTCATCTTTTATTTTATTGTATGTTGCTTTGGCTTTTCACATTCGTCACATCATGTTTAGTCACAGGTTTTGCTTATTTTTCATCTTCAGTGTTTAGTATTGGATTGTGTTATTTATGATTGATTTCCTATTGGTATTTTGCATTGTCATTGCACTCATTTCTATTTTATTCAGTGTCAGCTCTGTTCCAGTTCTGTGTTTATTTTTATTGATCTCCTGGTTTTCCACTTTGCTTAGTCACATTCTCTCCTGGTTTTTTCCCCTTTTGCTTTGCTCACATTTATTATTTTCTGCCTTTGGCACGTCTCGTTTTTCTCTGTTGATCTTCCAGTCACTTAGTTCTTTTGGTTTGCTTGCATTGCATTTTCTTTCATTCTTTGCACCTGTTCCTCATCTGCCAGCCACACCCCCCTTTCCAAATCCTTCGTCCTCACGTGCACCTTGTTTTCCTGTCACCGCCTTCTTTATTTAAACTGCGTCTGTTCATTCCCTCACTGCTCGTTTGTCGATGATGCTCATCACTTACCAGCGCTTTGTCTTGTTTAGTTTTTGCTCTTGCCGTGTTTTGATTCTGCTCTGTTTACTTGACTCTGTTTTTGCCTCTGCTCGGAAAACCCAGTTTGTTCGTGTACAGACCCTGCTAGTTTTTGACCACGTCCTCTGTTTCGTCCTTGTCTGGTACTTTTGCTCCGCGGACTGTCTTCCTGTTGCCGAACCCCTGCTTGTAATAAAGACCATCCTTTTTACTCACACGTCCAGTTTGAGAGCCTGCATTTGTGTACCGCCTCTGTGTGTGCCTCCGCTCAGCCTGACAACATCATTGTGTAAAGGATCTTACCGCATGGGCTCATGAACACTTCAGAAAACCATTGTCAGGTAACAGTTCATCACATCTACAAGTGCAAGTTAAAACTCTACCATGCAAAGCGAAAGCCATACATCAACAACATCCAGAAATGCCGCTACCTTCACTCGGCCCAAGCTCATTTGAAATGGACAGACACAAAGTGGAAAAGTGTGCTGTGGTCTGATGAGTCCACATTTCAAATTGTTTTTGGAAATCATGGATGTCATGTCCTCCGGACAAAAGAGGAAAAAGACCATACAGATTGTTACCAGTGCAAAGTTCAAAAGCCAGCATCTGTGGTGGTATGGGGGTGTGTTAGTGCCCATGACATGGACAACTTACACATCTGTGATGGCACCATCAATGCTAAAAGGTACATCCAGGTTTTGGAGCAACACATGCTGCCATCCAAGCAACGTCTTTTTCAGGGACGTCCCTGCTTATTTCAGCAAGACAATGGCAAGCCACATTCTGCAAGTGTTACAACAACGTCGCTTTGTAGTAAAACAGCGCGGGTACTAGACTGGCCTGCTTGCAGTCCAGACCTGTCGCCCATTGAAAATGTGTGGTGCATTATGAAGTGCAAAGCACAACAACGGAGACCCTGGACTGTTGAAAAACTGAAGTCGTACATCAAGCAAGAATGGGAAAGAATTCCACAGACAAAGCTTCAACAATTAGTGTCAGTGTTCAGTTTTGGCTGTTCATCCTTAACAAAACAAACCAAAAAAAAAACAAACAAACATCAGCATACCAAATGGCAAATATCAGCTCTCCACAGTTTGTGCATGATCAAAATTAAATGCATGCGCATGCATGCACATGCACGCACAGCTTTTAATCTTTCTGCATTCTGCTGTAAACAGTTGCTTTTAAGTTGACAAAAAGAGACAGTGGCAAAATACATTAAAAGCACTACATAATTCACTTATGTTACCAATATGACACTGAAATCACTCATGGTAAAAACAACATAACACTTAACTAAACTGAATAAACCAGTTGAAGTACAAAAACACAATAAATCCATAACACTAACAACACTGATAAACAACATTTAAAACTCAGAACCAGAAACTCCCATGGTGCATTGCACCACAATGTCCATTGTTTACTGGTTAGCTACAATCACTAATTTTGCCAAAAAAAATGTTCTATCAACTTTTCGTTTTCACTGTGTCTATCCTTGACCAAAAATAAATAAGCATGCCAAAAGCAAATGTTATCGCTCCCCGCTTTTCCGTGATTGAAGCCATACACACTAGGGTTGAGCCGGAAACTTGTTTCAGGATGAGTATCTGGTATGGATAAAGCATTTTTGATAAACACAAGCATGATCCGAGTAAAACTCGTCAATTTCTGTGCTCGTGCTGAAGGAAAATCCTGATTGGCTAACTGACTGTCTTTATGCTCTGTGATTGGCCAGTCACACACAGTGCCCGCCCCTCCCTATACAGAGATGTCTCTGCAGCCTCTGACCATACACAGACACACACACACAGGATCTGCTCTCTCTCTGCTTGGATTGACTCTACCTCACGTTGCTGTGTCAGTACTCCTTAAGTTTCCTTCAGTTCGCCTTTGTTTTGGTTTGTATGGTATTTAAAGTTACTTGGTGAACTTGTTTCATAACGTACAAGGTGCATTTGACAAGTCAGAGCTGAAAACGGCTTGTGTAGTGTCACTCACTGCCTCCACTCCGTTTCTTTGCTGGCTGGTGATATAAAGTCAGTTAGAAAACTTTGCTTGTACTGAACGTGGTGCTTTTGAGAAGAATACAGTGAACAATGTTGACATATTATTCCCTGTTTGCAATCACTGAGTGTTTGCATGAATCACCAAGTTCACACAGATCATTAAAAAATAAAGTCTTAGAACAACCTCTCTGTCCCCCTCTCACTCAGTCACACACATGCACACAGACACCTTAATCAAAATGCCAAGAACATTAGGTAGTAAAAATAAATAATTGAAAAAGAAATCACAGTTTGATCATAAAATTTAAAAAAAGATAAAAAAAAAGTTGTGTTGAGTATGACAACTCTTGTTCATGCATACTTAGTAGTTCATAATTTCCTACTACATTGAATCTCAATTCTGAGGCTGTTCTGTTACTCATTCATACCCTTAAGAATGTTCATGTTCTGAGTTCATAAGAAAAAAAAATTGTTCTGTAAAACAGTGAACTTAGGTGATAGTCAGTGCCAGTCTGCACCTCACTTTGAAATATGAGAGTGAAGGGTTTGATTAAGATAAAATGTACAATATATATTAAATGGAGTTTTCAATGTTAAATTTTGAAGGCCACAAAATCTGTAATCTGGATCATATCCAGATTGGAATATAGATGACTAGTCTGTGCTTTATGGTCAGCTGCTCTGCTCTGTGTCAGCCTGATCTCAGAAGCTAAGCAGAGCAGGGTCTGGTTAGTACTTGGATGGGAGACCTCTTTGGAACACCAATGGCTGTGTGTGTTTCTCCAGGTAAAACTGGAGTTGCGTCAGGAAGGGCATCCAGCGTGAAACTTGTGCCAATTACCAATGCGGATCTAGCTGTATCCGCTGTGGCGACCCCGAACAAAACTGGGAGCAGCCGAATGAACAACAGTCTGTGCTTTATGGTAATGGAGAGGGAGGCACAGTAAATGGCATTATTTATGAGGCCATCTGCAGATGGAAAGAAGTTGTTTTTTTTTTGTGTCTTGAGGTTTTGGTCCTGATGGACCTCAGCCTCCTGCCAGAGAGAAGGGTGACAAAATGTTTGAGTCCTGCGTGGGAAGGATCAGCCAGAATCGTCCTCACCTCAGCACCCTGGAGACATAAAGGTCTTGTAGGGATGGCAGACTGCAGTTGATCACCTTCTCTACTGCATGGATGATATGCTGCAGTCTGTTCCTGTCTTTAGCAATGGCATGAGCGTACTAGATGGTGATGGAAGAGGAAGGAATGGGCCCAATCATGGCAAGTTCACCATCTTTTTATTTGGAAGATTGATCTTCCTCAGCATCCAGAAAAAGTACATCCTCTGCTGTGCTGTCTGATGAGAGACCTGACATTCAGTTCTCACTTGAGGTCCTGGGTGCTGGTGATCCCCAGGTAGTGGAAGGACTCCACAATAGTGACAAAGGAGTCACACAGGGTGACGGGGGTGGGCAAGACTATGGTCTTTTAAAGTCAACAGCATGTCCACTGTTTAAAGGGTGTTAAAGTTGAAAATGTTCTGTCTGCACCATGCCGCAAGGTGATTGATCTCAAGTCTGCGTGCAGACTCGTGCCCAGCATAAAAGAGTCCAATGAGGTTCATATCATCTGCAAACTTCAGGAGCTTCACAGACTTGTTGACTGTGACTGGAGGTCCAGCTGTTGGTGTACATGGAGAAGAGTAGAGGAGAAAGAACACAGCCTTGGGGGGATCCGGTGCTGATGGACCGTGTGTTGGACATGTATCCTCCCAACTTTGCATGCTGCCTCCTATTAGAAAGGAAGTCAGTGATCCAACTGCAGGTGAGAGTCAGGGATGGTCAAGCTGAGTGAGCTTGTAATGCAGACCTGTTGGCTCTGTCGGTGAACTTCAGAGGATCCAGCAGTGTGTCAGAGATGGCCTTGAGGTGTATGAGGACAAGATGCTCAAAGGTCTTCACCACCACAGAGTTCAGGGCAAAAGATCTGTAGTCTACCCAGTCAGCATGTGGTGTGCTGAAGGACACCACATCATGTGGACTATAACTCACGTGGTGACATTTGCCTTGCCAACTGCCCGTTCACATGACCAGATATTTCACATGGGGCAACCTGGTTAATGCTGATGGTGTTTGCAGTGCACACTGAGGTGTAGCTGAACACGTTCCAAAGGTGATATGTTTTTATTTTTTACCATGTCATGAGACCATGCCGACAAATGTGCATCGCAGTGGCATGTTGAGAGGTGATGTTCTTCATGGCATGATATGTGTTCTCCAGCTGTGAGTAGCGATGACACAGTGGTCAGCTGCGACATGATGACTGGACTGCCGGTGACTCGCCCACCTGTCTTGAGCAGCAAAGCACTAACATGAATGGGCTAACCGCTCCAGGATGTGGGGTGAATGAGCTGCCCACACTGTCAGTCAGGCTGTCACATAATGGATGGACCATGTGGACGTTGTGATCACATGTAACATGAGGCACAGTGGGCTGATGAATAGAGGTGGGCGGTACCGGGAATTTTGGTATTGATCCGATACCAAGTAAATACAGGCCCAGTATCGTTGATATTGATAAGATACCGTTTCATATTTAAGCTTCATAGATCCAAAGGATCCAAAAGACCTAGGATAGAATTTCACCAAACATTGTACGTGACAACAAAATACTTTATTATCACAATCAACATTTTTGTTTAAAAAATATCACTCAACACAACTTAAAACAAAATCTCCTGAGGTAGAGGAGAGCGCTGAGTGGGCGGACCAGGTTGAGCCTACCTGCATGGCTGTTGGCTGGAGCCACTGAGCCACGTGACGGCGCAACAACAAAGGACTGGGGGGGGTACTCTGTTCCATGTTGTGTGACACAGCACAGCGCTGCTCTTACAGACAGAGAGTAGACTTTGATGAATCTGCGTGCATAGCAGTCAGTGTGTGCGGGAGAGAATTGGTATCGATATTATTGATATTAGGATCGATCCGCCCACCTCTACTAATGAGCTATTTTTATTTTTTACCATCTCATGAGAGCCTGCCCACATATGTGCATCATGGTGGCGTGTTGAGAGGTGATCTCCAGCTGTGAGTAGTGATTATGCAGTGATAAGCTGTGACATGATGATCGCCTTGGTGACCACGTGTGATCATCTGACGGCGTCAGTGCACCCGGATATGGTGGCAGTATCTGACTGTTGTGTGGTTGTGCCTGGGCCATGATCATCAGTGATCACGTGTCACATGATGTGGCTGTCTGGGTGGATGGCGTGCTGGTGCTGTGACACACAGCTGGAGTTTTATTTTTATCTCAGACAGCTATCCAGATGTGCGTGCTGCACTGGACAGCGATTGCACTCCAGCCACTGTTCAAGCCTTCAACACCTCAGCCACACCTCGACAATGTTGGACCATGGGGTGGGAGCGATGACACACTCACACACCATTCCGTTGCCTGGGGTGGGGTTGGGAGGGGGCACAACACACTCACATGCCATTTATGTAGCTGGGGGGATGACACACTCGCATGCCATTTATGTAGCTGGGGGCACAACACACTCACATGCCATTTATGTAGCTGGGGGCACAACACACTCACATGCCATTTATGTAGCTGGGGGGATGACACACTCGCATGCCATTTGTGTTGCTTGGGTGTGGACATGACGCACTGACCACCCTTTGAGCTTCTGCCACCTGGACTGCAGCTTGAAGTTGTGGCCTGTGCTCTACTTGCATGCTGGCAGTGCAAATGCTCCACCATGAGTGGTGGAGCATTTGGACCACCACCCCACGAGTGGTGTTGGATGTTCATGGGTGGCACCTGGACTCAGCTGAGAGTGGGTCAATACTTGCCCAACATTCACTGCCATTTGGCCTATGGTCTGAAGGCTGGCAGTATTCAGCCAGGGTTCAAAGTGGCCGATGATTCTGTGCAGCCCCTCGGCCGCAGCAAGATTGGTCCAAGCTGCAGTCGACATGTCATGCGAATGTAGCGAGTACGATCAGATGGGAGTGCGACCTCATCTTGTCCACTCTTCAAATGTGTTTGAGGTGCGAGTCACATACTAATGTGACTAATTAGTGACTAATTTCCTGGTTCTCTCCCTCAGCCCCAACCAGTCCCAGCAGAAGACTGCCCCTCCCTGAGCCTGGTTCTGCTGGAGGTTTCTTCCTTCCTGTTAAAAGGGAGTTTTTCCTTCCTACTGTAGCCAAGTGCTTGCTCACAGGGGGTCGTTTTGACCATTGGGGTTTTACATAATTATTGTATGGCCTTGCCTTACAATATAAAGCGCCTTGGGGCAACTGTTTGTTGTGATTTGGCGCTATATAAAAAAATTGATTGATTGATTGATAGAGTGCAAGTGCTGTGGCTGAATGGATGTGGCAATTGCAGTATGAGGTGTTCGAGGCGGCTGCGAATTTTCACGAGTGGCATTTGAATCCTTCTTCGTGTGCCATTCGGCCTCAAATGTGCTATGTGTGAAGGGGCCATTTGACAAAGACTCTCCAGTTAGGAACCTTAAAATTACTTGTGCCACTGTCTTTTGTTTTTGTTTGTTTAAAGTGAAATGACTATGACTTTGCAGAAGACATTTTGGTACTGCTTCATAAAACTGGGCCCTGGATGTAGTCAGTGACATGAGACTCGTGTCTCAGTCAGGCCTTATGTCTATAAATCTCCATGTGGTTCTCTGGAAAATTTGCTGTTTCCAAGCTGTTACTCTTCACACTGCATTCACCACTGAATGCAATGAGGAATCAAACTAATAAATGGCTCACAAATGTGACTCAATCCAGATGTTGGAGGTTGTGGAAAAGTAGGACAGGGACAATAACTTTTCTGTACATTCCCCACATTAAGAATAAATCTGGGCTACTGCTGTTTTTTTTTTTAATTGCTTATGCCTTAGGACAACATCATGAAAGTCAACCAAGCTGAGTGGCAGCATGTTCTTAACAATGCAGCTTGTGACTGCATGGGCTGTGGAATGTAATATATATATATATATATATATATATATATATATATATATATATATATATATATATATATATATATATATATATATATATATATATATATGTTTGTTTTTGTCATAAAGCATTGTTGAATAGAACCTCTCCATCGTGCACAGCCTGTGGGTTGTTTCTAGAGATGCAGTAGCAGCAGATGTAGGTCATGGCTGATGACACACTTTGTACTCCAAAGGGCAAAAGTGGCTAAGTTCATATAATAAGTTTTTGGTGTTATGGTGATTCATAGGAATAGTTTCTTGCATAACTTACAGTTAACAAAAAAAAAGAAGAAGAAGAAGAAGAAGAAGCTGCCACACTGGAGAACTTACCTGTTCTTTTTCATTCATTCATTTTCTAAACCCACTTATTCCAGTTAAAAGTCACGGGTGGGGGTGGAGTGGTTGGGGGTGAGCTGGAGCCCATCCCAGCAATCACTGGCGAGAGGCATTGGACATCCTGGACAGGCTATGAGAGGGCTCTGTTGTTTTTGGTCCTCGATTTCTTGACTGTGGTAAGCATACATATTCACTCACTTCTCGTTCCACATCTGGTGTTGTGTGTTTTTTTTAGCTCCTTGTGTGTAACCCATATGATCAAGAAGTAGTAAGTTCTATAAAGACCTGTTAGTGCTGGTGCTTGTCTACAGATTTTGTAGCATGAAGTGGAAGAGTCTACAACTCCTTCATGACGGGACACCAGTCCAATGCAGACAACTTCCCCAGCTAAGGACCCCTTCACACATAACACAATTTAAGCTGACTAGCGCAAGAAGGAGGAATTGCATGTCATTCGTGAAAAATCACAGCCACCTCAAACGCCTCACACACCTGTCACCACAACATTTGCGCACACAACTGGCCAAAACACAGCAAATGCCCTGCGCATGCTCATTCGATACCCCTCTCAGCAGGTATCAGCCAAATTCCAGGTGTCATACACAAACATCTAACACCACTCGCTGCACACTTGGAAAAGGCGGGGCTATTCATGCACCTGATACAATAGCAAACAGCAGGTGATCACATTCGACCTGTTTGTGAAAAGTGTCTAAGTGCCACAGGAACGTGGTGTAACCTCACAACACACATGGGTGTAACTGTGCCAACCCCGCACACACATAAATGGTTTGTGGAGTGTGTCACCCCCCCTCATCAACACACACACCATGAAGCCAACATTGTCAACTGTGGATGAAGGTCCCGAGTCCGGTGCTGGACCAGCTGACGGCTGTGTGCTGCACCTCAGCTTGAGATCACACATGGTGTGAATCTGGTCCAGTGACAGAGGTGGGCGTGTCCAGCTGTGACCTGCAGCTGTTCAGATATCAGTGCTCCCAAGTCAAAGCTGGGAAACACCTGTAGCTGCTTGTAGGATATGACCTCACATAACTAGAGTGTGAAGCGCAGACTGCATGTTGTCCTTGTACAGAAATAAATTAAAACATATTGCTTCAGCTGACCGTCACGTCAGCGCACAGCAACGCTGCTGAATATCGTGCCATGCAGGAAATCACTCCACAGAATGCGCCTGTGAGGCATGTGTTACTGCGGGATTTCTCCCATTGTAGTAATTAGAACACTTATCACATTTGTAGCGGATCACTACTGATGTGTTCACGACACGAGCGCCGACTCTTCATCACAGGGGATCCGACTCTTCATGACACAGGAGTCAGCTGGCATATTCAGACGTATCAAAGTGTGCGTAGGCATGGATCCACACACGTTCAGTTTGTACATCCCACTGAACATGGAATTGAGTACATGTGCACATGCACCAAACTCCTCCCTGGCCACACCTCCATTTGAATATGCAAATGTATTCAAATAGTTTGGCTGTGTCGTGCTGACAGCACCATAAGTGTGGAGTGTCGTGTGTCTGATGACGTTCGCCATTTTCTCTGTGTTGTGTTCAGTGTTGCCACAGTTACTTTGAAAAAGTAATCCAATTACTGATTACTCCTTGAAAAAGTAACTTAGTTACTTTACTGATTACTCAATTGTAAAAGTAACTAAGTTAGATTACTAGTTAATTTTTTAGTTACTTTCCCCAGCTGCTGACAACAACTCACTTTATAGTCACCCTTTCTTGACTTCAATGAAAATAAATACTTGTTTTATAAAAAGTAAAATAAAGACCTCTTTCTTGACCTCATATTTAACTGTTGACAGCACTGTAACAGTAAAACTTGCAATTTCAAACCTACATTGTTTAGAAATGTAACTATTAAATTCTAACTCTCTAAACATTTTACTTGTCGAAATTATTATTATTTTAAGCAGTATTAGTAGTTGTAGTAAAAAACGGCTTCAAAACTGGACCTTTAATCTAGGGGTGTTGTGGGGGAGGGGGCACATCCTTGCCCCACGCCCCCATTCCATCTGGATTCGCCCCTGCTTTGGCGTTTGAGCACAAAGAATGGATAACATTTATTTATGTAGAAAACAGGACCAGATTTACAGGTAAGAAAGTTTTATTGCGTTTTCACATCATGTGGTCCTCAGAAAGAGAGTTTAGGTGCATTTGAGTGGAAAACAGTGTTAGTTGTTGACGCGTCGCGGAGGATCAGCTGTTTTTAACGAGACGATACGGAGCGGCTCAGATCAGAATTCTAAATAAAGGAGGGGAAAAAGTATAAAAATGTCTTTGTAAAGCTCAGTGCAGGTGTGCTGATCACCGCGCTTTAAGAGGTGAGGACGAGTCGAGCAGCTGCAAAAAACAGTGGATGAAAAGCTCACAGCTCACTGAAAGTGGACAGTTCAGTCGAACCCTGACCTCCTGCCCACAGACCAAGTTTAATGCTGCTATCGACCCACAATGAAAAATAATAGTAACGCACAGTGACATGGAGAAGTAACTTTAATCTGATTACTGATTTGGAAAGATTAACGCGTTAGATTACTCGTTACTAAAAAAAGTGGTCAGATTAGAGTAACGGCATCACTGGTTGTGTTTAAAAAATGAAAAAGTTTTAGAGACAATGTGCAAAAACAACTGTGGCTCGGTCGTTGTTCTCTCATGCAGGTCACTGTAATGTAAAAAGAAAATTAATTGTCTGCCCGTGTGGGTAAATGCTGAGACCAGAGCAGTGCACACACACTGAAGTAAAAAGATATTAGATGCATGGTGGCTGACAGTGTGACATTAACATTACACACGTGTTTCCTGACAAATACTGAACACAGTCAGTATTTGTCAGGAACAAGATGCTCAAGATGTCAGGGGGCATGTCAAGAGGCTCTACAGTTAAGAAAAAGAAAACACATTAATAAAAATAACAACAAAAAACACTTAACCCTCTGGGGCCAACGTCGTTCTATACGATGGCTAAGACCAAGCTTCACTAAATTATGAATAACTTTTTAATGATATGAGATAGAAACTTACTTTTTTTTTTTGCTGAAAAGTTAACCGCGGACTTTCAAGCCAGCCATCGGCCATCTTTGTACTCCTCATAGAAGCTGTGTGAGGACGTGCGCAGTGTACGTGTCCAATCGGAATTGGGTCACCGTCACATGGTTTTCTAAAATCCAATCGTAGGGCAGATTCACCTCACATGAAAAGCCAAAGATCATTTTCAGGAGTGATATGTTACTAGTTGACCTGTTTGAACAGCCCCCTGGGTGCTCCAATGAGTACATACTATTGGGCTCCAAATGCGCCCTTCGCCATTAAGCGCAGCAATCAGTGAAAGCAGATGGAGCAGACGGAGAGCCTCTGATGCCATATCAATGGATCGAGGGGGAGGGCCGCTCCTCAGACTGTAAGGAGCCAAAGTGGGCCAAAGTGTGAATGAAAGCTGCTTTAGGAGCAGCACAGAACACTCCAAAACACAGTAGAAGTAGACGTTTGTGATGTAACCTTTGTGTAATAGCAGGCAGAAATTGCTTTGAGATGAAAACAAACAAAACGCATAGACCATTTTGTATATCTTGTTCAAAATGTGCATTTGTGTTTATTGTTTGAACCTTTTTGTTGTACAGTTTTCACACACGACCTCAAATTACCTTTATAAAGTGTCAAAACAGTTGTTTATTATAGTTTGCTGTGTGTTTTGAATAAATGTGTGTGGAAAATTATTTTTCACTTTATTTTTTCCTTGCATATTTTTGATTGTAAACCTTTATTACACTTATAAAACACAACAAAAACATATACATTCTGAAAGCACAGGTTGTCCTGAAAAAAAAAAGACATAAAACTTGATTATGGGATGTTAACAGCAATAATAAAACATTTATGCCAGAAAATGCCAAATATCCAAAAAATGCCCTCAGACCCCAGAGAGTTAAATGTGCACATGCCCAAATGTGCCTGCGCTGGTTTTCATTTGGAACAGTTACATGGCTAAACTATTTAACCACCAAGCAGCCCCCCATCACCCACCGTGCCAGCCTCCAGCATGACGTGCATTTGCTCATCACATAAGATTTGAACATTGAAGAAATGAAAATGTTTCCTATTAACAAACACAAATTTATCATGTGATGGCACCTTTATAGCAAAATGTTTGCAGGGAATAGCTCCGGTTATATTAGGGAAACCGGCTCTTGCTGTAATGTTGGAATCTGATGTATGTACCTGGCTGGCATTTAGATGAGTGCGTTCCACACAGCTGGCATGGGTCGGCTCAAGGTTAACTGGCATACTCCTGACTGAGCAGCCATCTCCTGTTGGAATGCCCCTGTTCTCAGGACGCCCAGCGTGGTCAGCACCTGTGTGGACACAGACAACTGCCTGGCTCCTCGCTGTATTGCGGTCTGGGCCGGCCGCAGTTCTGTGCGCAACTCCAGTCATCATTTGCAAGTAAATCCTTGTGTTCCCTGAACACACGCTCACATTGGCTTGCACCATTTGCAAGGTCCTCTAACAACACTAATGTAGCCATAATTAGTGCCAATTTACACAACACTTTGCGCGTGCTTTTATGTCCATCTATATAATTGCAAACACATGGGTGTGTTAAATATTCATCATTGTGTCCCTGATGTGCACACCACTCTGATGACTTCATGTTTTCACATTATTAACTATTCTCAGCATCACCATTACATGTCCACAGTGGTACAATCGCTGTAGAAATGTGCATAAGCAAGCCAGGATTTTTGTATGACGCACCGCACATTTCCACGGTCATAACACTTTTGACACATCTGAACGTTGGTATGGAGACAGACGTATGCCAGATTTTTGTGCGTAAGCACATTTTGTACATGAGGCAACTTCACCTCCTGCAAACAGAATTGTTAGCAGGTCCACAGAAAAGACATGATCTGACAGTCGTTTTATGACTGACTTATGAAATTGGAGAATAAAAACTGCCTTATATTTAGTATTTTTTGTTGTTGTTTGGGCAAAAACATAACCCTTATTTTCTTTCTTTTTAAAATTTTGGTGCGTCATCATTTTTGCCAGCTCAGTCCCTTCTGTTGTGGTGTCAGAAATGGGATAAGCTGAGTGACAACACAGTTTTTGTTGTGCCCCCCCACGCTTCTTTCTTCTGGAGGCATGCAGCACAGAGGATTAAAATTAAGAAAATAAACAAAACTAATATCAGAGAGGCTGAACAGCAAGCAGAAGAGGAACTGGAGGCTTGAGTTTTTGCTCTTTCAGCTGACACTGAGGGTGAAGCCATTCGGGAGCCAACACTGAAAGATATGGCTGGCATTCGTCAGACCTTTATGATTCAGCAGGAAGTGTGAGAAGTAAAAATGAGGGAAGAACATAGAAGGCAAGAACAATGTTTTAAAGCGTCACAACATCAGTTTCAGCTTTCCAGCTGGAAGTAAAGGCATCACCCCCATTCCTGGGGGGGGGGGGGGGGGGTGCTTTTACTTCCAATATCTACACAGGAAATTACTGAAATAATAATTATGGAACAATATTTGAGAATGCTTTCCCCTGTACTTCAGGTCTGGATTAGGGAACACGACCCTTCATCATCTGCAGAGGCTGCTATGCTTGCTGATGTGTTTGAAGCTGCCTGGAAGAGGAGTCAGCCATTGAGTAATGTCACAGTTCATGACCTGTTCATCATGAGAGAATCCCCAATGGATGCGTGTAAGCCCCCTGCAAGGGAAAATCAGCAAGCACACGCATCATCAAAACCAGCTAAGAGGACCCCCTCATCTGTTCTCCTATTGGGGAGGAAACTTGTGTGTCCAAAAATTCCAGTTATTAATTTATATAGCGCCAAATCCCAAGTAATTGCCTCAAGGCACTTTCCAAACATTTAAAAGCAGAACAAATGAAATAAAAATTAAAACACAATAAAAAAATGTAACCATAAAAAGGAAAAAGAAGTAAAATAAATAAAACGAATAAAAAAAGATACACAATCATATAAAATACTAATGATAAAACAGGGAGAACAAATGTGTCTTCAGCCTGGCTTTAAAAGTCCACAGAGTCTGACTGTTGTATCTGCGCAGGCAGATGATTCCACAGAGCTGGGGCGCGGTGAGAGAAAGCTCTGAAAAGCTTCATAGCAAAATAAAGATCTGAAACCAGAGGTCAAGCAGCTCATGAGAACTACTACAGTAAAGATTAATGGGAAAAAGATTAAAGCTTTAATAGATACTGACAGTACACAAACACAAGTGCATAGACAATATACAACAAGTAGTATTATACAGTGATGAAAATAAGTATTTGAACACCCTGCGATCTTGCAAGTTCTCCCACTTAGAAATCATGGAGGGGTCTGAAATTTTCATCTTAGGTCCATGTCCACTGTGAGAGACATAATCTAAAAAAAAAAAAAAAATCCAGAAATCACAATGGATGATTTTTTAATAATTTATTTGTATGTTACTGCTGCAAATAAGTATTTGAACACCTACCAACCAACAAGAATTCTCGCTCACACAGACCTGTTTATTCTTCTTTAAGAAGCCCTCTTATTCTGCACTCTTTACCTGTATTACAGTTTTTCTCAGTTGCTAAAACACAAAACCCTATTCCCTAAATAAAATTCTCAAATGCCTTTACACAGTTATTGAATTAATCTCCTTTTTGGCAAAACCATAGACGACTTTCACATAGGTAGACACATTTAGCAAAACTCATTCACTCTTTTCTTACTACGAGGTCTGCCCAAAAAGTAATGGACATTTTT